>NC_092768.1:24647559-24972202 GCF_047496795.1 Chiloscyllium punctatum | reverse complement strand
TAAATTCCGAACAATGTAATCCCCAATTTTTATAAAGGTCTCCCCGTGTGGCCTCAGCGGAATGGAAAATAAGATGTTGCTAGAGTCATTGAGGTATCCAGCATGGAAACAGACCCTTCGGACCAACTCATCCAAATTAATCTCGTCCCATTTGCCAGCACTTGGACCATGTCCTTCTAAACCTTCCTGTGGTATATAAGTAAAGCAGTTGCTTCTGAGCTAATTTACACAATTGCATAATTGTTTCAGCCAAGAGCTGAGTTAGCTAAACTTGCATGCAAAGATGAAACTATATGAAGGGAGTCAGTTAAGATTAGGACGAGCAACAATGGAATATGTTGCGGACTAGAAGATAAGGAAGATGGGAGGAAGAAAAGGACACTGAGCCACGCCAGCTCAGCAGATTGCCTTAACGTAGGCACCAGAATGAGCCAAGTTAGTTACAAATAAGGGATAAAACAAACAAGAGTAAGGGTCGCCAGGCTTAGAGTCGTGGGAGAAGTAAACAAGGGTGGAGTGCAGCTAGGCAGGAGCGGAATTCAATAAGGAATAGTGATAGGTTTGATGCATAATATGCTAGGCCAATGAAGTAAACGGGGAAGTACCAAGAGAGACTCAGTTAAACTGTATAAATTGTAAAGTAATTTTTGGATTGGTTTGCCGACTTGTTAGCCACCCGTTTAGCGAGAACATTTCAATAAAGTTCGCTGCTTCAGAATTTGACACGGACTGAAATTTATTGATACGTGAGCTTTGTTCCTCACACTTCCTGTTTGTGTTCCCATCAAGATGCCTTTTAAATTTTGGAATTATACCACCACTTCCTCTGTATCTCACTGCATACATGCAGCAACCTTTGCATGAAACATTTGCCCCTTAGATCCCTTTTAAACCTTTTCCCTCTCACCGTAGACCTCTGCCCACTAGTTCTGGACTCCCCCACTCCTACCTTGTCTATTTTCCGTTTCCATTCTCCTCATGATTTTATCAACCTCAATAAGGTCACCCCTCAGCCTTGGACACTCCAGGGAAAACAGGTGCATCCGCAGAAAATTTTCTTGGACACACATAGACACCTATCCATCCAACTTCTTAGCACAATGGAGTTCCCTGTTTAGGCTTGGAAAGTTAAAATTCCCTATTATTGCAACCCTATTAACCTTACAGATATCTGAGATCTCCCTGCATGTTGCTTCTCAATTTTCCACTGTCTATTTGACAGCTTATCCTACAATCCCAATGAGGTCTTTCCGAGTTACACGCAAATAACGTCCCTGGATTGTCCCCAGGAGTATTCTCCTTAAGTACAACCATAATGTTATCTTTAATTGAAAATACCACACCCCTCCTTTCTTGCCTCCCTTTCTATCTTTACTATGACACTGTACCCTTCCCTGAGCCACGTTTCACCACTAATAGCTATGATATTCCAATCTTGTGTTCCCAACCATGCCCTAAGTTAATCGGGCGTATCTTTCAGGCCTCTTGCATTAAATAGATGCAGTTCAATTGCTCATTCTTACCTCATTCTCTGCTGTGCTCATGCCTCCCTTGAGTACTTGCTCCCTTTATCTACTGCACCTTATTTCTTATCTCAATATCTCTTTGAGTCCCATCAATACAATCCCTCCCCGCTTACGAGTTTAAAATCTCCCAAGTCACACGAGCAAATCTCCCTGCCAGAATATTGATCCCCCTCCAATGCAGGAATGCAGGTGCAAACCATTTGTCTTCTACAGGTCACGTCTATTCCAACAAAGGCCCCATTGGTCCAAAAATGTGAATTCTTGCTCCTTACTTCAGCTCCTTAGCCACACATCATCCTACTACTCCTACTCTCACCAGCATGTGGTACTGGGAGCAATGTAGATATTACTACCATTGAGGACCTCTTTGTAATCTCCTGCATCACTATTAGGAACAAAACAATGTATTAGTTTCCTGAGTGTCACTGAACGTTTCCACCACAACTGATATCGTCAAAACTGATGACTTTACATCATCACAATGCTGTTTCTGTGACATCACTGTTCACAGGTTAATTCTCTCATTTAGAGTCAGAGAGATGTACAGCACAGAAATAGACACTTCAGTCTGACTCGTCTGTACTGACCAGATATCATAATCTAATCTAGTCCCATTTGCCAGCACTTGACCCATATCTCTCTTGAATCCATCCTCTTCATATAACCATCCAGATGCATTTTTAATGTTGTCATTGTGACAACCTCCTCCACGTCCTCTGGCAGCTCATTCCATAGATGGATCATCGTTTGCATGAAAACGTTTCTCTTTAGGTCCATTTTAACTGTTTTCCCTCTCACCCTAAACCTACGCCCTCTACTCTCGACTCCCCGACCCCAAGGAAAAGACTTTGCCGATTTACCCTATCCATGCCCCTCATAATTTTGTAAACCTCTATAAGGTCACTCCTCAGCCTCTGACGCTCCAGGGAAAACAGTCCCAGCCTATTCAGCCTCTCCCTATAGCTCAAATCCTCCAACCCCGGCAACACCCTTGTCAATCTTTTCTGAACTCTTGCAAGTTTCACAACAGCCTTCCAATATGAGGGAGACAAGAACTGCACACAGTATTCCAAAACTGGTCTAATCAATGTGCTGTACAGTTGCAATATTACTTCCCAACTCCTATATTCGATGCTCTGACCAAGAAAGGAAAGAAATGTCGTCTTCACTATCCTATCTACCTGCGACTTCACTTTCAAGGAAATCTGAACCTGCACTCCAACGTCTCTTTGTTCAGAAACACTCCCCAGGACCTGACCATTAAGTGTGTCAATCCTGCTCAGATTTGCCTTTCCAAAGTGCAGCACCTTACATTTATCTAAAGTCTATCTGATACTCCTCAGCCCATTGGCTCCATCTGATCATGATCCTGTTGTGTCACCTGCAAACGTGCTAACTGTCCCTCCTATGTTTACAGTCAAATCACTTTTATAAGTGATGACAAGTAGTGGACCCAGCCCCGATCCTTGTGGAACATCACTGGTCACAGGCCTCCAGTCTGACAAGAAACCCTCGACCACCACTCTCTGTCTTCTACCTTCAAGCCAATTCTGTATCCAAATGGCTAATTCTCCTAGTAGTCCGTGCAATCTAACCTTGATAACCAGTTTATCATGAGGAACTTTGTCAAATGCCTTACTGACGTTCATTTAGATCACATTCACTGCTTTTCCCTCATCAATCCTCTTTGTAACTTTCAAAAAACAAGAGGGGATACTTCATCTAGCAAAAATGTAAATTTCAAAAGGATAAGGAGAAAGGAAAGTGTGATGGGGTACCATTGTTGATTTGGGATGCACTAAATACAACAGCAAGAAATAATCTGAAATCAGAAGAATATAGACTCCACATGAGTGAAGGCAAGAAAAAAAGTAAGATGATTGGCAGAAATGGTCTGTAAGATCCCAAACAGTAGCAACACGGTTGGGCAGAGAATAATCAGGAGATAAAAAGTGCAAGAAACATTAAACTGGGGTGACTTTTATCAACATGTTCATTTAAACATTGAGATTAGCAGAGGGAGCCATGAGCACATAGTTTCCTGGAATAATAATATTGTGAATCCAACCATACATTTGGCTATTTTGAATCTGGTGATGTTGACTGAGGGAGGTTTAATAAATGATGAGGGTCAACACTGACATAACATGGAGGAATGGAGCATTCAGTTTGAAAGGGAGGATCTTGGTTGGGAAATAACTGTGCTAAGCTTAAACAAGGGTCATTGCAAAGGAATGAGGGCTGAGCTTGCTGGAGTGGACGAGGGAAGGTATTTGGCAGCAAAGAAATTTGAGAATCAATGGCAGACGCTTAAAAGAACAGTATATGACTCACAGCAAAGATATATTTCAGTGAGAAAAAAGATTTCTAGGAAGGGGATAAGCCAGTGATGGTTAACTAGGGAAGTTAAGCACTTATGAAGAGTCATTTAGACTCAAAATGTTAGATTGCTTTCGAGGTTCACGTGAAGATTTGTAGCTCGGGTGGCTACTCATTGCTCATTTGCTCCCATATTCTCAACATTCCAAATTACATCCTTCCCTCACCTGAGGTGATAGCAGTTTTCCAGGTAACTGCTCCCTCCTGCAGGACCATCCTGTGCCTTCTCACATTCTGGACCCTTGGAAAACTGACCAAGAACATTACATTGAATAAGAAGCTTCAGATTGAATTGGACCTCTCCAAAACTTCATGGAGCAGCCATTGGGTTTACTGCTTGATCAATAGGATTACTGAAAATATTGGAACAGTCGCTTCGTGATTATAACTGCTGTCTCACAGCACCAGGGAGCTGGGTTCAATTCCAGTCTCAGGTAACTATATGAAGTTTGTACATTCTCCCATGTCTGCATTGGTTTCCTCCCACAGTCCAAAGGTGTGCAGCTTTTGTCCATTGTGTCCAGGGAAGTGCAGGCTTGGTGGATTAGCCATGGGAAATATGGAATTAAAAGAGTATGCGAAGGCGTTAGGTCCTGGTGGGATGCTTTTCAGAGGGTCAGTATGGAGTCGATGGGTTGAATAGCCTGCTTCCACACTAGAAGGATTATGTGATTCTAACAATCTTACGAGCTGCAAGCTGGCTTTTCATCCTCCCCTTATGGAAGTTTATAAATATCTGCTTTGTTTAATATTTGACTATGTTACACTTAAATATATTTTTCAGGTTCAACAGGTCTGCCAGCATCTGTGCAGAGAAATCAGAGTTAACATTTTGGATTGAGTGACGCTTCCTCAGAACTGGTGGGAGCTACGAAATGTCAGTTTATATACAGAAAATATGGTGGGGGAGAAGGGATGAAGAGTAAATGATAGATGGGGATTGAGCTCAAAGAGAGAGAAGAGCAGTTAGACAGACAAAGGAGTGGGGTGAATAGACAATCTGGCTAGGGGGGTGAATAGCTGTTAATGGAGACTGTTAGTGGCTAACAATGGTTTGTATGTAATAGCAGACTCTGTGATAACAAGGCCTGGTTGTGTGGGTTGGGGTAAGGACATGGGAGAGCTCAGACCCCAAAGTTAGTCAATTTGATATTGGGTCTGGAAGGCTGCAGGATCCCCAAGCTGAAAGTGAGGTGCTGTTCTTCCAGCTTGCACTGAGCTGCTTTGGAGCACTGAGGAAGCCTGAGGCAGAGGTGTTGGCCAGGTTATGGGGTAGTGTGTCAAAAGGCATTTCAGGGTCTTTTTTGGCAAACAGATGCAAGTGTTCTAAAGTCAACCCTTCATATCCCCAATGGAGAGGAGGCTTCACAATGAGCAGTGAATGCAGTAGACGAGATTGTGAGAAGTGCAGGCAGGTGAAGGTGTGTTTGGGCCCTTGGATACTGAGGAAAGAGGAAGTAAATGGACAGATGTTACACTTTCAGCAGTTGCAGGGGAAGGTGCTATGACACTGTGAGGGGGTGTTGGAAGTAAACAGTGTCCCAAAGGGAATGGTTCCTGCGGGAGGTGAGGTGTGTGGTGTCTGGTGGTGACATCTCACGGAAAATGTGGAAATGGCAGCTGATGATCCTCTGGAGATGAATGCTGTTGGGATGGTAGGTAAGGACAAGGGGAACCCTATCACTGTTGCAAAAGGGAAGAGAGGGGGTGAGGGCTGAAGTGCGAGAGATGGGTTGGTCCCACTTGAGGGCCCAGAGGAATCCTCGGTCGAGGAAAAAGGTGGACATTTCAGAGGATCCCTTGTCAGAGTTAACATCATCGGAATGAATACGATGGAGACGGAATAACTAGGAGAATGGAATGGAGACTTTACAGAGAGCAGTGTGTGAGAATGTAAGGCCAGGTAATTTTGCGAGTCTGTGTGTTTATTGTGGATATTAGTGGCCAATCTATCCCCAGAAATAGAAATAGAGATGTTGAGGAAGGGAAGGGCGGATTCAGAGAGCGACTGGGTGAAGGTGAGAGTAAGGTGGAAGTTGGAAAGAAAATCGATAAACCTTTTCAATTCCGAATGGCAGAGGGAAGCAGCACCATGCTCAATGTCTTCAGATCCAATCCTGACTTTGTTATTAAACCTGCTGATCAGGGTGGTGCTATAATAGTCAGCAAACTGACCACTGCGTTGCAGAAACTGAGGTACCACTATCTGCTCCTATCTGCTTCTCGTCTGTGACCCCATGATGGAACATCAGGCCATTGTGTGAACCACGGTCACCAATGTCATTTCATCTGGGGATCTGCCCCCACTCCAACTGCCTCCAGCTGATCGTCCCCCAATCCCACACAACTCGCTTCTACTTCTTTCCCAAAATACACAAACAGGATTACCTGGGCAGACCCATTCTTTCTGCCTGCTCCTGCCTCACAGACCTCATCATTTCCTACCATGATGAGTCTTGTCTCCCCTGCTCCAGTCTCTGCTCACTTACAAATACCATTCCTCTGACACTATGCCCATTCCAAAATTTCCAGCTTATGGCGCCACCTGGCCTTTCCTGTGGATATGCAATCTCTCTTCCTGAACCATGGATTCCCCAGCACTGTTGTTGACAAGGTCCTCAACTGGGTCCAACCCATCTCTGGCATTTTAACTCTCACCCCTTCTCTTCCCTCCTGCAACACTGATAAGGTTCCCCTGGTCCTTATCAACAATCCCACCAGCACCAACATCCAGAAGATCATCAAACATAATTTCTGCCACTACCAGACGCCTATTCCTCTCCCCTCCCCTGTCCACCTTCCACAGGGACTGTTCCCTCCAGGATGCCCTGGTCTATTCTTCCCTCATTCCCAACAGCCCCCCACAGCCTCATGGCACCTACCCCTGAGACTGCTGAAAGTGAAACACCTGTCCGTTTCCTTCCTCCCTCCTCAGTATTCAAGGATCCAAACAGACCTCCAGGTGAAGAAATGCCTTATCTGCACTTAGAGTCAGAGAGTCATAGGGACGTAGAGCATGGAAACAGACCCTTCGGTCCAACCCGTCCATGCCGACCAGATATCCCAACCCAATCTAGTCCCACCTGCCAACACCCGGCCCATATCCCTCCAAACCCTTCCTATTCATATACTCATTCAAATGCCTCTTAAATGTTGCAATTGTACCAGACTCCACCACTTCCTCTGGCAGCTCATTCCATACACATACCACCTTCTGCGTGAAAATGTTGCCCCTTATGTCTCTTTTATATCTTTCCCCTCTCACCCTAAACCTATGCCCTATAGTTCTGGACTCCCCGACACCAGGGAAAAGCCTTTGCTGATTTACCCTATCCATCTCCCTCATAATTTTGTAAACCTCTATCAGGTCACCCCTCAGCCTCTGACACTCCAGGGAAACCAGCCCCAGCCTGTTTGGTCCCTCCCTATAGCTCAAATCCTTCAACCCTGGCAACATCCTTGTAAATCTTTTCTGAACTCTTTCCGGTTTCACAACATCTTTCCAACAGGAAGGAGACCAGAACTGCATGCAATATCCTAACAGTGGCCTAAGCAATGTTCTGTACAGTTGCGACATGACCTCTCAACTCCTGTACTCAATACTCTGACCAATAAAGGAAAGCATACTAAATGCCTTCTTCACTATCCCATCTACCTGTGACTCCATTTTCAAGGAGCTATGAACCTGCACTCCAAGGTCTCTTTGTTCAGCAACACTCCCTAAGACCTTAAAATTAAGTGTATAAGTCCTGCGATGATTTGCTTTCCCAAAATGCAGCACTTCGCATTTATCTGAATTAAACTCCATTTGCTACTCCTCAGCCCATTGGCCCATCTGGTCCAGATTCTGTTGTAATCTGAGGTAACCCTCTTTGCTGTCCACTACACCTGCAATTTTGTTGTAATCTGCAAACTTACTAACTGTACCTCTTATGCTCGCATCCAAATCATTTATGTAAATAACAAAATGTAGAGGACCCAGCACCAATCCTTGTGGCACTCCACTGATCACAGGCCTCCAGTCTGAAAAACAACCCTCCACCACCACCCTCTGTCTTCTATCTTTGAGCCAGTTCTGTATCCAAATGGCTAGTTCTCCCTGTATTCCATGCGATCTAGCCTTGCTAATCAGTCTCCCATGGGGAACATTGTCGAACACATTACTGAAGTCTAAAAGATCACATCGACTACTCTGCCCTCATCAATCCTCTTTGTTACTTTTTCAAAAAACTCAATCACTTCACTCAATCTAATCTACTGCATTCACTGCTCACAATGTGGTCTCCTCTACATTGGGGAAATAAAGCATTGACTGGGTGACAGCTTTGATGTACACTTGCATTCTGTGTATAAAAAAGGCCCTGAGCTTCCAGTTGCCTGCTCCTTTAACACATCACAGATGCTGCCAGGTGTGCTGAGCTTTTCCAGCAAATTCTGTTTTTGTCTCTTATTTACAGCATCCACAGTTCTTTCAATTGATATTTATTTGATGCGGTTTTCATCATTGACCACTTCAGTAAGACCATCCAAAATCTTCTCTTATAAAATGTAGTCTCTCAGTGTTTACAACTCCTTCTCTTCGCTAAACTGTCTAAATTCCACCTTCCCCACTTGACCATCCTCTCCCCCCATTCTGACACTGCCAATTATCAACTTCCATCCCACCCTCACCGCCACCTAGTCGATCACTGATTCCTCCTTTTTCTTTCCTTGGTATGTCTGTTTCCATTTCTGGGAACAGACTGAACAATAATATCCACTATAAACCCGAGTCCCCTCGCTACCTAAAGTATACATCCTTGTATCCTGCTTCCTGTAAACACTCTTATTCCATTCTCCCAGTTCCTCCGTCTCCATTCTCATCTGCTCCGACAAGGCAAACTTTGACAAGGGAGCCTCGGAAATGCCCACATCCTTCCCCAACTGAAGTCTCCATAGCAATGTTGTTGAGAGTGCCCTCAATTGGGTCTGACCTACCTCCCACACTTCAGCCCACACCCCCTCTCTTTTCTGCCACAACAGTGATAGCATTCCCCTCGTCCAAACCTACCATCCCACCAGCATCCACAACCAGAAGAACATCAGACAGCATTTCTGCCACCAGGCACATATTTCCCTCTGCTCCCTTGTCAGCCTTTCACAGGGACCGTTCCCTTCCATTCACCCTGGTGCACTCTTCCTTCACTCCCAACACCCATGCACAGCCCCACAGCAACATCTTCAGCAACTGCCAAAGATACAACACTTGCCCATTTACCTCCTCCCTCCTCAGTATCCAGGGTCCAACACACCCACAAGGTGAGTAGCACTTTCACAATGTCGTGTCCTTCATTCACTGCTCACAATGTGGTCTCCTCTGTATTGGGCAAACAAAGCATCTGTGTTCTGCCTGAAAAAAAAGGACCCTGAGCTTCCAGCTGCTTACCACTTTAACTCAGCTTCCTGTTCTCTGGGCAACATCTCTGTCTCAAGCTTGTTGCAGAGCTCCACTGAAGCTCAGTGCAGGCTGGAATAACAACACTTAATTTTCCACATCCGGACCCTGCAAGTCTTTGGACTCAATTTCAAGTCCAATAATTCTAGGCCCAGAGCTCTACCATGAACTAGACCACTACCCCACATATCAGGTCTTGTTATCACTGCCGTTACACTCTGCCTATTATTCGGCATTAACAGTCTCCATCACCAGGTATTCACTCTCCTAACCTAATCATTATCTACTCTTTTGTCTTTCTAACTGTTCTTCTCTCTCTTTGGGGTCGATCCCAACCTATCATTTCCTCCTTACCTCCTCCCCACTGTACCTTCTGCGTATAAACTGACTTTTCCCAGCTACTATCAGTTTTGAGGAAAGATCATTCAATCTGAAAGTTTAACTCTGATTTCTCTCCGCAGACCTGCTGAGCTTTTCAAGCAATTTCTGTTTTTGTTTTTCTCACAACCCCCATGAGATATGTGTCTTTTAACACTGGCTCTTTAATGTCTACATGCCTTCCTGATATTATGATAAAAACTGTTCCTCCAATGTCACTCCAGATGCAGCCAGCCCAGTCTCCTCTCGAAATCCTGTTTCCGTGCTCTATCCTCTGGTGAGACAGAACCCTTCACTGCTCTGACACACAGAGCTGGTGGCTTCAGACACTTACCCAAATGGACCCACAGAAAGTACAATGTTTCCAGGGAGAGTCTTCCAGAATTAACAACTAGTGATGTGAAGATGTAAACTGGGGACTTGGAGACCCTGCACATCTGAATCTATCATTAGGAAAATGAATACACATGTTTACCTGGGTGAATGGCGTGTATCATTTCTCTCCAGACAGTGTACTGTAAAGGGCCGGTGAACTGTCCGAGAGACAGAGAGCCATCAGCAGCTGAGAGTGTCATCTTCTCATCACTAATCCTGTAAACATTAAACAGATGACACGATAACCTCTGCTTTGTTCGAACATTGATGAAAACATTTAAGTATTCAAGCTTTCCGCATTTTTCATGTTTGAGTCCCTTGGTTAGAAAGTGAAACGTTCCTCTTATTTTTGTAACTGATCCAACAAGAATTTGACAATGCACGGGCAAGGATTGGAAATGTCCAGGTCCAGAGAAAGGCCCATGTCCTGACAACAGAATAGTAACTGAGACATCACACACAGATATACATTTCCCCATCCCCTTGCTGTATTCGAAACAGAGCTTGTGGAACAGAGGCAAAAAAACCTGAAACATCTCAAAGCCCCACCTCCATCTGTGCAATACATGGGTCCCACAACCCTCAGAGAGTCCTACTTCTCCGGCTTTCTGACCATCTCTGATTTTAGTCTCTCCACCCATTGGAGGTTGGTCCTTCAGCTGCTGAGATCCTCAGCTCTGGAATTCCATTCTCCCCGAGACTCTCCATCTCTCTATTCCTCTTTCCTCCTTCAAGATCCACTAAAACCCACAGCAATCATCTAGATTCATAGCTCAGTGACACATTTTCTACACTTTCCAACTCTCCTGTCAAGTACCTCAGAACATTAGATTGGACTAATTAATTATCATTTTTATTTTTGCATTTATTATACCTTTTATAAAGGCTACGGTGAGAGTTAGTATTGGAAAAGGTGAAACAAAAATGATTCGCCCTTTAAACTCTGACTGTCTCAAGTTGGTCAGGAGCCATGCATTCCCTGGAAACATGGGCATTGTGTCTCTCACAGGGTCGGGGGAAGGTCACAGTCAGGCAAACAGCCCAAATCAGGGCAGTGATCACTTCCAGCCTGAAAACCAGGCTGTATTTACAGGCATCTTGTCATTGTTTACAATATTGTAGAACAGTTTTGTAAAATCTAATACTGTTTAAAACCTGTAACAATCTTCTTCTTATAAAAACAATCATGTGTGAATCATAACCGAAGTTACTGTTATCTGATGAATCACCGTTTGAAGCGGCACCATTAACCAGGAAATAACCCCATAATAACCCGTCCCTGAGTTATTGAGCAAACTGTGCAGAGTTTCAGTAAAGAGCATGTCCTACCTTCTCTTCCGACAAGCTTCCGCCTGAAAGAAATGAATCACAAACAGTGAGGATGGCAGTAACAGATTTCAGGAGGAGACAGACAGGCTGCTGAAATGAGGCCCTGTCTCAGCTGAGGGTCACACTCTCTCAGAATTGCAAAGGACCCACTCTGTACTACATCCTCAGGAGAATTCATAATCTCAACAAACAGTATTTCAACTCCATCTCAAACATCAGCAACTGTAAATACAACAAACTTTTATCTACCCACCTCCACAACCAGCACTCCTCAAACATTCCAGTAGATTCCCCGGCCTCTGGAACTGCTCAGACGCCATTAGCCATGCGGCTGGTGCAGCTCTCCCCCTCGCTGATTGATGATGTCTCTTCTGCCCCCAGCATGGCCACTCCCACAGCCACTTCCACCCCGCACAATTCCTCATGCACCACATGTGAAATCACTTCCGCCCCTCACATCATTGCTGATATCACATGCTGAGTGACTTCCACCACCACCCACCAACACCACTCACCTGCATTCTGCTGACACGCCCCCCCCCCTCCCCACACATCCCACTGTCACCATCCCTGCCCCCCAGAACCCTGAGAGGAACACCACCCCTGGTCATGACTCCACCACCATTCCTCCAACACTACACCTACTCCAGTTACAAGCTTCACCCCCACTCCCAGCTCCATACCCACACCAGGTCACAGCTCCCAGTCCTGCCGTGTTTTCACCATCCATCCAGACCTTTGCCTCACTGAAGACGAATGATCAGTCCTCAGCAAATGACTCACCTTCAACAACCTCCGTCCACGCATCAATGAATTTAATACACGCCGTGACATCGAACAATTCTTCCGCCACCTCCGCCTCTGAGCTTACTTTCACAATCAGGACTCCCACCCACCTTCCGAGGACCCCTTTGCCCACCTCCAACAAACTGCATCCACCTGGACACCCCGTGCTGGTCTGTTCCCTGTCCATGACCTCTTCATTTCCAACTGCCGCCGGGATGTTAACCACCTCAACCTATCTATCCCCCTCCCCCACTCCAACCTCTCACCCTAACAATGCACAGCCCTTCAATTCCTCTGCTCCAATTCCTCCAATCCTGACCTCACCATCAAGCCAGCAGATAAAGGGGGCGCAGTAGTAGTCTGGCGAACTGACCTCTACACCGCTGAAGCCAAACGTCAACTCGAGGACGCATCTGCCTACCACCCCCTCGACCATGACCCGACCCCCCATCACCAAACCATCATCTCCTAGACCATACAGAACCTCATCACATCAGGAGATCTCCCACCCACAGCTTCCAACCTCATAGTCCGGGAACCCCGCACCACCCGTTTCTACTTCCTTCCCAAGATCCACAAGCCTGACCACCCTGGCCGACCCATTGTCTCAGCATGCTCCTGCCCCACTGAACTCATTTCTACCTACCTTGACACTGTCCTATCCCCCCTAGTCCAGGAACTCCCCACATACATTCGAGACACCACCCACGCCCTCCACATGCTCCAAGACTTTTGTTTCCATGGCCCCCAGTGCCTCATCTTCACCATCGATATCCAATCCATCCATACCTCCATCCGCCATGACCAGTGCCTCTGTTTCTTCCTCTCCCGACTTCCCCAACAGTACCCTTCCACCAATACTCTCATTCGTTTGGCCGAACTGGTCCTCACCCTTAATAATTTCTCCTTTGAATCCTCCCACTTACTCCAGACCAAAGGGGTAGCTATGGATACCCATATGGGCCCCAGCTATACCTGTCTTTTTATTGGCTACGTAGAACAATCGATCTCCGATAATGACACTGGCACCACTCCCCACCTCTTCCTCCACTACATTGATGACTGCATTGGCGCCACCTTGTGCTCTCGTGAGGAGGATGAGCAATTCATCAACTTCACCAACACATTCCACCCTGACCTTAAATTTACCTGGACCACCTCTGACACCTCCCTCCCCTTCCTGGACCTCTCCATCTTCATTAATGATGACCGACTTGATACCAACATTTTTTACAAACCCACCGACTCCCACAGCTACCTGGATTACACCTCTTCCCACCCTACCTCCTGCAAAAATGCCACCCCCTATTCCCAATTCCTCCGCCTCTGCCGTATCTGCTCCCAGGAGGACGAGTTCCACCACAGAACATATTAGATGGCCTCCTTCTTTAGAGACCGCAATTTCCCTTCCCACATGGTTAAAGATGCCCTCCAACGCATCTCGTCCACATCCTGCACCTCCGCCCTCAGACCACACCCCTCCGACCGTAACAAGGACAGAACGCCACTGGTGCTCACCTTCCACCCTACCAACCTTCGCATAAACCAAATCATCCGCCGACATTTCCGCCCCCTCCAAACAGACCCCACCATCAGGGATATATTTCCCTCCCCACCCCTTTCCGCCTTCCGCAAAGACTGTTACCTCCATGACTACCTGGTCAGATCCACGCCCCCCCCCCCTTTAACACACCCTCCCATCTTGGCACCTTCCCCTGCCACCGCAGGAATTTCAAAACCTGAACCCACACCTCCTCCCTCACCTCCATCCAAGGCCCTAAAGGAGCCTTCTACATCCATCAAAGTTTTACCTGCACATCCACGAATATCATTTATTGTATCCGTTGCTCCCAATGCAGTCTCCTCTACATTGGGGAGACTGGATGCCTCCTCACAGAGTGCTTTAGGGAACATCTCTGGGACACCTGCAACAATCAACCACACCGATCTGTGGCCCAATATTTCAACTCTCCCTCCCACTCTGCTGAGGACATGGAAGTCCTGGGCCTCATTCACTGCTGCTCCCTCACCACCAGACGCCTGGAGGAAGAATGCCTCATCTTCGGCCTCGGAACACTTCAACCCCAGGGCATCAATGTGGACTTCAACAGTTTCCTCATTTCCCCTTCCCCCACCTCACCCTCGTTTCAAACTTCCAGCTCAGCACAGTCCCCATGACTTCTCCGACCTGCCTATCTTCTTTTCCACCGATCCACTCCACCCTCCTGCCCCGACCTTCATCCCCTCCCCCACTCACCTATTGTACTCTATGCTACTTTCTCCCCACCCCCACCCTCCTCTCATTTATCTCTCCACCCTTCAGACTCTCTGCCTGTATTCCTGATGAAGGACTTTTGCCCTAAACGTCGATTTTACTGCTCGATGCTGTCTGAACTGCTGTGCTATTCCAGCACCACTAATCCAGAATCTGGAGCTAACCATCAGTCCCGCTCACAGACACAGTGACTGTCACACTCCCACTGTACCAGACACACCCACACACTCTCCACGTGGAACTGGAACTGGATTACAATGGGAGTTCCAGGAGGTAATTAAAATTGGGGAACACGGAGATCATAACAAAACAAATAAAAACATCCAACCCATTCTCGGGAGAATGCCAGCGTGCCCGAGAATCTGCAGAGAGTGTGGCAGCGGTTACAAAACAAAAAGAAATTACTGGAAAATCTCAGCAGGTTTGGAAGAATCTGTGGAAAGAAATCAGAGTGAACGTTTCGGGAGCATTGACCCTTCTACAGTGCCAACAGCAGAAAGCCAGTGTGCTTCCAAGTAAACCTGTGGGACTATAACCTGGTGTTGTGTGATTTTTAACTTTGAACAGCAGAACCGTCCGGACAGTCACAAGGTCAGTTCACTTTTTTACATGACATTCCATATTATTTTTACAGTTGTCATCATGTCCGAAATCTATCTGAAATAACGTGCAATATATTCCCTCACCTTCAGAAACATCAGTTCGTCTTTTTGTTCCATCTGTTTCTGCAACTTTGAGAGTTTCTCCTCAATAGAATTTAAATTCTCCTGAATCTCTCGAAGGTTTTTCTCCATTGGTTCTACAATCCTCTCCTCTTCTTCCCTGAGATCTCTGAGTAAACGCTGCTCTTTCTCAGTGAGAATCTGGTGCATTTTAGTGAACTCGGATGTGATGTGGGTCTGCAGACTGCTCGCCTGTTCCTACCAAATGAAACGTGAAACCTCATTAATGTCCCGCGATAAAGGGAACAAAACTAACCGAGATCCCAGAGAATCAGCACAGGGAGAGCTCACCCTCACTTCGGAAATCTTCCGTTTCTGGGTCAGTTCTGTTTGTAGAACCGCCGATTTCTTCTCAGTGAGAGAATCTAATGAAGATTTCAGCTGATCCTGTGATTGAAAAAGAAATTGAAAAGTTAGCTGTGTTCGGTCTGGTGTGGGATCAGGGATATGTGATGAAACACGCACTTTATAAAATATTCTCTCTTTTACCTTGTAGATTTCAACAGCCTCATTGATCGGCAGGAAGCGGTGCTCTCTGTGTTCCCGCGAATCTCTACAAATCAGACAGATCAATTTCTTGTCAGTTTCACAAAACAGTTTCAGATCTTCCTGATGTTTCTCACAGTGAGGTTTACTTTCCTTCTCTTTCGGATCCAGCTTTAATTTTCGAGCCTCCTCGGCCAGATTCGCTAAGGCCCGATTTACCCTGAGGTTTCTTTCCGGAAATTCCTCTCTACATTCCGGGCAGGAGTTTATCTCCTTCTTTTCCCAACTCTGGGTGATACAGGAGCGGCAGAAGTTGTGTCCACAATCCAGTATAACCGGATCGGTGAAGAAATCCAGACAAATGGGACAAATTGCCTCCTCGGTCAGTCTCAGGAGCTCCTGTCTGGAAGCCATGATCAATCTCAGCACTTCCTGTTTCAAACCACTTTCAGTTTCAATGTGACTGCGCTGGTGAACAAATTCAGTTCAATCATTTACTGATGGATTTCACGGCAAATGTCAGAGAAGAGTATTTAGTAACTATGTTTTATGAAGATTTTGACCTGGGAACCAGTGAAAGACAATATTTTGAAGTAGAAACAGCTTTCGACCGCCGAGGGTGAAGGTGCCCGGAGAGTTACCTTTGGGGGAGGGACAGTGAGAGAGAGGGCGGGAGGGAGGAGAGAAGGTGTGTCAGATGGGCTGGGACCCAGGTTTCACGAATCTCACTGCCGATCACAAACCCTTTGGTGAAACTCAGGGTCAGATCGGGATCCGGAACCTGAATTGTGTGAATGATTACAGGCACTCAGCCTCAAACAAAAGGAATTATAAAATGACCAGATGATACTGCAATGACAGATGCAGAAGTGGGTCTGTGAGTTTCCTGCATTTATGTAGCGCCGATCACAACAATAGAACATTCTGAAGCCATTCAGCCCCTCTGAATTTTTTTTTAGATTAGATTATTTACAGTGTGGAAACAGGCCCTTCAGCCCAACAAGTCCACACCTACCCTCCGAAGAGCAACCCACCCAGACCCATTCCCCTACATTTGCCCCTCAATTAACACTCCGGACAATTTAGCACGGCCAAATCACCTCACCTGCACATTTTTGTGGGAGGAAACCGGAGCACCCGGAGGAAACCCACGCAGACACAGGGAGAATATGCAAACTCCACACATGTACTGACCGAAGTGATGAAGGAAATACATCAGACACTTGAAGCCCAGCAATGACGTGAACCTGCTCAATCCCCGAGATCTCTAAACATTTATTCCCCTTGATAGCAGTGTCGCTGTCCCTGTGAAAACAAGACCCTGATGTCAATAAAATTGTTTGATGTCGACAAATTCAGAGCCAGATACACTGCAGAATGTATCACACATTAACAGAGAATTCTAATGTTTCCTTTGAAAAAGGCAAAACAACAGCAGTTTTAAAAGGGAGCAGAAAAGACAAAGGAAACATGGTGAAGACAGTGCCGGTGCGAGGGAGGGCACCTGCACAGTTACTGCAATTGCTGTTTTGAATTCATGTATCTCTGGAGTGCGTCTAGGAAAATTAACAAACAATGAAATTCACAACTGATCGTGGAGGAACTGTTTGGGTGAAGTTCACAGCACAGAATCAGATAATTTAGTTGTTTAAGTGGCCTACAGAAAGTCTTTAGTAGTGGGTAGAGTGGGTTCTTTATTCTGTATATGTTTTTGAAGATATGTCTCTTGATTAAATTTAAAATATAAGCCAGAATTATTAATTTAAAGTGGGGCAGTGTTTTGTAGAGGAATACGAGGGTGTTATATTCTAGGTGTGTAGATTGTGAAGGAGCAAAAATGGCCTTTAGTACAGTGATATGTACTTCTTGTCAGATGTGGGAGATTAAAGAGAGTTTAAGGGTTACTGTGGATTCTAGGATTGAGGTTAGTAAAAAAAAAAAGAGTTGTCATCAATTCTGGAATGAGTGAAAGGAGACAAGTCTCCTGAGCCAGATTAGATTTATCCAAAGATTCTCTGGGAAGGGAAGAGATGTTGGAGCTTTTGGTCTTGATCTTTGAGTCATCATTATCTACAGGTTTCATACCAGAGGACTGGAGGAATGCAAATGTTGTCCAAGAAGGGCAGTAAAGATGACCCAGGTAATTATAGACCAGTAAGCCTTACATCTGTTGTAGGAAAAGTTTTGGAGAGGATTCTAAGAGATAGATTTTAAACCATCTAGCAAGCAACAATTTGATTTCAGATAGTCACCATGGTTTTGTAAAGGGCAGGTTATATCTCACAAACATCATTGAGTTTTTTTGAGAAGGTGACCAAGCATATGGATGAGAGTAGGGCAGTTGACTTGGACTTCAGTCAAGCCTTTGATAATGTTCCACATAGTAGGCTGTTGGAGAAAATGCAGAGGAACGGGACTGAGGTTGTTTTAGCAGTTTGGATTAGAAACTGGTTTTCTGTGAGAAGGCAGCGAGTGGTGGTTGATGAAAAATATTCAGCCTGGAGTCTGATTACTGGTGGTATGCCACGAGGATCTATTCTAGGACCACTGCTGTTTGTCACTTTTATAAATGACTTGGATGCAGGCATAGGTGGATAGATTAGTAAGTTTGCAGAGGACACTAAAGTCAATGGAAAAGTTGGCAGTGTGGAAGAATATTGTAGATTGCAGGGGATCTTGGATAAACTGCAGATTTGGGCTGAGAGGTGGCAAATGAGTTCACTGCAGATAAATGTGAGGTGATTCACTTTGGGAAGAATAACAGGATGGCAGAATACTGGGTCAATGGAAAGATTCTTGGTGATGTGGGTGTCCAGAGGGATCTTGGAGTCCATGTACATAGATCCCTGAAAGTTTCCACCCAGGTTGATAGCGCTGTTGAGAAAGCATATGGTGTTTTCAGTTTTATTGGTAGAGGTATTGAGTTCGACAGCCATAATGTCATACTGCAACGATGCAAAATGCTAGTGTGGCCACACTTGGAATATTGTGTACAGTTCTGGTTGGCCATTACAGGAAAGATGTAAAAGCATCGGAAAAGGTGTAGAAGAGATTTACCAGGATGTTGCCTGCCCTGGAGGGATGGTCTTATGAGGAAAGCTGAGAGACTTGGTCTGTTCTCCTTGGAGAGAAGAAGGCTAAGAGGGTATTTAATAGAGACATAAAAGATGGATAGACAGTGAAAGTGTTTTTATGAGGATGATGACATCAGCTTGTACGAGGGGGGATACCTACAAATTGAGGGGTGATAGATTTAAGACAGATGCCAAAGGCAGGTTCTGTACTCAGTGAATGCTAACGGCATGGAATGCCCTGTCTGCCAATGTCGTTAACTCAGCAACATTAGTGAGATTTAAACAATCCTTGGATAAGCACATGGATGATGAAGGGGGATGGGCTTAGATTAGTTCACAGACTGGTGCAATATCAAGGGCCAAAGGGCCTGTTCTGTGCTGTATTGTTCTATGTTCCATGTTTTATATGTGCCATAAATGCTGTTGGATGCGAATATTATCAGATCAAATGGATTAGTTGGAGAGACAGTTAGAAGCAATGAGGAATTTGCAACAGCAACAGTATGTGATAGATGGCAATTATAGGAAGGCGCGGGGATAAGTCTCAGATACAGGCACATAGATGGGTTAACTCCGGGAAAGGTAAGAGAGGTAGGCAGCTAGTGCAGGAGTCTTTTGTGGATATACCCATTTCAAACAGGTATGCTATTTTGGAAAATGAAGTGGGTGATGGATTCTGAGGGGGAAGTAGCATGGTGGGAGAGGTGGGGAGGGTGCAGGAGACCCAGGGAGATAGTGAGGAAAGAGACTGGTACAGTTGAGAAGAGAAGTGAGTCAAAAAGTCAGGGCAAGCAGAGACAAGGTAAAACTAATAAATTAAACTGTATTTATTTCAATGCAAGGGGCCTAACAGGGAAGGCTGATGAACTCAGGGCATGGTAGGAACATGGGACTGGCACATCATAGCAATTACAGAAATATGGCTCAGGGATGGGCAGGACTGGCAGCTTAATGTTCCAGAATACAAATGCTACAGGAAGGATAGAAAAGGAAGCAAGAGAGGAGGGGGGAGTGGCATTTTTGATAAGGGATAGCATTACAGCAGTGTTGAGGGAGGATATTCCTGGAAATACATCGAGAGAAGGTATTCGGGTGGAACTGAGAAATAAGAAAGGGATGATCATGTTACTGGGATTGTATTATAGACCCCCTAATAGTCAGAGGGAAATTGAGAAACAAACTTGTGAGGAGATCTCAGCTATCTGTAAGAATAATAGGGTGGTTATTGTAGGGGATTTTAACTTTCCAAACATAGACTGGGGCTGCCATAGTGTTAAAGGTTTAGATGGAGAGGAATTTCTTAAGTGTGTACAAGACAATTTTCTGATTCAGTATGTGGATGTACCTACAAGAGAAGGTGCAAAACTTGACCTACTCTTGGGAAATAAGGCAGGACAGGTGAATGTCAATGGGGGAGCACTTTGGGGCCAGCGACCATAATTCTATTTGTTTTAAAATAGTGATGGAAAAGGATAGACCAGATCTAAAAGTTGAAGTTCTGAATTAGAGAAAGGCCAATTTTGACCATAGCAGGCAAGAACTTTTGAAAGCTGTTTGGGGCAGATGTTCGCTGGTCAGGGGATGGCTAGAAATGGGATGCCTTCAGAAATGAGATAACAAGAATCCAGAGAAAGCATATGATTGTCAGGGTGAAAAGAAAGGCTGGTAGGTATAGGGAATGCTGGATGACTAAAGAAACTGAGGGTTTTTTTCAGAAAAAGAAGAAAGCATATGTAAGGTATAGACAGCATAGATCGAGTGAATCCTTAAAGAGTATAAAGGAAGTAGGAGGATACTTAGAGGGAAATCAGGAGGGCAAAAAAGGGGACATGAGATAGCTTTGGCAAATAGAATTAAGGAGAATCCAAAGGGTTTTTACAAATACATTAAGGACAAAAGGGTAACTAGGGAGAGAATTGGGCCCCTCAAAGTTCAGTAAGGCGGCCTTTGTGTGGTGCCACAGAAACTGGGGGAGATACTAAATGAGTATTTACTGTGGAAAAGGGTATGGAAGATATTGACTGTAGGGAAATAGATGGTGACATCTTGCAAAATGTCTAGATTACAGAGGAGGAAGTGCTGGATGTCTTGAAATGGGTAAAGGTGGATAAATCCCCGGGACCTGATCAAGTGTACCCGAGAACTCTGTGGGAAGCTAGAGAAGTGATTGCTGGGCCCCTTGCTGAGATATTTGTATCATCAATCGTCACAGGTGAGGTGCCAGAATACTGCGAGTTGGCAAACGTGGTGCCACTGTTTAAGAAGGGTAGTAAGGACAAGCCAGGGAACTATAGACCAGTGAGCCTGACCTCGGTGGTGGGCAAGTTGTTGGAGGGAATCCTGAGGGACAGGATGTACCTGTACTTGGAAATGCAAAGGCTTATTAGGGATAGTCAACATGGCTTTGTGTGTGGGAAATCATGTCTCTCAACTTGATTGAGTTTATTGAAGAAGTAACAAAGAGGATTGATGAGGGCAGAGCGGTAGATGTGAATTATGTGGACTTCAGTAAGGCATTCGACAAGGTTCCCCATGGGAGACTGATTCGCAAGGTTAGATCTCATGGAAAACAGGAAGAGCTAGTCATTTGGGTACAGAACTTACTCAAAGATAGAAGACAGAGGGTGGTGGTGAAGGGTTGTTTTTCAGACTGGAGGCCTGTGACCAGTGGAGTGCTGCGAGGATCGGTGCTGTGTCCTCTACTTTTTGTCATTTACATAAATGATTTGGATGCGAGCGTAAGAGGTACAGTTAGTAAGTTTGCAAATGACACCAAAATTGGAGGTGAAGTGGACAGCAAAGAGGGTTACCTCAGATTACAACAGGATCTTGACCAGATGGGCCAATGGGATGAGAAGTGGCAGATAGAGCTGAATTCAGATAAATGCGAGGGGCTGACTTTTTGAGAAAGCAAATCCCAAATGTTTAGTCATTTCATTTTCTGATTTTACTTTTCAGGATCGCACTTTGTACACAGTGCCCACTCCATTTCCTTCATTCATTTCTAATGGAGTGATTTTCTGGATTGGATTGAGGCACTGTGTTTTTTTTAATTCATTCACGTGATGAGGGCCTCAGTCAGCATTTATTGTCCATACCTAATTGCCCAGAGGGCAGTTAAGAGTCAACCACATTGATGTGGGTCTAGAGTCACGTGTAGGCCAGACCAGGTCAGGATGGCAGTTTTCTTCCCTAAAGGACATTAGTGAACTAGGTGGGTTTTCCTAACAATCGACAATGGATTCATGGTCCTCATTAAATTCTAAGTTTCCAGATTTCTGTTGAATACAAATGTCACCTTCTTCCATAGCAGTATTTGAACCGGGTCCCCAGACCATGGCCAGGCTCTCTGGATTAACAGGTCCAACGATAATATTATTCAGCCATCACCTCCCCTACCAAGATGGCACTCACCGTGTGTCTCCTCTCTGGGAACAATCCTATCTCAGAGCGCATTGCTCATGCTTTAGATGTTCACAAACGGCACAAAAGGCTGCAAGGTTTAGCTGTATGAATCTGCATCTTGTTTCCCCCTCCAGATTTCTTTTTTATTTCAAAAATTTACTTCATTCGGTAAAAAAAGACATGCACAGTCACTTAAGCCATTCAAGTCTGTTCAGTCTTTGGACAACAAAGGCTTTCCCAACAGTTCCAACGAACAAACCATGGAGATTTTTACATGTGCAATATGTTATTTCCTGGAGGGAGCAGGAGGTTCCAAAAACTGAACGGACCCCAAAAGATAGATTGGTACGGATGTACAGCATGAAACAACCCCTTCAGTCCAACTTGTGCCTGCTGACCAGAAATCCTAAATAAATCCAGTCCCATTTGTTTGCACTTGACCCATACCCCTCTAACCCTTTCAATTCATAAACCCATCCAGGTATCTTTTCAATGTAGTAATTGTACCAATCTGCACCATTTCTTTGAGCAGCTCATGCTATCCATGCAACACCCCCTTTCACAACCTGTGAAAGAGTTGCACCTTATGCCCCTTTTAAATCTTTTCCCTCTCACCCTAAACCTCTAGTCCTGAAACCACCCAACCTAGGAAAAAGTCCTTGTCGATTTACCCTATCCATGACCCTCATGATTTTTTGAAATACCCATAAGGTCCCTATTCAGCCTTCGACTCTCCAGGGAAAACAGCCCCAACCTATCCAGTGTCTTCATACAGCTCAAACTCTTCAACCCAAGAAACAGCCCTGTGGATCTCCTCTGAACCCCCTCAAGTTTGTCATCTTTCTCATAGGAGGGAGACCAAGAATTGCACACGATAATCCAAAAGTAGCCTAAAGACTGTCCTGTACAGCCACAACATGACCTTCCAACTCCTTTTTCAATCTAATGACCAATAAATGCAAGCATACCAAACTCCCCCTTCACTCTCCTACCTACATGTGACTCCACCCTCAAGGAAATATGAAGCTGCACTCAAGGACTCTTTGTTGAGCAACACTCCCCAGGATCTTACTCTGAAGTGTACAAGTCCTGGCCTGATTTGTCTTTCCAAGTCGCAGTACCTCACATTTATCTAAATTAAGTTCCATCTGCCACCTCTCGGTCCACTGGCATTCTATGCATCTATGTAGTGACATGAATGCCCTAAACAATTGAACTATAACATTCCTACTTTGATAAAAACATAATACTGCATTTGTGATGATGTAAAATAAAACAGAAATTGCTGGTGAAACTCAGCAGGACTGGCAAGATCTGTGAAGAGAGATGACATGTGAATGCTGATGGTCTACGCTATCATGCAATGATACTTGCATTGTTTTCATAACACGAGATGTGGGTCGCATAGTACTGAAGAATTCAAGCAATTTTTAGTCCAGTACTTGTTATCTGCACCACCACTAAATCCATTTGCACGACCAGGCTTAAGCTGAACAATTCATATGCATTACTGCATGCTTCACTTGGCATGTCATGTTGCAAAAGGACCGAGTTCAGTAAGTTAGAGACTGAGAGCTTCAAGTCACATGTTATGATATAGTGATGATATGAACATGTTATTGAAGGTACATTAGACTTCTGCTGTGAGACATAACACAATATCTCAAAAGTTTCCAAAAAGATATCCCACATCGATAAACAATGTTGTGCATAACTACACATTGTCAATTCTGTACCTATACAGATATGTATGAACAAAGTTAACAGATTAACAACTTAAATTTTGACATAATATTTTTCACAGTATGCCCTGATCTGATAATTATATGCCCATTTGTAGAGGTATGTGTTATTTACGGTTCCTCTTGGTCATCTTGATGCTGGCATCATCACACAATCATGACCTTTAGTCTTCTATTCCGAACTCTCAGCACATCTGACATTGCTCTGGAGTTGGCTTTTGTTGTTTTACAATGTAGCGTGGTGATCAATCATGATCTCATACAACATGGGTTGATTGTATATCTTAGAAACGTTTCCTGGTATCCAAGCACTTGTGACTGGATTTCTGATCCATTCTCTGTGTCCGGTGCCTAATTGTGGTGGTCCTTCCAAGTCTAAGTTGTGTTGGGGATGATAGTCCTTTCCCAATTAGTGTTGAACATTTGGCATTGCCATGAGAAAATCTTGTTTTTATGGTCGACACTTGAAGTATATGAATTTGATGTATGCATCATTAGTTGTGCTAAATTTGATTATGGGATGACAATATGATATGAGTAACTCCCCAATTAACATACATCTTGATATGCTTTGCCAGTGAAATGTGTTTTTTGTCAGAGACAATTTGCGTTGGCACAGTGAATAAGCTGATAATCGAAGTCTTTGTTTCAATGATGGTTGCACTCATTTTGTTGCTCAGACCATTGAACTTTAAGAAATTTACAAAAGCAATGTCACAAGGATGTGATTTTCCCCATGTACTGTCAGTAAATCTGTTACTATTTTTTTCCCGAAGACTGGAAATAACAATGTATGGATGTAGAAGCACCTCCCACTGCTCGGGTTAATCATTTTCAAACAGCCAGGAGGCTGGAAGAACACAAGAAGCGAGGCATGATCAGGATTTGGAGAAGTCAATATTTCGGATATAATCCTTCTTCAGAACGGGGTGGGGTTAAGGGGAGCTGCAGAAAATGGAGTGGGGGGAAGAGGGGGAGGGTTTGTGGGGGAGAAGGGTGGAGGGGAAGTGATGAGGTAGTGACAGATGAACACAGGTAGAGGGTCTGACCTGATTGGCAGATGGGAGGAATGAATCCATTTGGTAGCTGGAGGGAAGGATCACACAGAGGATTGGGAGGAAGGAGGATGGTTTGGAAAGGGAGTCAAGGGAAAGGAAGGGAGGTTAATCATTTGGTGTGCTTCATGTGCATTCATGAGTTGTTGGATATCCCCATTCATCCCTGGCCAGTTTAAAGATTCATGTGCTAGCCTTCTGTATGTTCAGTACCTGTTATTCTTGGTATAACATGGCCATAATATCTTGGTGTAATGCTTTTGATATTATCACTTTCTTGCTCTTGAAAACTACTTGGTGTGAAATGCCAAGTTTATCATCTCTGGCCAAAATGTGTAATATTCTTAGGAACTTTCTTAATAATGTCAGGATACCCTTGGTTGCTTTTGGCAACTCTTCTTTGTGTAGGCAGTTGCCGACTGCAGCGGTACAAGTGGTTCCAACCAAAACACTTGCTTGGCTGCATTTGGAGCATTATATGCAGTTTTGGTCATCACTGTACCAGAAGGATATGGAAACTTTGGAAGGAGTGCAGAGAAGGTGCGCCAGGATGTTGCCTGGTCTCACGGCAATGGCAATGAGAAAATGTTTAAAAAAGACTAGGATTGCTTTCCCTGCAAAGATGGCAGCTGAGAGAAGACTTATAGAGGTCTGCACAATTATGAGAGGCATAGATAGGATATACAGTCAGAGGCATTTTTCCAGGATTAAAATTTCAATTACAAGGGGGCTCAGATTCAAACTGAGAGGGGGAAAGTTTAAGGGGGAGAAGTGAAGAAATTTTACACATAGACAGTGATCGGTGCCTGGAACACGTTGCCATAAGAGATGGTGGAAGCAGGCACATTGGTGAAACATCTGGATAGTAACATGAACAGTGAGGGAATAGAGAGATACAAACTGAATAAAGGCAGATTTTTTTAGATTAGCTCGGGCATGATGATTGGCACGAGGAGGCTTGGAAGGCTGAAGGGCCTAATCCTCTGGTGTATATCTCTATGTTCTTTGTAACAGATCAACCTTGAGAAATCCAGAATATCCATGAACTTCTTGCCGATTAAGTAGATATGAAATTTCAATTTGATATGATTCATTATTGCCACGTGTACCAACACACTGTAAAAGTATGGTTGTGCATGCTGTCCAGGCAAATGATACCTTACAGAAGTACATCAGGGTAATAGAAAAGAATGCAGAATATAATCCTATAGCTACAGAGAAGGTGCAGAGAAAGATCGACTCTAATATATGAGAGGTCTGTACCAGGGCTAAAATCGAATGTTTTCGACTGAAGTAATTCTCGATAAACAAAAGAAATAAGATTTTTATGTTGCATCTAAGAATGTTACACAGCTCCATTGTGGGGTGGCACAGTGGCACAGTGCTGCCTCACAGCACCAGGGCCATGCGTTCAATTCCCACCTCGGGCAATTGTCTGTCCAAAGATGTGCAGGTTAGTTGAATTGACCATGCTAAATTGCCTGTCGTGTAAGGTGAAGAGGGGAATGGGTCGGTGTGAGCTTGTTGGGCCGAAGGGCCTGTTTTCACACTGTAAGTGATCTAATTATAATATTGAATTGATTAATTATTGTTACATGTACCTACATACAGTGAACAGTATTGTTTTGCATGCTATACAGACAAATTCAGACCTCTTTGTTCTTGTATTCAGTGCCCTGAGTAATAGAAACAAGTATCTCATATACCATCACCTAACTGTCCTGCTGCCTTCAATGAGCTGTGGAGATGCAAATCAAAATCCCTCTGATCCTCTGAACCTACTGGGTCCTACCATTCACCATGTAATCACTGGCCTTGTTGGTTGTCCCACAATGAATCACTTCATAATTATAGGGACTAAATTCCATTTGCCACCATTCATATATTGTCAGGACACAACGCGGACTCCACTATACATAATTGGAAGCTTCCAATTAAACCTGTTGGACTATAACCTGATGTAGTGTGATTTTTAACTCTGTACACTCCAGTCCAACACTGGCATCTCCAAATCATGTCCACTATCCAGAAAAGACTTGCAATTTCTGCTGTCACTCCTCTTGGATCCACTGAGCCGGTTAGTTTCCTGTTCACACACGCTCTCCAATGTCTGTGTGCTCTCCAGCAAACACACTGATCAAAATCCTGCTCAGGTGTCCGACCGCCTAGACAAGCTCGAGTTCGCATCCTGAGATCCGTGCTCCCTTCCTGTGTTTATCCAGACCCCCTTCACTGTTAATAAACACAGCACTGGGAACTTCAGTCACTTACTCAGAGGAACCCACAGAAAACAAAATGTGAAAAGGCATTAACAGCCGGCAACGTGAGTATTTAATACGAGGCCTTGGGCCCCCTGAGAACTTTCAGAACAGGATTTATCAGCAGACTTATTATTAGAGCATTACCAGAGTGATTAACATCTGTCATTGCTCTCCACACGGTGTCAGTGCCTTTAAACTTTCTGACAGGCAGGGCGCTATCAGCGACTGAGATGATTATCACTCAGTCTGTAATTATTGAACAGTCGATGTAATGAATTTGACTTTCCTGGAATATTTAAGAATTGATTTCAGTGATCACTGTCCCCGCTGACAGCCTCTGTATTAACCAGGAAATAAATCCTCATCAGCAATTTCACTGAACGGCTTTTCTTTAAAGAACGTGTTGTTCGCTTTCCACAAACTTCCTCCTGAACTAACTCCAAACTGAAACAGTGAGCCTGACAGTAACAGACCCACGGGAAGATGTGGTGAAATGAGCGGAGACAGAGCAGATGGGAATGAACAGGGGAATGGAAATGGATAAACTTTGGAAGGAAGGTTGAGGAGTGACAATAGAAACTGAAACTTAACACTAGTCCCCGGTTACGTTGATAGCGACTGTCACACACCCACTGTATCAGGGAGGAGAAAGCGAGGGCTGCAGATGCTGGAGATCAGAGTCGAGAGTGTGGTGCTGGAAAAGCACAGCGGGTCAGACAGCCTCCGTGGAGCAGGAGAATCGACGTTTCAGGCAAAAGCAAAATGTCGATTCTCCTGCTCTTCGGATGCTGCCTGACTTGCTGTGCTTTTCCAGCACCGCACTCTCAATTCGTAGCAGGGAGCCACTGACATTCACAACACGTAGCTATGACTGGATTAACATGGGGGTTCCTGCACCTAACTGACCAAAGGAATGGTAAGGATGCAAAAATATATGTCAACCTTTAGGTGTTCAAACTTTGTGAGAAGATTTGTAGCTCCGGTGCTTGTTGTTGTGGTTCTGTTTGCCGAGCTGGGAATTTGTGTTGCAGATGTTTCGTCCCCTGTCTAGGTGACATTAGAGAGGATGAAAAGGACAACCAACTCCCATTCCTAGACGGGATGGTACAGAGAACACCGAACAGAGAATTCACCACAAAGGTTTACAGGAAAGCTACACACACAGACCAAGTCCTAAACTATGAAAGCAATCACCCAACACACACAAAAGAAGTTGCATCAAGACACTGTTCAAAAGGGCCACAACACACTGCAGTACACCAGAAGTGCAAAAAGAGGAAGAAGAACACCTATACAATGTATTCGCCAAAAATGGATAACCCCGCAATTTCATCAACAGATGCCTAAGGGAAAGACAACGGAATGTGGACATGCCACAACCCAAAGGGCTAGCCATGCTACTATACATCAAGAACATTTCTGAACTGACAGGCAGACTACTACCACCACTAGGACGCATAACAACACACAAACCAACAGCCACTCTCAGACAACAACTCACCAGGACAAAGGACCCGATACCCAGCATGAGCACAACCAACGTAGTGTACAAAATCCCATGCAAGGACTGCACAAAACACTACATAGGACAAACAGGAAGATAGCTAACGATCCTCATCCATGAACACCAATTTGCCATGAAAGACACGACCAGCTATCCTTAGTAGCCACACATGCAGATGACAAGCAACATGAGTTCGACTGGGACAACACTACTATTATTGGACAAGCCAAACAGAGAATAGCCAGGGAATTCCTAGAGGCATGGCACTCATCCACAGACTCTATCAACAAACACATCGACCTGGACCCAATATGTCGGCCACTGCAGCGGACAGCTGGAACTGACAATCGGAAGGGGCAGAGACAAACCACTATAAATGCCGGAGGAAACATCACAGAAGTGCTTCACAGGAGGCTCGCAAGCACTGAGGATGTCACCTCGAGAGGGTGCAACACAAATTCCCAGCTCAGCGAACAGAACCACAACATATGTCAACCTTTGCAGATTATAGCTGTCAGGGCATTAAACGTCGCTTAGTTGAGGATGATGCAAACTCTGTAGGTTTTACAGTGTCATGCTCACACTGGGCTGTGTGAGAGTATCAGATACACATTGGGTTGTTATGAGAATTTCAAATACACATCGGATTATAGAGTCATAGAGTGATACAGCATGGAAACAGACCCTCCACGTAATTCATGGTCCCAAACTAAACTAGTCCCACTTGCCTGCGTTTGACCCATATACCTCCAAATTTGTCGTACTCATGAACTCAGCGAAATGCCTTTTAAATGTAGTTACTATACCTGTATCGACCACTTTGTCTCGCAGTTAATTTCACACATGAACGACTCTGTGTAAAAGAAGGTTGCCCCTCATGTCCTTTATAAATCTTTCTCCTCCCATCTTAAAATACTTTTGATCTCCCCACTCCGGGGAAAACAGCTATTCTCCTTATCCATGGCCCTCTTGATTTTATAAACCTCGGTCAGGACACCCCTCAGCCTCCTACATTCCAGTGAAGAAAGTTCCAGCTCATTTGAATAACTCAAACGCTCCTTTCCTGGAAACATCCTGGTAAATCTTTTCCGAACCCTCTCCAATTTCATAATATCCCGCAATGGTCAGTACTGCAGAAGACGCTTTGAACATTGTAGGCAACAACCACTTACGTTTATGTATCACCTTTAACCAACTCAGACCATCCCAGGGCACGGTCCTGTATTATAAAACAAAACCCAGCAGCCAGGCCCTTTTGGAGCTAGAAAGTCTTTTGTTGCTGTGAGCCATCGATAATTCAATGATTTTCCTGAATTTGATTTAATCCAGATTGATTTGAACCTCAACATAATTTGGAATAACTGTTCCAATTGTACGTTTATCCCAACTATAATCGATAAGGAATACGAGCGGCAACCTTCTCTCTCACCTGTCAGGGGCAGCAGAACCTGGAATTCTGTCCATTATCACATTGAGATTCAGACCACAGCACGTGACAAAGAGTGAGGGATTCCTGATTCTGGGAAAATTGGAAGGCTACTAGCCATAGAAAATGGGGGTGTGGTTGATGGGAAAGTAGGAGGGGAAAAGCAGGTTAGGGTGAGGAGTGGTAGGCAGGGCGTGAGGTGGAGGAGTGGGAGGATTGTTGTGAAGATATGGATTTGGGGCTAAGTAGAAGGTAACAGGTGGGGAGGAAAAGGATGCCCTATTCTGGAAATAGTACTGCTCTAGGAGTTACTGCATCCCTAGCTAAGCTGGCAATATTGGCAGCTATCTGACAATGTGAAACATTTCACAGTTATGTCCTGTCCATACAAAACAGAACAAATCCAATCCAGCCAAATACTGCCCCATCCACATACTCATGAACATCAAGTAGAGTCTACTCAGTGACAACCTACTCAGTGACACCTAGTTTGAGTTCCACCAGGGCCACTCAGCTCCTGACCTCATTACAGTCATGGTTGAAACATGGAAAATGAAGTGAATTTCAGGGGTGAGGTGACAGTGACTGCCCTTAAAGTCAAGGCTGCATTTGACTGAGGTGGCATGGGGGAGCCCTGGCAAAACTGCAGTTAATGGGAATCAGGAGGATCAATCTCCACTGGTTAGAGTCATACTCAGCACAGATAGAGGCTGGTAGTGGCTGTTGCAGGTAAATCATCTGAGTTCCAGCAGCATCCGAGGAGCAGGAACGACTTTTCCCCAAAACATCGATTTTCCTGCTCCTTGGATGCTGCCGGACCTGCTGTGCTTTTCCAGCACCACTCTAACTTCGAAGCTAATGTCTCAGCCTACTTGAAGCCGAATTCATCAACGCTTTGAAATGGCCCTGAGGAACAACAATGAGTCAGAATACAGGAAGGAGTTAGAGTGCTTAGTGATGTGGTGCAATGATAAACAATCTCTCTCAGTCTTGGAAATGCAAAAGAACTGATCATTGACTTCAGGGAGAAAGGAGGACGACACACCACTATCTACAGCAACAGAGCTGAGGTGAAGAGAATAGAGAGCGTCAAGTTCGTAGGAGTGATGATAACCAACAATCTGTTCGTGGCCTCCCATGTAGTTGTGTAGGTCAAGAGGGTTCCACAATGCCTCTCCTTCCTCAGGCAGTTTAGCAAATTCAGCACGTCCATAAGGACCCTCATCAACCTTTCCAAATGCACCAAATTCTTTCTGAAAGCATTCTATCTGAGTGCATAATGGCCTTGTATGGCAAATGTTCTGCCCAGGACCAAAAACTACGGAACGATATGTGCAAAGTCCAAACCATCATGGAAGCCAGTCTTCTATCCATGGACTCCATTTCCACTTCTTGTTGCTGTGGAAAGCTGCCAATATCATCAAAACCCCTCCCATGCCAGTAATGCTCTCTTTTAATCTCTCCATCAGGGAGAAGATACAGAGGCTTGATCACACACAGCAACAACACGTTCAAGAACAACTTTTTCCCTGCTGTTAGCAGTCTGCTGAACTAATTTTAAGTATATTGATCTTGTTCGTGTTGATCTTGCTTTGTGCACCTCCTGTGCTGTTGTAACCTTGTATCCCTCGCTCTGTTCAAGCACCCGATGAACTATATGTCCTTGTTGACTATCATCTACCTGTGTACCGCTCCCAAAATGAAACTTTTCACTATACTTTGTACGAGTGACTACAATAAACCAAATCAAATCAACATGTCACCGCCAATCACAAGGTGTGTGAAAAAAACAGAAATTGCTGGTGAAACTCAGTAAGTCTGGCAGACTCAGTAGAGGGAAAATAGAGTCAATGTTTCATGTCCAGTGATCCATTTACAGAACTGGAGAAGTATACTCAACCTGAAATCTTCACTCTGCTTTCTCTTCATTCAGTCAAGATTAGAGTGGTGCTGGAAAAGCACATCATGTCAGACAACTTCCAAGGTGCAGGATGCTGCCTGACCTGCTGTGCTTTTCCAGCACCATTCTAATCTTGACTCTGATCTCCAGCATCTGCAGTCTTTCCTTTCACCTTTCTCTCCATTGAGGTTGCCAGACCTGCTGAATTTCTCCAGCGATTCCTGTTTTTGTTTCAGATTTCCAGCAGTGGCAACTTTTTATTTGTTTGTTTGTTCACAATGTGCGCTAGTCTGACACGTTTCCTTATCTCAATGATTATTCTGAAGATTTTATCTTTGTCCAGTGTCTCCCATCAGCAGGTTATTAAACAGGCTCTCTAACCATCTACTATGTAGTTCGTTACACCTGATTGTTAATAATCTCATTGTTTCTATCAATTATCCCCACCTTCCTGGACTGGCTAAACAAAGATCTCAAAATTCTGCTGGATGTTATGCATCCATATAAACCCAACTATCTTGGGGAGACTGGGCGCCTCCTAGCAGAGCGCTTTAGGGAACATCTCCGAGACACCCGCACCAATCAACCAAACCACCCTGTGGCCCAACATTTCAACTCCCCCTCCCACTCTGCCGAGGACATGGAGGTCCTGGGCCTCCTTCACCGCCGCTCCCTCACCACCAGACGCCTGGAGGAAGAACGCCTCATCTTCTGCCTCGGAACACTTCAACCCCAGGGCATCAATGTGGACTTCAACAGCTTCCTCATTTCCCCTTCCCCCACCTCATCCTAGTTTCAAACTTCCAGCTCAGTTACTGTCTCCTTGACTTGTCCGACCTGCCTATCTTCTTTTCCACCTATCCACTCCACCCTCTCCTCCTTGACCTATCACCTTCATCTCCTCCCCCACTCACCCATTGTACTCTATGCGACTCTCTCCCCACCCCCACCCTCCTCTAGCTTATCTCTCCATGCTTCAGGCTCACTGCCTTTATTCCTGATGAAGGGCTTTTGCCCGAAACGTTGATTTCGCTGCTCGTTGGATGCTGCCTGAACTGCTGTGCTCTTCCAGCACCACTAATCCAGTATATCATTGAGGCATTGTCTACTGCATCCAAAGAAACTGATCAGGCAGAAGGTTCAACATGCCAGATAAAGTGAAGCAAGATTTTAAAAGTAAGTGATACATTTTTTCCTCTGTCATGTCACATAGATACTGCGTTGAGTTGAGGCACATTGTGTGAATAAAGCAAGGCTGCTGAAATTGGCTTTTATCTATGTCGGAGAAATTCAGTCCAATGAGGGGGAGTGGTGGCTTGCTGAACAAAGAGACCTTGGAGTGCAGGTTCATAGCTCCTTGAATGTGGAGTCACAGGTAGATAGGATAGTGAAGAAGGCGTTAGGTATGCTTTCCTTTATTGGTCAGAGTACTGAGTATAGGAGTTGGGAGGTCATGTTGTGCCTGTACAGGACATTTTTTAGGCCACTGTTGGAATATTACATGCAATTATGGTCTCCTTCCTATTGGAAAGATGTTGTGAAACTTGAAAGGGTTCAGAAAAGATTTACAAGGATGTTGCCAGAGTTGGAGGATTTGAGCTATAGGGAGAGGCTGAACAGACTGGTGCTGTTTTCCCTGGAGCTTTGGAGGCTGAGGTGTGAACTTATAGAGATTTATAAAATTAGGAGGGGCATGGATAGGGTAAATAGGCAAAGTCTTTTCCCTGTGGTCTGGGAGTCCAGAACTAGAGGGCTGAGGTTTAGGGTGAGAGGGAAAAGATATAAAAGAGACCAAAGGGGCAGCTTTTTCACACAGAGAGTGGTACGTGTTTAGAATGAGCTGCCAGAGGAAGTGGTGGAGGCTGGTACAATTGCAACATTTAAGAGGCATTTGGATAGGTATATGAATAGGAAGGGTTTGGAGGGATATGGGCCGGGTACTGTCAGGTGGGATTAGAATGAGTTAAGATATCTGGTGGACATGGACGGGTTGGACCGAAGGGTTTGTTTCCATGATTTACATCTCTATGACTCTACGAATGAGAGACCATAAATGAGGATCGCGGTGAAATTGACAAGCAGTTTATTAAGCAAAGCGATATCGCAGAAGAGAAATTGGCCAGGCTGGCACAAAACTGATTCTCTGCACTGTTGGCCAGAATGATCTTCCCTGAATGGAGAGTTTAGGCAGGCTTTATCAGGGTAAAAACAATGACTGCAGATGCTGAAAACCAAATACTGGATTAGTGGTGCTGGAAGAGCACAGCAGTTCAGGCCGTTGGATGCTGCCTGAACTGCTGTGCTCTTCCAGCACCACTAATCCAGGCTTTATCAGGGTACAACACAAAGGTGATAATTGTCAAGTGGTTACAGTACAATGGTGAAAATTGTAAAGCAATTGAAAGATTAAACGGAGTGGAAATTTATCAAGAGTCCAGCAGCAGCAATTCATTTGTAATTGACAGAGGGGATTCCAGCCATCTCTGTGAGTAGGTGAGAATGTCTTTGAGAGGATTCTTCATTGACATTATTTCCCATCTGTGTCAATTTGTGCAAATGTCCCTTCTCCTGCCATTCAAGTCTGTTCACGGTGTTACTCCTGGGAATGAAGTGTCCTGGGGGCCTCTCAGTCTGTCTCTTTGTTTATACGGTATCAGTTTCAATGGGAAACGAGCCTGCCTTTGGGGATTGGGACTGCAGTGCTAATCGGGCTGGGAGCTTGCTGTGAAGGCTTTTTGGGAAGAGTATTCTCTGGCTTGCGAGTAGCTTGGCCATATCTGGTTTCTATGTTCGCCAGTTTGGTCAAGACTGGGGCATTGTGGGTGTGTTCTGTGTGTGTTGGCTGGCTTGATTTCTGTATTTCTTTGTGGTTATGCTGTGAGCGGGCAAGGTGGCAGATCTTTCTCCCACAATCTACCTTGTATGTTTGTGGATTGCAGTGTAGTAGAGCCAACTTAGCATTGCTTCAAGTGCATGACTTAACAGAATGGCACAGACAATGACGTTTTCAACATTGGGCTATAGAGAAAGTGAAATGAAGATCGAATGAACATGATATGAAAGTAGTCTTTTAGTGAAGGAAACCCTGCCTATTCCATGTAAACTGACTTATTCATGAGGCATTCCCAACAAGGTTTTCTGGTCAACCTGTTCATTGACTTTATTACACATCTCTGGAGCAGGTAGGACTTCAAACTTGGTCTCACAGGTTGGGACACCACCATTGTGCTACAGAGAGGCCTTAGAGACATTCTCAAAAGCTTTGTTCAGAGTCAAGGAAGGAATTAATATCCGGTTCACCAAAGAGGGCCCTTTCAAGCACTCTCCCCTGCTGTCTCCCCTTAGACAGTGAATAAAGCAAAGCTGAACAGAAGTGCAAAATCAGACATATAAGTTTAAAAAAAAGTTGTAAAGGAGAGTCAGTTTGTCCAATGTAAGAGCAAAGCCAGACACTGTGAGTGAAAAATGAAAAGATATTGGCTGTTTTTTTTATTTGGTAAAAACAATGACTGCAGATGCTGAAAACCAGATTCTGGATTAGTGGTGCTGGAAGAGCACAGCAGTTCAGGCAGCATCCAAGTAGCTTCGAAATTGATGTTTCAGGCAAAAGCCCTTCATCAGGAAGGGCTTTTGCCTGGTTTTTTTATTTGTCTTGCGACACAACAAATGGGTTACTTTGCTTTGATGAACAGATATGATGGTGTCCTGGTTATACCACTGGTGTAATACTCTAGAGACCCAGGCTAATACACTGGGGAGTCAGGTTCAAAACCTATCCCAGTGAGTTCAATCCACAAATCTGGAATATAGAGCTAATCTCAGTAATGGGGTCTCTATGAAGTATCAGCAAATGTGTAAAATACCAACTGGCTCACTTATTTCCATCAGGGAAGGTAAATTGTCACCCTTACCTAGTCTGGCCTACATGTGGCTCAGAACCACAGCAAAGTGGTTGAATTTTAACTATACTCTAAAATAGCCCCATAAGTCACTCACTTCAAGGGCAATTAAGGATGGGCAACAAATGCTGGCTTTGTCAATAATGTCCAGCCCATGAAAGAAAAGGAAAACTAAGAAGGAATCAGTAAGCACCAACAATGTCTGTTCCAATGTTAGGCGAAGGAAAAGTTGAACTGACATTTTGAAAAGCATGATCCTGACATATTGAACTGTGAGACCCAAGGCTGGTATTTTACCCAAGTGGTGAACAGTGAAACACTCAGACCCACAGAGCAAACTGAGTTCATGAAGTCAGGAGAATAAATGTCCCCAGGGCCTTCACACAGAAGTAAACATTTGGACCAAGGCAAATGAGGGAAGAAATTCTGTTCTTGCTGCATTCCATTAATCAGTGGATTCTCCATAGTTTCAGACTTTGGAGTTCAGGCCATTCTCAACACAATCAAAGATAGGAAACATGGAACTTTTCAGCGATTTTTGAGAAGATTTGTAGCTCAGGTTGAGATTTTGGATTTAAGCTTGTTCACTGAGCTGGAAGGTTCATTGAGGGTTTCGATAAGAAAAAGAAGGAAGCATATGTCAAGTAGAGACAGGATAGATCGAGTGAATCCTTTGAAGAGGATAAAGAAAGTAGGAGTATACTTAAGATGGAAATCAGGAGGGCAAAATGGGGACATGAGACGGCTTTGGCAAATAGAATTAAGGAGAATCGAAAGGGCTTTTACAAATATATTAAGGACAAAAGGATAACTAGGGAGAGAATAGGGCCCCTCAAAAATCAGCAAGGCGGCCTTTGTGTGGAGCCACAGAAAATGGGGCAGATACTAAATGAGTATTTTGCATCAGCATTTACTGTGCAAAAGGATATGAAAGATATAGATGGTGACATTAGATTACTTACAGTATGGAAACAGGCCCTTCAGCCCAACAAGTCCACACTGACTCACCAAAGCCCAACCCATTCTCCTACATTTATCCCTTCGCCTAACACTCGGGGCAAATTAGCATGGCCAATTCACCTAACCTGCACATTTTTGTACTGTGGGAGAAAACCAAAAGGAAACCCACACAGACACGGGAAGAATGTGCAAACTCCACACAGTCAGTTGCCTGAAGGCGGTAATGGAACCTGGGTCTCTGGTGCTATGAGGCAGCAGTGCTAACCACTGTGCCACCGTGCCACCCGCATCTTGCAAAATGTCCAGATTACAGAGGAGGAAGTGCTGGATGTCTTGAAATGGTTAAAGGTGGATAAATCCCCAGGACCTGGTCAGGTCTTTTCCCTGGGGTTGGGGAGTCCAGAACTAGAGGGCATTGGTTTAGGATGAGAGGGGAAAGATATAAAAGAGACCTAAGGGACAACTTTTTCACGCAGAGGGTGGTACGTGTATGGAATGAGCTGCCAGAGGATGTGGTGGAGGCTGGTACAATTGCAACATTTAAGAGGCATTTGGATGGGTATATGAATAGGAAGCGTTTGGAGGGATATGGGCCGGGTGCTGGCAGGTGGGACTAGATTGGGTGGGGATATCTGGTCGCCATGGACGGGTTGGACCGAAGGCTCTGTTTCCATGCTGTACATCTCTGTGACTCTATGACTCTATTTCGCCGCCATACTAGGTAACATCATCAGTGGGTCTCTGGTGAATTGCTGGTGCTATGTCCACTTTCTAATTATGTGTTTTGCTTTCATTTCTGGCTCTTCTTCTGAGAGGATGAGAGTAAATGGGGTCCATATCGATGTGTTTATTGGTGGAGTTCCGATTGGAATGTCATGCTTCTTGGAATTCTCATGCATGTCTCAGTTTGGCTTCTCCTAGGATGGATGTGTTATTCCAATCAAAGTGATATCCTTCTTTGTCTGTATGTAAGGATACTAGTAATAGTGAGTCATGTGTTTTGGTGGTTAGTTGATGTTCATGTATCCTGGTGGTGAGTTTTCTGCCTGTTATTCTGGTGTAATATTTGTTACAGTCCTTGCAAGGTATTTTGTAAATGACTTTCATTTTGCTTGGTGTTTGTACAGGGCCTTTTAAGTTTGTTCAACTCTGTTTCAGTGTGTTGGTGGGTTTGTGGGCTTCTATGATGGCAAGATGTCTGAGTAGTCTGGATGTCATTTCAAAGATGACTTTGATGTAAGGTGAAGTGGCTCGGGTTTCTGAGCACACTGTGTCTGTTTGTTTGGGTTTGTTGCTGAAAACTTGGCAGACTGTGCTTATTGAGTACCTGTTTTTCTTGAATACTCTGTGTATGTATTTCTCTTCTGCTCTTCATAGTTCCTCGGTTCTGCAGTGTGTAGTGGCTCATTGAAATAATGCAGCTTCATTTATGGGTATTGGGATCATTGCTTCTGTAGTTAAGTATTTGGTCTGTGTGTGTTGTTTTCCTGTCAGCGCTGGTTTAAAGTTCCCCATTGACTGTTCCCTCTACTGTGGTATCTAGGAATGGTAATTTGTCATTGTTCTCCTCCTCTTTTGTGAATTTTATGCCACTAAGTATATTGTTGATAGTGTAATACGTTCCCTCTAATTTGTTTCATTTAGTGATGACAAAGGTGTCATCCACGTAGTGGTCCAAAAGTTTGGCTTGGATGGTAGGGAGGGCTGTTTGTTTGAGTCTCTGCATTAGTGCTCCTGCTAGGAACCCTGATATTGGTGATCCCAGTGGGTTTCCAATGATTTGTTTATAGGTCTTGTTATTGAATGTGAAGTGGATGGTCAGGCACTTTTTTGTGAATTTTTCCACTGTGATCATTACTGTGGTGAAGGTGCATTTATTGCACACCATTGTCATTATCTCATACACAATATATCAGTGAGAGCTGGCCTGTAAATGAACATATACTTGGAGAATCCCCTCCCCCACTTTCTGTGATGTAAACATAGGTCTCACGGAATAGTCATGACTGGACGCTATGGAACCACAACACGCCAGACAATGATGTCACACTTGACTTTCTTTTCAACATTCCTGTTATTAAAACAAAAGGAGTTTCTTTCACATACTGCTGGAAACTTACATCAGGACAGTCACCTTAAAAAAAAATCACAGTCTCTGGGACAGGCACAATGTCAATGCCGATATACAGCAAGGAACACTGGATACCAGCATAGCAGAAGACAGGAGAGTCATTTCGAAATTTGGAAATAAGCAAGTCCTGTTCATAGACTAGATTACTTATAGTGTGGAAACAGACCCTTTGGCCCAAAAAGTCAACACTGACCTGGCAAAGCACACCCAGCCATACATTTACCCCTTCCACTACAGGCAATTTAGCAGGGCCAATTCACCTGACCTGCACATCTTTGGACTATGGGAGGAAACTGGAGCACCCAGAGGAAACCCACACAGACACAGGGAAAATGTGCAAACTCCACACAGTCAGTCACCTGAGGCAGGAATGGAACCCAGGTCTCTGGCGCTGTGAGACAGCAGTGCTAACTGCTGTGCCACTGTGCAGCCCACCCGAGAGAACAAACACAAAGATCTGGTCAGGCCTTTCTTGTGACAGGACCATTGAGTTACTTTAACTTGGCAGCTGCACAGACCTCCAATCACTCTCATTGTCATGTATTCAAAAGAATTTCTGAACCATCAGGCCCATTACCAGGAGAAAGTGGAAATGCTGTAAGTGTTTCCTTCACCAACTGGCAGCTCTCAGGCATGTCGAAAAGCCACAGCTTACATTGAGGAGTCTGGTGCACACAGTCTTATCAATGGAAGCTATGATGTGGAGGTGCCGGTGTTGGACTGGAGTAGACCAAGTTTTTTAAAAAATTACAACATCAGATCATAGTCCAACAGGTTTAATTGGAAGCTTGTACTTTCAAATAAACCTGTTGAACTATCACCTGCTGTTGTGTGATTTTTAACTTTATCAATGGAATGCTGGGCCAAGCCATGCAGTTGGGGCACAGTTGCTGTTGCAGCCAATGGGGCAAACATTTACCTCTAAAGGTTGTCCTAATTATTAATGACAAGCATCTACATTTACCAGCACTGAGGCACAGAAATAAACAAACCCACCGTGCAAGTACAATATTCTTGGGGAATACCTATAACAAGAGGCAGAGATGAACACACACAGTCCTGGCACTTCAGCATGAGTTATCAGTGATACTCTAATCATTGCTTTTAATGGGTTTTGTGCTTTATATACTTTTCTTTTTGGAAGATTTTGGATCTAATTGAAAGACAAATTTCGCTTTTACTTACTTCATCAAATTTCTCATTCTTTTCAATGCATTAGATTGCTGATCGCATTTGATGCATCTGAACATTTACGTATTTCCTTGTCAGTGTTTAATTCTGATGTTATCAAGTGCATTCAATATGCTTTTTGCATTTTTGAATATATTTGATGCGAAAAATGGCAATGGTACTGAAAACAAACTCCAAATTATCGTACTTGATGTCAAATGATGGCTCATTATTTTTGAGCATATTTGAATATAATGACATTTTTTAATCATTTGTCGGACATGGAGATGGCTGGCTAGGCTGGCATTTGTTGCCTGTTCATACTGTGTCATATTCCAGGATTTAGTCCTTGTGACAGTGAAGGGGCAGTGAGATATTTCCAAATCAGAACAGTGAGCGATTTGGAGGGGAACTTGCAGGGATGATATTTCCATGCACCTGATGCCCTTGTCATTCTAGATGGTACTGTTTGTGGGACTGGATGTGTTGTCTCAGGAACCTTGGGGAATATCTGCAGTCCATTTTGGAGATAGCACACACTGCTGCTGTAGATCATGGGAGGAGAAGGGAGTGAATATTTCTGGATGTGGTAGCAAGAGAACAGGCAGCTTTGTCCTGATTGCTGTCACATTTCTTGTGTCATGTTGGAACGTCATCCATCTCAGTACACAAAGAATATTCCATCACGTTCCTGACTTGTACTTTTGAAATGGTGGACAGACTTTGTGGAGTCAGGAAATAGATTACTCGCTGCAGGGTTCCTTGCCTCTGACTTGAATGTGTAGCCATTGTATTTATATGGTGAGGATCGTTTCTTTTCTGTTCAGTGGTAACCTGCAATGTGTTGATGGCGGGGAACTCTGTCATGGTAATGCTATTGAACATCAAAAGGTTAGATTCTATCATTGCTTATTATTTGTGTGGCATCAGTGTTACTTGCCACTTGTCAGCCAAAGCCTTGATATTGTCCAAGTGTTGCCTCATCAGGGCATGAACAGCTTCAGTACCTGATGAGTAGCAAATGGTGCTGAACTTTGTGCAATCATCAGCAAACATGCCGACTTCTGACCTTATGATGAAGGGAAGGTCATTGATGAAGCAGCTGAAGATGGTTGTGCCAAGGACACCATCCTGCAAATTCCTTCCTCTGATATCCTGGAACTCAGATGATTTGCCTGCAACAGCCACTACCAGCCTCTATCTGTGCTGAGTATGACTCTAACCAGTGGAGATTGATCCTCCTGATTCCCATTGACTGCAGTTTTGCCAGGGCTCCCCCATGCCACCTCAGTCAAATGCAGCCTTGACTTTAAGGGCAGTCACTGTAACCTCACCCCTGAAATTCACTTCATTTTCCATGTTTCAACCTGACTGTAATGAGGTCAGGACCTGAGTGGAACCCAAACTCGGTGTTACTGAGCAGGTTGTCACTGAGTAGAGTCTACTCTACTCGCGGGACTGGACTCCACAGCGCCACAGAACAAGCAGTTGGGCTGGGAGTCCATGAACCACCGCAACCTGCAGTTGCAGGGGACTGCTGCGTGCAGCACCCTACACCCCAGATCCCCGAGAGAAAGGGGGAGGACTCCTGTGTAGAGAGACCTCCACTGGGGATCTCCATCGCCCGGTGGCAAGTGGGCACGCCAAGGCGTGTCCGGACGGTGGATGAGGGAGAAGAGGTGGACGGTGTGCAGCAGTAGTCTTTTCAGGGCCCTCCTTTTTGCATCCTTGAAAGAGACAAAATTAAAATTCCAGAGGCAGCTCAGGTTGTGGGGCACAGGCTCCCGCGGGAAGTATGGGACCTTGGGGCCAACGTGAAATTCCGTCCAGGCTGGGGTGAGTGCGGACGGGATCCCACCGCACACCTGAGCGTCCTCCAATTGGTGCACTACGTTGGGTCCAAGCACCACTGTTTTAAGGCGTCGGATGGCGGTGGCCACATACCGGACGTCTACCGCTGCCCTGCTCGCTATGTCCTGCAGCAGCGTCCAGCCCAGGCCCCTGGCACCCAGCACGGCCCCGACCCTGGTCACCCTCGCCGCCATGGCCCTCCCCTCCGACAGCCATTCGAACCCGCGAGTACGGAGGTGTGGATTCCTGAGCAATGGCTCCCTGATGACAGCTGCAACTCCAGCCGGAGGGTAAGGTTAGTTGGTGTTCACGGATGCGGATCATTAGATGTCTTCCTGTTTGTCCTATATAGTGTTTTGTGCAGTCCTTGCATAGGATTTTGTAAAATACATTGGTTTTGCTCATGCTGGGTATCAGGTCCTTCATTCTGGTGAGTTCTTGTCTGGGGGTGGCTGTGGTTTGTGTGCTGTTATGAGTCCTACTGGTGGTAGTAGTCTGACTGTCAGTTCGGAAATGTTCTTGATGTATGGTAGTGTGGCGAGTCCTTTGGGTTGTGGCATGTCCTCATTCTGTTCTCTTTCACTAAGGCATCTGTTGATGAAATTGCGGGGGTATCCGTTTTTGGGGAATACATTGTATAGGTGTTCTTCTTCCTCTTTTTTGCAATTCAAGTGTACTGCAGTATGTTGTGGCCCTTTTGAACAGTGTCTTGATGCAACTTCTTTTGTGTGTGTTGGGTGGTTGCTTTCGTAGTTTAGGACTTGGTCTGTGTGTGTGGCTTTCCTGTAAACCTTTGTGGTGAATTCTCCGTTCGGTGTTCTCTGTACCATCACGTCTAGGAATGGGAGTTGGTTGTCCTTTTCATCCTCTCGAATGTCACCCAGACAGGGGACGAAACGTCTGCAACACAAATTCCCAGCTCGGCAAACAGAACCACAACAACAAGCACCGGAGCTACAAATCTTCTCACAAAGTTTGAACACCAAAAGGTTGACACATATTTTTGCGTCCTTACCATTCCTTTGGTCTGTTAGGTGCAGAAACCCATGTTAACCCAGTCATATCTACGTGTTGTGAAGGTCAGTGGCTCCCTGCTACGAATCGAGAGTGAGGTGCTGGAAAAGCACAGCAAGTCAGGCAGCATCCGAAGAGCAGGAGAATCGACATTTCGCTTTTGCCTGAAACGTCGATTCTCCTGCTCCACGGATGCTGTCTGACCCGCTGTGCTTTTCCAGCACCACACTCTCGACTCTGATCTCCAGCATATGCAGCCCTCACTTTCTCCTCCCTGATCAACGTAACCGGGGACTAGTGTTAAGTTTCAGTTTCTATTGTCACTCCTCAACCATCCTTCTAAAGTGCATCCATTTCCATCCCCCTGTTCATTCCCATCTGTCCTGTCTCCGCTCATTTCACCACATCTTCCCGTGGGTCTGTTACTGTCAGGCTCACTGTTTCAGTTTGGAGTTAGTTCAGGAGGAAGTTTGTGGAAAGCGAACGACACGTTCTTTAAAGAAAAGCCGTTCAGTGAAATTGCAGATGAGGATTTATTTCCTGGTTAATACAGAGGCTGTCAGCGGGGACAGTGAGCACTGAAATCAATTCTTAAATATTCCAGCAAAGTCAAATTCATTACATCGACTGTTCAATAATTACAGACTGAGTGATAATCATCTCAGTCGCTGATAGCGCCCTGCCTGTCAGAAAGTTTAAAGGCACTGACACAGTGTGGAGAGCAATGACAGATGTTAATCACTCTGGTAACGCTCTAATAATAATTCTGCTGATAAATCCTGTTCTGAAAGTTCTCAGGGGGCCCAAGGCCTCGTATTAAATACTCACGTTGCCGGCTGTTATTGCCTTTTCACAAATTGTTTTCTGTGGGTTCCTCTGAGTAAGTGACTGAAGTTCCCAGTGCTGTGTTTATTAACAGTGAAGGGGGTCTGGATAAACACAGGAAGGGAGCACGGATCTCAGGATGCGAACTCGAGCTTGTCTAGGCGGTCGGACACCTGAGCAGGATTTTGATCAGTGTGTTTGCTGGAGAGCACACAGACATTGGAGAGCGTGTGTGAACAGGAAACTAACCGGCTCAGTGGATCCAAGAGGAGTGACAGCAGAAAATGCAAGTCTTTTCTGGATAGTGGACATGATTTGGAGATGCCGGTGTTGGACTGGAGTGTACAGAGTTAAAAATCACACTACATCAGGTTATAGTCCAACAGGTTTAATTGGAAGCTTCCAATTATGTATAGTGGAGGCCGCGTTGTGTCCTGACAATATATGAATGGTGGCAAATGGAATTTAGTCCCTATAATTATGAAGTGATACATTGTGGGACAACCAACAAGGCAAGTGATTACATGGTGAATGGTAGGACCCAGTAGGTTCAGAGGATCAGAGGGATTTTGGTGTGCATCTCCACAGCTCATTGAAGGCAGCAGGACAGTTCGGTGATGGTATATGAGATATTTGTTTCTCTTACTCAGGGCACTGAGTACAAGAACAAAGAGGTCTGGATTTGTCTGTAATACATACAAAATAATACTTTTCACTGTATATAGGTACATGTAACAATAATTAATCAATTCAATATTATAATTAGATCACTTACAGTGTGAAAACAGGCCCTTTGGCCCAACAAGCCCACACAGACGCATTCGTTGGACAGACAATCGCCCATAGTGGGAAGTGAACACATGACCCTGAGGCTGCAGTGCTAAGCACTGTGCCACTGTGCCACCGTGACACCCCACATGAGCACTGTATGTAACATTCTTATATGCAAAATAAAAATCTGATTGCTTTTCTTTAGAGAGAATTACTTCAGTAGAAAACATTTGATTTTAGCACTGGTACAAACCTCTCATATATTAGAGTCGATCTTTCTCTGCACCTTCTCTTTAGTTATAGGATTATATTCTGCATTCTATTCTATTACCCTGATGTACTTCTGTAAGGTGTCATTTGCCTGGACAGCATGCACAACAATACTTTTACAGTATGTTGGTACACGTGGCAATAATGAATCATATCAAATTGAACTTTCATATCTACTTAATCGGCAAGAAGTTCATGGATATTCTGGATTTCTCAAGGTTGATCTGTTATAAAGAACATAGAGATATACACCAGAGGATTAGGCTCTTCAGCCTTCCAAGCCTGTACCAATCATCATGGCCAAGCTAATCTAAAAAAATCTGCCCTTATTCAGTTTGTATCTCTCTATTCCCTCCCCATTCATGTTACTATCCAGATGTTTCACCAATGTGCCTGCTTCCACCATCTCTTATGGCAACGTGTTCCAGGCACCGATCACTGTCTGTGTCTAAAATGTCTTCACTCATCCCCCTTAAACTTTCCCCCTCTCAACTTGAATCTGAGCCCCCTTGTAATTGAAATTTTAACCCTGGAAAAATTCCTCTGACTGTATACCCTATCTATGCCTCTCATAATGGTGTAGACCTCGATAAGTCTTCTCTCAGCTGCCATTTTTGCAGGGAAAGCAATCCTAGTTTTTTTTTAACATTTTCTCATTGCCAATGCCCTGAGACCAGACAACATCCTGGCACACCTTCTCTGCACTCCTTCCAAAGTTTCCATATCCTTCTGGTAGAGTGATGATCAAAACTGCATATAATGCTCCAAATGCAGCCAAGCAAGTGTTTTGGTTGGAACCATTTGTACCACTGCAGTCGGCAACTGCCTACACTGAGAAGAGTTGCCAAAAGCAACCAAGGGTAGCCTGACATTATTAAGAAAGTTCCTAAGAAATTTGCTCATTTTGGCCAGAGATGATAAACTTGGCATTTCACACCAAGTAGTTTTCAAGAGCAAGAAAGTGATAATATCAAAAGCATTACACCAAGATATTATGGCCATGTTATACCAAGAATAACAGGTACTGAACATACAGAAGGCTAGCACATGAATCTTTAAACTGGCCAGGGATGAATGGGGATATCCAACAACTCATGAATGCACATGAAGCACACCAAATGATTAACCTCCCTTCCTTTCCCCCGACCCCCTTTCCAAACCATCCTCCTTCCTCCCAATCCTCTGTGTGATCCTTCCCTCCAGCTCCCAACTGGATTCATTCCTCCCATCTGCCAATCAGGTCAGACCCTCTACCTGTGTTCATCTGTCACTACCTCATCACTTCCCCTCCGCCCTTCTCCCCACCAAAACCTCCCCCTCTTCCCCCCACTCCATTTTCTGCAGCTCCCCTTTACCCCACCCCATTCTGAAGAAGGATTATATCCGAAATATTGACTTCTCCAAATCCTGATCATGCCTCGCTTCTTGTGTTCTTCCAGCCTCCTGGCTGTTTGAAAATGATTAACCCGAGCAATGGGAGGTGCTTCTACATCCATACATTGTTATTTCCAGTCTTCGGGAAAAAAATAGTAACAGATTTACTGACAGTACATGGGGAAAATCACATCTTTGTGACATTGCTTTTGTAAATTTCTTAAAGTTCAATGGTCTGAGCAACAAAATGAGTGCAACCATCATTGAAACAAAGACTTCGATTATCAGCTTATTCACTGTGCCAAAGCAAATTGTATCTGACAAAAAACACATTTCACTGGCAAAGCATATCAAGATGTATGCTAATTGGGGAGTTACTCATATCATATTGTCATCCCATAATCAAGTTTAGTTTGGTGCATACATCAAATTCATATACTTCAAGTGTCGACCATAAAAACAAGATTTTCTCATTGCAATGCCAAATGTTCAACACTAATTGGGAAAGGACTATCATCCCCAACACAACTTAGACTTGGAAGGACCACCACAATTAGGCACCGGACACAGAGAATGGTTCAGAAATCCAGTCACAAGTGCTTGGATACCAGGAAACGTTTCTAAGATATACAATCAACCCATGTTGTATGAGATCATGATTGATCACCACGCTACATTGTAAAACAACAAAAGCCAACTCCAGAGCAATGTCAGATGTGCTGAGAGTTCGGAATAGAAGACTAAAGGTCATGATTGTGTGATGATGCCAGCATCAAGATGACCAAGAGGAACCGTAAATAACACATACCTCTCCAAATGGGCATATAATTATCAGATCAGGGCATACTGTGAAAAATATTATGTCAAAATTTAAGTTGTTAATCTTGTTAACTTTGTTCATACATATCTGTATAGGTACAGAATTGACAATGTGTAGTTATGCACAACATTGTTTATCGATGTGGGATATCTTTTTGGAAACGTTTGAAAAATTGTGTTATGTCTCACAGCTGAAGTCTAATGTACCTTCAATAACATGTTCATATCATCACTATATCATAACATGTGACTTGAAGCTCTCAGTCTCTAACTTACTGAACTCGGTCCTTTTGCAACATGACATGCCAAGTGAAGCATGCAGTAATGCATATGAATTGTTCAGCTTAAGCCTGGTCGTGCAAATGGATTTAGTGGTGGTGCAGATAACAAGTACTGGACTAAAAATTGCTTGAATTCTTCAGGCCAGGACTTGTACACTTCAGAGTAAGATCCTGGGGAGTGTTGCTAAACAAAGAGACCTTGAGTGCAGATATTTCCTTGAGGGTGGAGTCACATGTAGGCAGGAGAGTGAAGGGGGAGTTTGGTATGCTTGCATTTATTGGTCATTAGATTGAAAAAGGAGTTGGGAGGTAATGTTGTGGCTGTACAGGACATTCTTTAGGCCACTTTTGGATTATTGTGTGCAATTCTGGTCTCTCCCCTATGAGAAAGATGACAAACTTGTGGGGGTTCAGATGAGATCCGCAGGGCTGTTGCTTGGATTGAAGAGTTGGAGCTGTATGAAGACACTGGATAGGTTGGGGCTGTTTTCCCTGGAGAGTCGACAGCTGCGTATTTCAAAAAGTCATGGATAGGGTAAATCGACAAGGACTTTTTCCTGGGTTGGGTGCGTCCAGGACGAGAGTTTCAGGGTGAGAGGGCAAAGATCTAAAAGGGACCTAAGGTGCAACTCTTTCACGCAGAGGGATGTGCATAGATGGAATGAGCTGCTCAAGAAAATGGTGCAGATTGGTACATTTACTACACTGAAAAGGTACCTGGATGGGTTTATGAATTGAAAGGGTTAGAGAGGTATGGGTCAAGTGCTAACAAATAGGACTAGATTTATTTAGGATTTCTGGTCAGCAGGCACAAGTTGGACTGAAGGGTTTGTTTCTGTGCTGTACATCCCTACGAATCTATCTTTTGGCCAAACTAAACTGGGGTCCGTTCAGTTATCGGACCCTCCTGCTCCCTCCAGTAAATAGGATATTGCACATGTAAAAGACTCCATGGTTTGTTCGTTGGAACTGTTGGGAAAGTCTTTGTTCTCCAAAGACTGAACAGACTTGAACGGCTTCAGTGACTGTGCATGTATTTTGTTTTACTGAATGAAGTAAATTTTTGACATAAAAAAGAAATCTGGAGGGGGAAGCAAGATGCAGATTCATAAAGCTAAACCTTGCAGCCTTTTGTGCAGTTCGTGAACATCTAACCAGAGAGGAGACACACGGTGAGTGCCCTCTTGATAGTGGAGGCAATGGCCTAATGGTATTATCGCTGGACCTGTTAATCCAGAAACCCTGGTCATGGTCGAGGGACCCGGTTCAAATACCACTATGGAAGATGGTGACATTTGTATTCAACAAAAATCTGGTAACTTGGGAGTTTAATGAGGACCATGAATTCACTGTTGATTGTTAGTAAAACCCACTTAGTTCACTAATGTCCTTTAGGGAAGAAAACTGCCATCCTGACCTGGTCTGGCCAACATGTGACCCTAGATCCACAGCAATGTGGTTGATTCTTAACTGCTCTCTGGGCAATTAGTGATGGACAATAAATGCTGCCTGAGGCCCTCATCACGTGAACGAATTTAAAAAAAACACAGTGCCTCAATCCATCCCAGAAAATGACTCCCTCGGAAATGAATGAAGGAAATGGAGCGGGCAATGTGTACAAAGTGCGATCCTGAAAAGTAAAATCAGAAAATGAAATGAGTAAACAGTGAATCCTTTTGCAAGTGAGGGTTGCTGGATGATCATCACTGAGAAATATGAACTGGAAGCAGCATAATGAATATCACATCATAGAGTCATAGAGATGTACAGCATGGAAACAGACCCTTTGGTCCAATCCGTCCATGTCGACCATTTATCTCAACCCAATCTAGTCTCACCTACCCGCACCCGGCTCATATATCCATCCAAATGCCTCTTAAATGTTGCAAATTTACCAGCCTCCACTACTTCCTCTGGCAGCTCATTCCATATCTGTACCACCCTCTGTGTGAAAAAGTTGCCCCTTAGGTCTCTTTTATATCTTTCCCCTCTCACCCAAAACCTATGTCCTCTAGCTCTGGACGCCCTGACCCCAGGGAAAAGATTTTGCCTATTTACCCTATCCTGCCCCTCATAATTTTGCAAACCTCTATAAGGTCACCTCTCAGCCTCTGAGGCTCCAGAGAAAACAGCCCCAGCCTGTTCAGCCTCTCCCTATAGCTCAAATCCTCCTGGCAATATCCTTGTAAATCATTTCTGAACCCTTTCAAGTTTCAAAACATCTTTCCATTAGGAAGGAGACCAGAATTGTACGCAATATTCCATCAGAGGCCGAACCAATGTCCTCCCAACTCCTGTACTCAAACTCTGACCAATCAAAGAAAGCATACCAAATGCCTTCTTCGCTATCCTATCTACCTGCAACTCTACTTTCAAGGAATGATGAACCTGCACTCCAAGGTGTCTTTGTTCAGCAACAGTCCCTAGGGCCTTACCATTTAGTGTATAAGTCCTACTAGGATTTGATTTCCCAAAAGTTCAGCCCCTCGCATTTATCTGAATTAAACTCCATCTGCCACTTCTCAGCCCATTGGCCCATCTGGTCAAGATCCTGTTGTAATCTGAGGTCACCCTCTTCGCTGTCCACTACACCTCCAATTTTGGTGTCATTTGCAAACTTACTAACTGTACCTCTTACGTTCGCATCCAAATCATTTATGTAAATGACAAAAAGTAGAGGACACAGCACCGATCCTTGCAGCACTCCACTGGTCACAGGCCTCCAGTCTGAAAAACAACCCTTCACCACCACCCTCTGTCTTCTAACTTTGAGTAAGTTCTGTATCCAAATGACTAGCTCCTCCTGTTTTCCATGAGATCTAACCTTGCGAATCAGTCTCCCATGGGGAACCTTGTCGAATGCCTTACTGAAGTCCACATAATTCACATCTACTAGTCTGCCCTCATCAATCCTCTTTGTTACTTCTTCAAATAACTCAATCAAGTTGAGAGACATGATTTCCCACACACAAAGCCATGTTGACAATCCCTAATAAGCCTTTGCCTTTCCAAGTACATGTACATCCTGTCCCTCAGGATTCCCTCCAACAACTTGCCCACCACTGAGGTCAGGCTCACTGGTCTATTGTTCCCTGGCGTGTTCTTACCACTCTTCTTAAACAGTGGTACCACGTTTGCCAACCTGCAGTCTTCTGGCACCTCACCTGTGACTATCGATGATACAAATATCTCAGCAAGGGGCCCAGCAATCACTTCTCTAGCTTCCCACAGAGTTCTCGGGGACACTTGTTCAGGTCATGGGGATTTATCCATCTTTACCCGTTTGAAGACATCCAGCATTCCTCCTCTGTAATCTAGACATTTTGCAAGATGTCACCATCTATTTCCCTACAGTCAATATCTTCCATACTCTTTTCCACAGTATATATTGATGCAAAATACTCATTGAGTATCTCCCCCATTTTCTCTGGCACCACACAAAGGCCGCCTTGCTGATCTTTGAGGGGCCCAATTATCTCCCTAGTTACCCTTTTGTCCTTAATGTATTTGTAAAAACCCTTTGGATTCTCCTTAATTGTATTTGCCATAGCTATCTCATGTCCCCTTTTAGCCCTCCTGATTTCCCTCTAAAGTATCCTCCTACTTCCTTTATACTCCACGGATTCACTCGAACTATGCTGTCTATACCTTACATATGCTTCCTTCTTTTTCTTAACCAAACCCTCAGTTTCTTTAGTCATCCAGCATTCCCTATACCTACCAGCCTTTCTTTTCACTCTGACAATCATATACTTTCTCTGGATTCTTGTTATCTCATTTCTGAAGGCATCCCATTTCTAGCCATCCCCTGACCTGCGAACATCTGCCCCAAACAGCTTTCAAAAGTTCTTGCCTGAATTGGTCAAAATTGGCCTTTCTCAATTTAGAACTTCAACTTTTAGATCTGGTCTATCCTTTTCCATCACTATTTAAAAACGAATAGAATTATGGTCGCTGGCCCCAAAGTGCTCCCCCATTGACATTCACCTGTCCTGCCTTATTTCCCAAGAGTAGGTCAAATTTTGCACCTTCTCTTGTAGGTACATCCACATACTGAATCAGACAATTGTCTTGTACACACTTAAGAAATTCCTCTCCATCTAAACCTTTAACACTATGGCAGCCCCAGTCTATGTTTGGAAAGTTAAAATCCCCTACCATAACTACCCTATTATTCTTACAGATAGCTGAGATCTCCTTACAAGTTTGTTTCTCAATTTCCCTCTGACTATTAGGGGTTCTATAATACAATCCCAGTAACGTGATCATCCCTTTCTTATTTCTCAGTTCCACCTGAATACCTTCTCTCGATGTATTTCCAGGAATATCCTCCCTCAGCACTGCTGTAATGCTATCGCTTAACAAAAATGCCACTCCCCCTCCTCTCTTGCCTCCTTTTCTATCCTTCCTGTAGCATTTGTATCCTGGAACATTAAGCTACCAGTCCTGCCCATCCCTGAGCCATATTTCTGTAATTGCTATGATGTCCCAGTCCCATGTTCCTACCATGCCCTGAGTTCATCAGCCTTCCCTGTTAGGCCCCTTGCATTGAAATAAATGCAGTTTAATTTATTAGTTTTACCTTGTCTCTGCTTGCCCTGACTTTTTGACTCACTTCTCTTCTCAACTGTACCAGTCTCTTTCCTCACTATCTCCCTGGGTCTCCTCCACCCTCCCTACCTCACCCCTTCCCCCCCCCCCTCACCTGACTAGTTTAAATCCTCCTGAGTAGCTCTAGCAAATTTTCCTGCCAGTATATTAGTCCCCTTCCAATTTAGGTGCAATCCGTCCTTCTTGTACAGGTCACTTCTACCCCAAAAGAGGTTCCAATGATTCAGAAGTGTGAATCCTTCTCCCAAACACCAGCTCCTCAGCCATGCATTCATCTGGTCTATCCTCCTATTCTTGCCCTCGCTAGCTCGTAGCACTCGGAGTAATCCAGATATTACTACTCTCAAGGACCTCCTTTTTAAATTTCTGCCTAACTCTCTGAAATATCCCTTCAGAATCTCAACCTTTTCCCTTCCAATGTTATTGGTTCCAATGTGGACAGTGACCTCTTGCTGGCTCCTCTCCCCCGTGAGAACATTCTGCACCCTGTCTGAGACATCCTTGATCCTGGCACCAGGGAAGCAACACACCATTCTGCTTTTTTGCTGCTGGCCACATAAGCATCTGTCTGTTCCTTGGCCTTCAGAATCCCCTAACACAATTGATCTCTTGGAAGTCGACATATCCCTCCTTGCATTAGAGCCAGTCTCAATACCAGAAACTTGGCTGTTCATGCTACTTTCCCCTGAGAATCCATCAGCCACTATATTTTCCAAAACAGCATACCTGTTTGAAATGGGTATATCCACAAAAGACTCCTGAACTAGCTACCTACCTCTCTTACCATTCCTAGAGTTAACCCATCTATGTGCCTGTATCTGAGACTTACCCCCGCCCCTTCCTATAACTGCCATCAATCACATACTGTTGCTGTTGCAAATTGCTCGTTGCTTCTAACTGTCTCTCCAACTAATCCATTTGATCTGATAATATTCACATCCAACAGCATTTGTGGCACATATAGAACATGGAACATAGAAAAATACAGCACAGAACAGGCCCTTTGGCCCTTGATATTACACCATCTGTGAACTAATCTAAGCCCATCCCCTTACACTATCCCTTCATCATCCATTGTTTAAATCTCACTAATGTTGCTGAGTTAATGACATTCGCAGGCAGGGCACTCCATGCCCTTAGCATTCACTGAGTATAGAACCTGCTCTGACATTTGCCTTAAATCTATCACACCATATGCTTTCTTAACAGCGCTATCAACCTGGGTGGCAACTTTCAGGGATCTATGTACATGGACTCCAAGATCCCTCTGGACACCACATTACCAAGGATCTTTCCATTGACCCAGTATTCTGCCTTCCTGTTATTCTTCCCAAAGTGAATCACCTCACATTTATCTGCATTGAACTCATTTGCCACCTCTCAGCCCAAATCTGCAGTTTATCCAAGATCCCCTGTAACCTGCAATATTCTTCCACACTGTCAACTTTTCCACTGACTTTAGTGTCCTCTGTAAACTTACTAATCAATCCACCTATGCCTGCATCCAAGTCATTTATAAAAGTGACAAACAGCAGTGGTGCTAGCATAGATCCTCTTGGAACACCACCACTAATCGGACTCCGGGCTGAATATTTTCCATCAACCACCACTCACTGCCTTCTTACAGAAAACCAGTTTCTAATCCAAACTGCTAAATCAACCTCAGTCCCGTACCTCTGCATTTTCTCCAACAGCCTACTATGTGGAACATTATCAAAGGCTTTACTGAAGTCCATGTACATCAAGTCAACTGCCCTACTCTCATCCATATGCTTGGTCACCTTCTCAAAAAAAAACTCAATGATGTTTGTGAGATATAACCTGCCCTTTACAAAACCATGTTGACTATCTGAAATCAAATTGTTGCTTGCTAGATGGTTTTAAATCCTATCTCTTAGAATCCGTTCCAAAACCTTTCCTACAACAGATGTAAGGCTTACTGGTCTGTAATTACATGGGTCATCTCTACTGCCCTTCTTGAACAATGTTTGCATTCCTCCAGTCCTCTGGTACTAAACCTGTAGATAATGACGACTCAAAGATCAAGACCAAAAGCTCCAACATCTCCTCCCTTCCCAGAGAATCCTCAGATAAACCTCATCTGGCACAGGAGACTTGTCTCCTTTCACTCCTTCTAGAATTGATGACACCTCCTCCTTACTAACCTCATTCCTATATCCACAGTAACCCTTACACTCTCTTTAATCTCCCACATCTGACAAGAACTACATAAAGGCCATTTTTGCTCCTTCACAATCTACACACCCAGAAAATAACACCCTCCTATTCCTCTACAAAACACTGCCCAAGGTTAAATTCATAATTATGGCTTATATTTTAAATTTAATCAAGAGACATATCTCCAAAAAAAAGAAGAAAGAACCCACTCTACTCACTACTGCAGACTTTCTGTAAGCCACTTAAACAACTAAATTATCTGATTCTGTGCTGTTAACTTCACCCAAACAGTTCCTCCACAATCAGTTGTGAATTTCACAGTTTGTTAATTTTCCTAGACGCACTCCAGAGATACATGAATTCAAAACAGCAATTGCAGTAACTGTGCAGATACTCTCTCTGCTGCACTGTGTTCACCATGTGCTTCCTTTGTCTTTTCTGCTCCCTTTTAAAATTGTTGTTGTTTTGACTTTTTTTTCAAAGGAAATATTTGAATTCTTCATTAATGTGTGATACATTCTGCAGTGTTTCACTGGCTCTGAATTCGTCGACATCAAACAATTTTACTGACATCAGGGTCTTGTTTTCACAGGGACAGCGACACTGCTATCAAGGGGAACAAATGATTCGAGATCTCGGGGATTGAGCAGGTTCACGTCATTGCTGGGCTTCAAGTGCCTGACATATTTCCTTCATCACTTCGGTCAGTACATGTGTGGAGTTTGCATGTTCTCCTTGTGTCTGCGTGGGTTTCCTCCGGGTGCACCGGTTTCCTCCCACAAAAATGTGCAGGTGAGATGATTTGGCCGTGCTAAATTGCCCGTAGTGTTAGTTGAAGGGGTAAATGTAGGGGAATGGGTCTGGGTGGGTTGCTCTTCGGAGGATAGGTGTGGACTTGTTGGGCTGAAGGGCCTGTTTCAACACAATAAATAATCTAACCTAAAAAATTTTCAGAGGGGCTGAATGGCTTCAGTTGTTGTGATCGGCGCTACATAAATGCAGGAAACTCACAGACCCATTTCTGCATCTGTCACCGCAGTATCATCTGGTCATTTTATAATTCTTTTTGTTTGAGGCTGAGTGCCTGTAATCATTCACACAATTCAGGTTCCGGATCCCGATCTGACCCTGAGTTTCACCAAAGGGTTTGTGATCGGCAGTGAGATTCGTGAAACCTGGGTCCCAGCCCATCTTACACACCTTCTCTCCTCCCTCCCGCCCTCTCTCTCACTGTCCCTCCCCCAAAGGTAACCCTCCCGGCCAGGGTGAAGTCCCCCTCGGCGGACTAAAACTGTTTCAACTCAAAATATTGTCTTTCACTGGTTCCCAGGTCAAAATCTTCATAAAACATGGTTACTAATTACTCTTCTCTGACATTTGCCGTGAAATCCATCGGTAAATGATTGAACTGAATGTGTTCACCAGCGCAGTCACATTGAAACTGAAAGTGGTTTGAATCAGGAAGTGCTGAGATTGATCATGGCTTCCAAACAGCAGCTCCTGAGACTGACCGAGGAGGCAATTTGTCCCATTTGTCTGGATTTCTTCACCGATCCGGTTACACTGGATTGTGGACACAACTTCTGCCGCTCCTGTATCACCAAGAGTTGGGAAAAGAAGGAGGCAAACTCCTGCCCGGAATGTAGAGAGGAATTTCCGAAAAGAAATCTCAGGATAAATCGGGCCTTAGCGAATCTGGCCGAGGAGTATCGAAAATTAAAGCTGGATCCGAAAGAGAAGGAAAGTAAACCTCACTGTGAGAAACATCAGGAAGATCTGAAACTGTTTTGTGAAACTGACAAGAAAATGATCTGTCTGATTTGTAGAGATTCGCGGGAACACAGAGAGCACCGCTTCCTGCCGATCAATGAGGCTGTTGAAATCTACAAGGTAAAAGAGAATAATTTATAAATTGCGTGTTTCATCACATATCCCTGATCCCACACCAGACCTAACACAGCTAACTTTTCAATTTCTTTTTCAATCACAGGATCAGCTGAAATCTTCATTAGATTCTCTCACTGAGAAGAAATCGTCGGCTGTACAAACAGAACTGACCCAGAAACGGAAGATTTCCGAAGTGAGGGTGAGCTCTCCCTGTGCTGATTCTGGGATCTGGGTTAGTTTTGTTCCCTTTATCGCGGGACATTAATGAGGTTTCACATTTCATTTGGTAGGAACAGGCGAGCAGTCTGCAGACCCACATCACATCCGAGTTCACTAAAATGCACCAGATTCTCACTGAGAAAGAGCAGCGTTTACTCAGATATCTCAGGGAAGAAGAGGAGAGGGTTGTAGAACCAATGGAGAAAAATCTTGGAGAGATTCAGGAGAATTTAAATTCCATTGAGGAGGATCTCTCAAAGTTGCAGAAACAGATGGAACAAAAAGACGAGCTGATATTTCTGAAGGTGAGGGAATATATTGCACGTTATTTCAGACAGATTTCGGACATGATGACAACTGTAAAAATAATATGGAATGTTGTATAAAAAAGTGAACTGACCTTGTGACTGTCCGGACGGTTCTGCTGTTCAAAGTTAAAAATCACACAACACCAGGTTATAGTCCCACAGGTTTACTTGGAAGCACACTGGCTTTCTGCTGTTGTCACTGTAGAAGGGTCAATGCTCCCGAAACGTTCACTCTGATTTCTTTCCGCAGATTCTTCCAAACCTGCTGTGATTTTCCAGTAATTTCTTTTTGTTTTGTAACCGCTGCCACACTCTCTGCAGATTCTCGGGCACGCCGGCATTCTCCCGAGAATGGGTTGGATGTTTTTATTTGTTTTGTTATGATCTCCGTGTTCCACAATTTTAATTACCTCCTGGAAGTCCCATTGTAATCCAGTTCCAGTTCCACGTGGAGAGTGTGTGGGTGTGTCTGGTACAGTGGGAGTGTGACAGTCACTGTGTCTGTGAGCGGGACTGATGGTTAGCTCCAGATTCTGGATTAGTGGTGCTGGAATAGCACAGCAGTTCAGACAGCGTCGAGCAGTAAAATCGACGTTTAGGGCAAAAGTCCTTCATCAGGAATACAGGCAGAGAGTCTGAAGGGTGGAGAGATAAATGAGAGGAGGGTGGGGGTGGGGAGAAAGTAGCATAGAGTACAATAGGTGAGTGGGGGAGGGGATGAAGGTCGGGGCAGGAGGGTGGAGTGGATAGGTGGAAAAGAAGATAGGCAGGTCGGACAAGTCATGGGGACTGTGCTGAGCTGGAAGTTTGAAACTAGGGTGAGGTGGGGGAAGGGGAAATGAGGAAACTGTTGAAGTCCACATTGATGCCCTGGGGTTGAAGTGTTCCGAGGCAGAAAATGAGGCGTTCTTCCTCCAGGCGTCTGGTGGTGAGGGAGCAGCAGTGAAGGAGAGTTCCATGTCCTCGGCAGAGTGGGAGGGAGAGTTGAAATATTGGGCCACAGAGCGGTGTGGTTGATTGTTGCAGGTGTCCCAGAGATGTTCCCTAAAGCACTCTGTGAGGAGGCGTCCAGTCTCTCCAATGTAGAGGAGACTGCATCGGGAGCAACGGATACAATAAATGATATTGGTGGATGTGCAGGTAAACCTTTGATGGCTGTGGATGGCTCCTTTAGGGCCTTGGATGGAGGTGAGGGAGGAGGTGTGGGTTCAGGTTTTGCAATTCCTGCGGTGGCAGGGGAAGGTGCCAAGATGGGAGGGTGTGTTAAAGTGGGGGGGGGGGCGTGGATCTGACCAGGTAGTCATGGAGGTAACAGTCTTTGCGGAAGGCGGAAAGGGATGGAGAGGGAAATATATCCCTGATGGTGGGGTCTGTTTGGAGGGGGTGGAAATGTCGGCGGATAATTTGGTTTATGCGAAGTTTGAAAGGGTGGAAGGTGAGCACCAGTGGCGTTCTGTCCTTGTTACGGTCGGAGGGGTGTGGTCTGAGGGCAGAGGGCAGATGTAGACGAGATGCATTGGAGGGCATCTTTAACCACGTGGGAAGGGAAATTGCGGTCTCTAAAGAAGGAGGCCATCTGATATGTTCTGTGGTGGAACTGGTCCTCCTGGGAGCAGATACGGCAGAGCTGGAGAAATTGGGAATACGGGATGGCATTTTTGCAGGAGGTAGGGTGGGAAGAGGTGTAATCCAGGTAGCTGTGGGAGTCGGTGGGTTTGTAAAAAATGTCAGTATCAAGTCGGTCATCATTAATGGAGATGGAGAGGTCCAGGAAGGGGAGGGAGGTGTCAGAGGTGGTCCAGGTAAATTTAAGGTCAGGGTGGAATGTGTTGGTGAAGTTGATGAATTGCTCATCCTCCTCGCGAGAGCACGAGGTGGCGCCAATGCAGTCATCAATGTAAGAGAGGAAGAGATGGGGAGTGGTGCGGGTGTAATTATAGAAGATCGACTGTTCTACATAGCCAATAAAAAGACAGGTATAGCTGAGGCCCATACGGGTACCCATAGCTACCCCTTTGGTCTGGAGTAAGTGGGAGGATTCAAAGGAGAAATTATTAAGGGTGAGGACCAGTTTGGCCAAACGAATGAGAGTATTCGTGGAAGGGTACTGTTGGGGAAGTTGGGAGAGGAAGAAACAGAGGGCTTAGAGGCACTGGTCATGGCGGATGGAGGTATAGATGGATTGGATATCCATGGTGAAGATGAGGCATTGGGGGCCATGGAAACAAAAGTCTTGGAGCATGTGGAGGGCGTGGGTGGTGTCTCGAACGTATGTGGGGAGTTCCTGGACTAGGGGGGATAGGACAGTGTCGAGGTAGGTAGAAATGAGTTCAGTGGGGCAGGAGCATTCTGAGACAATGGGTCGGCCAGGGTGGTCAGGCTTGTGCATCTTGGGAAGGAGGTAGAAACGGGCAGTGCGGGGTTCCCGGACTATGAGGTTGGAAGCTGTGAGTGGGTGATCTCCTGAGGTGATGAGATTCTGTATGGTCTAGGAGATGATGGTTTGGTGATGGGGGGTGGGGTCATGGTCGGGGGGGTGGTAGGAAGAGGCGTCCTCGAGTTGACGTTTGGCTTCAGCGGTGTAGAGGTCAGTTCGCCAGACTACTACTGCGCCCCCTTTATCTGCTGGCTTGATGGTGAGGTCGGGATTGTAGGAATTGGAGCAGAGGAATTGAAGGGCTGTGCGTTGTAAGGGTGAGAGGTTGGAGTGGGGGAGGGGGATAGATAGGTTGAGGTGGTTAACATCCCGGCGGCAGTTGGAAATGAAGAGGTCATGGACAGGGAACATACCAGCACGGGGTGTCCAGGTGGATGCAGTTTGTTGGAGGTGGGCAAAGGGGTCCTCGGAAGGTGGGTGGGAGTCCTGATTGTGAAAGTAAGCTCAGAGGCAGAGGTGGCAGAAGAAGTGTTCGATGTCACGGCGTGTATTAAATTCATTGATGCGTGGATGGAGGTTGTTGAAGGTGAGTCATTTGCTGAGGACTGATCATTCGTCTTCAGTGAGGCAAAGGTCTGGATGGATGGTGAAAACACGGCAGGACTGGGAGCTGGGACCTGGTGTGGGTATGGAGCTGGGAGTGGGGGTGAAGCTTGTAACTGTAGTAGGTGTAGTGTTGGAGGAATGGTGGTGGAGTCATGACCAGGGGTGGTGTTCCTCTCAGGGTTCTGGGGGGCAGGGATGGTGACAGTGGGATCTGTGGGGAGGGGGGGGCGTGTCAGCAGAATGCAGGTGAGTGGCATTGGTGGGGGCGGAAGTGGTGGCAAACACGGCAGTGGGAGGGCAGTGGAAGTCACTCAGCATGTGATATCAGCGATGATGTGAGGGGCGGAAGTGATTTCACATGTGGTGCATGAGGAATTGTGTGGGGTGGAAGTGGCTGTGGGAGCGGCCATGCTGGGGGCAGAAGAAACATCATAAATCAGCGATGGGGGGAGCTGCACCAGCCGCATGGCTAATGGCGTCTGTGCAGTTCCAGAGGCCGGGGAATCTACTGGAATGTTTGAGGAGTGCTGGTTATGGAGGTGGGTAGATAAAAGTTTGTTGTATTTACAGTTTTTGATGTTTGAGATGCAGTTGAAATACTGTTTGTTGAGATTATGAATTCTCCTGAGGATGTAGTACAGAGTGGGTCCTTTGCAATTCTGAGAGAGTGTGACCCTCAGCTGAGACAGGGCCTCATTTCAGCAGCCTGTCTGTCTCCTCCTGAAATCTGTCACTGCCATCCTCACTGTTTGTGATTCATTTCTTTCAGGAGGAAGCTTGTCGGAAGAGAAGGTAGGACATGCTCTTTACTGCAACTGTGCACAGTTTGCTCAGTAACTCAGGGACGGGTTATTATGGGGTTATATACTGGTTATTGTCACCGCTTCAAATGGTGATTCATCAGATAACAGTAACTTTGGTTATGATTCACACATGATTGTTTTTATAAGAAGAAGATTGTTACAGGTTTTAAACAGTATTAGATTTTACAAAACTGTTCTACAATATTGTAAACAATGACAAGATGCCTGTAAATACAGCCTGGTTTTCAGGCTGGAAGTGATCACTGCCCTGATTTGGGCTGTTTGCCTAACTGTGACCTTCCCCTGACCCTGTGAGAGACACAATGCCCATGTTTCCAGGGAATGCATGGCTCCTGACCAACTTGAGACAGTCAGAGTTTAAAGGGGGAATCATTTTTGTTTCACCTTTTACAATACTAACTCTCACCGTAGCCTTTATAAAAGGTATAATAAATGCAAAAATACAAATGATAATTAATTAGTACAATCTAATGTTCTGAGGTACTTTACAGGAGAGTTGGAAAGTGTAGAAAAGTGTCACTGAGCTATTAATCCAGGTGATTGCTGTGGGTTTTAGTGGATCTGAAAGGAGGAAAGAGGAATAGAGAGATGGAGAGTCTCGGGGAGAATGGAATTCCAGAGCTGAGAATCTCAGCAGCTGAAGGTCCAACCTCCAATGGGTGGAGAGACTAAAATCACAGATCGTCAGAAGGCCGGAGAAGTAGGACTCTCTGAGGGTTGTGGGACCCATGTGTTGCACAGATGGACGTGGGGCTTTGAGATGTTTCAGGTTTTTTTGCCTCTGTTCCACAAGCTCTGTTTAGAATACAGCAAGGGGATGGGGAAATGTATATCATCTCTATGGTGTGTGATGTCTCAGTTACTATTCTGTTGTCAGGACATGGGCCTTTCTCTGGACCTGGGCATTTCCAATCCTTGCCCTTGCATTGTCAAATTCTTGTTGGATCAGTTACAAAAATAAGAGGAATGTTTCACTTTCTAACCCAGGGACTCAAACATGAAAAATGCGGAAAGCTTGAATACTTAAATGTTTTCGTCAATGTTGGAACAAAGCAGAGGTTATCGTGTCATCTGTTTAATGTTTACAGGATTAGTGATGAGAAGATGACACTCTCAGTTGCTGATAGCTCTCTGTCTCTCAGACTGTTCACCGGCCCTTTACAGTACACTGTCTGGAGAGAAATGATACACACCATTCACCCAGGTAAACATGTGCATTCATTTTCCTAATGATAGATTCAGATGTGCAGGGTCTCCAAGTCCCCAGTTTACATCTTCACATCACTAGTTGTTAATTCTGGAAGACTCTCCCTGGAAACATTGTAGTTTCTGTGGGTCCATTTGGGTAAGTGTCTGAAGCCACCAGCTCTATGTGTCAGAGCAGTGAAGGGTTCTGTCTCACCAGAGGATAGAGCACGGAAACAGGATTTCGAGAGGAGACTGGGCTGGCTGCATCTGGAGTGACATTGGAGGAACAGTTTTTATCATAATATCAGGAAGGCATGTAGACATTAAAGAGCCAGTGTTAAAAGACACATATCTCATGGCGCTTGTGAGAGAAACAAAAACAGAAATTGCTTGAAAACCTCAGCAGGTCTGCGGAGAGAAATCAGAGTTAAACTTTCAGATTGAGTGATCTTTCCTCAAAATTGATAGTAGCTGGGAAAATCAGTTTATATGCAGAAGGTACAGTGGGGAGGAGGTAAGGAGGAAATGATAGGTTGGGATCGACCCCAAAGAGAGAGAAGAATAGTTAGAAAGACAAAAGAGTAGATAATGATTAGGTTAGGAGAGTGAATACCTGGTGATGAAGACTGTTAATGCCGAATAATAGGCAGAGTGTAACGGCAGTGATAACAAGACCTGATATGTGGGGTAGTGGTCTAGTTCATGGTAGAGCTCTGGGCCTAGAATTATTGGACTTGAAATTGAGTCCAAAGACTTGCAGGGTCCGGATGTGGAAAATGAGGTGTTGTTATTCCAGCCTGCACTGAGCTTCAGTGGAGCTCTGCAACAAGCTTGAGACAGAGATGTTGCCCAGAGAACAGGAAGCTGAGTTAAAGTGGTAAGCAGCTGGAAGCTCAGGGTCCTTTTATTTCAGGCAGAACACAGATGCTTTGTTTCCCCAATACAGAGGAGACCACATTGTGAGCAGTGAATGAAGGACACGACATTGTGAAAGTGCTACTCACCTTGTGGGTGTGTTGGACCCTGGATACTGAGGAGGGAGGAGGTAAATGTGCAAGTGTTGTATCTTTGGCAGTTGCTGAGGATGTTGCTGTGGGGCTGTGCGTGGGTGTTGGTAGTGAAGGAAGAGTGCACCAGGGTGAATGGAAGGGAACGGTCCCTGTGAAAGGCTGACAAGGGAGCAGAGGGAAATATGTGCCTGGTGGCAGAAATGCTGTCTGATGTTCTTCTGGTTGTGGATGCTGGTGGGATGGTAGGTTAGGATGAGGGGAATGCTATCACTGTTGTGGCAGAAAAGAGAGGGGGTGTGGGCTGAAGTGTGGGAGGTAGGTCAGACCCAATTGAGGGCACTGTCAACAACATTGCTGTGGAATCTTCAGTTGAGGAAGGATGTGGGCATCTCCGAGGCTCCCTTGTCAAAGTTTGCCTTGTCGGAGCAGATGAGAATGGAGACGGAGGAACTGGGAGAATGGAATAAGAGTGTTTACAGGAAGCAGGATGCAAGGATGTATACTTTAGGGAGCTAGGGGAGTCGGGTTTATAGTGGATATTATTGTTCAGTCTGTCCCCAGAAATGGAAACAGACATGCCAAGGAAAGAAAAAGGAGGAATCAGTGATCGACTAGGTGGCGGTGGGGGTGGGATGGAAGTTGATAATTGGCAGTGTCAGAATTGGGGGAGAGGATGGTCAAGTGGGGAAGGTGGAATTTAGATAGTTTAGCGAAGAGAAGGAGTTGTAAACACTGAGAGACGACATTTTACAAGAGAAGATTTTGGATGGTCTTACTGAAGTGATCAATGATGAAAACCGCAACAAATAAATATCAATTGAAAGAACTGTGGATGCTGTAAATAAGAGACAAAAACAGAATTTGCTGGAAAAGCTCAGTACACTTGGCAGCATCTGTGATGTGTTAAAGGAGCAGGCAACTGGAAGCTCAGGGCCTTTTTTATAGACAGAATGCAAGTGTACATCAAAGCTGTCACCCAGTCAATGCATTATTTCCCCAATGTAGAGGAGACCACATTGTGAGCAGTGAATGCAGTAGATTAGATTGAGTGAAGTGATTGAGTTTTTTGAAAAAGTAACAAAGAGGATTGATGAGGGCAGAGTAGTAGATCTGATCTATATAGACTTCAGTCATGTGTTCGACAAGGTTCCCCATGGGAGACTGATTTGCAAGGCAAGATCGCATGGAATACAGGGAGAACTAGCCATTTGGATACAGAACTGGCTCAAAGATAGAAGACAGAGGGTGGTGGTGGAGGGTTGTTTTTCAGACTGGAGGGCTGTGACCAGTGGAATGCCACAAGGATTGGTGCTGGGTCCTCTACTTTTTGTTATTTACATAAATGATTTGGATGCGAGCATAAGAGGTACAGTTAGTAAATTTGCAGATTACAACAAAATTGCAGGTGTAGTGGACAGCAAAGAGGGTTACCTCAGATTACAACAGAATCTGGACCAGATGGGCCAATGGGCTGAGGAGTAGCAAATGGAGTTTAATTCAGATAAATGCGAAGTGCTGCATTTTGGGAAAGCAAATCATCGCAGGACTTATACACTTAATTTTAAGGTCTTAGGGAGTTTTGCTGAACAAAGAGACCTTGGAGTGCAGGTTCATAGCTCCTTGAAAATGGAGTCACAGGTAGATAGGATAGTGAAGAAGGCATTTGGTATGCTTTCCTTTATTGGTCAGAGTATTGAGTACAGGAGTTGAGAGGTCATGTCGCAACTGTACAGAACATTGCTTAGGCCACTGTCAGGATATTGCATGCAGTTCTGGTCTCCTTCCTATTGGAAAGATGTTGTGAAACCGGAAAGAGTTCAGAAAAGATTTACAAGGATGTTGCCAGGGTTGAAGGATTTGAGCAAAAGGGAGGGACCGAACAGGCTGGGGCTGTTTTCCCTGGAGTGTCAGAGGCTGAGGGGTGACCTGATAGAGGTTTACAAAATTATGAGGGAAATGGATAGGGTAAATTAGCAAAGTCTTTTCCCTGGTGTCGGGAGTCCAGAACTAGAGGGCATAGGTTTAGGGTGAGAGGGGAAAGATATAAAAGAGACCTAAGGGGCAACATTTTCACGCAGAGGGTGGTATGTGTATGGAATGAGCTGCCAGAGGAAGTGGTGGAGGCTGGTACAATTGCAACATTTAAGAGGCATTTGAATGGGTATATGTATAGGAAAGGTTTGGAGGGATATGGGCCGGGTGTTGGCAGGTGGGACTAGATTGGGTTGGGATATCTGGTTGGCATGGACGGGTTGGACAGGAGGGTCTGTTTCCATGCTGTATGTCCTTATGACTCTCTGACTCTAAGTGCAGATAAGGCATTGCTTCACCTGGAGGATCCTTAAATACTGAGGAGGGAGGAAGGAAACGGACAGGTGTTCCACTTTCAGCAGTCTCAGGGGTAGGTGCCATGAGGCTGTGGGGGGCTGTTGGGAGTGAGGGAAGAATAGACCAGGGAATCCTGGAGGGAACACTCCCTGTGGAAGGTGGACAAGGGAGGGGAGAGGAATAGGTGTCTGGTAGTGGCAGAAATTATGGTTGATGATCTTCTGGATGTTGGTGCTGGTGGGATTGTTGATAAGGACCAGGGGAACCTTATCAGTGTTGCAGGAGGGAAGAGAAGGGGTGAGAGTTAAAATGCCAGAGATGGGTTGGACCCAGTTGAGGACCTTGTCAACAACAGTGCTGGGGAATCCATGGTTCAGGAAGAGAGATTGCATATCCACGGGAAAGAGGAGGCAGCTGGCGCCATAAGCTGGAAATTTTGGAATGGGCATAGTGTTTGAGGAATGGTATTTGCAAGTGAGCAGGGACTGGAGCAGGAGAGACAAGACTGCATCACGGTAGGAAATGATGAGCTCTGTGAGGCAGGAGCAGGCAGAAAGAATGGGTCTGCCCAGGTAATCCTGTTTGTGTATTTTGGGAAAGAGGTAGAAGCGAGTTGTGTGGGATTGGGGGATGATCAGCTGGAGGCAGTTGGAGTGGGGGGCGGATCCCCAGATGAAATGAGGTTGGTGATCGTGGTTCGCACAATGGCCTGATGTTCCATCATGGGGTCACAGACGAGAAGCAGATAGGCGGAGGTAGCTGAGAGGTATCTCAGCTTCTGCAATGTAGTGGTCAGTTTGCTGACTATTATAACACCATCCTGATCAGCAGGTTTAATAACAAATAAGGATTGGATCTGAAGGCATTGAGCATGGTGCTGCTTCCCTCTACCATTCGGAATTGAAAAGGTTTATCGATTTTCTTTCCAACTTCCACCTCACTCTCACCTTCACCCAGTCGCTCTCTGAATCCGCCCTTCCCTTCCTCAACATCTCTATTTCTATTTCTGGGGATAGATTGGCCACTAATATCCACAGTAAACCCTCCGACTCCCACAATTACCTGGCCTTTACATTCTCACACACTGCTCCCTGTCAAGTCTCCATTCCATTCTCCTACATATTCCGTCTCCATCATATTCGTTCCGATGATGTTAACTTTGACAAGGGATCCTCTGAAATGTCCACCTTTTTCCTCAACCGAGGATTCCTCTGGGCCCTCAAGTGGGACCAACCCATCTCTCACACTTCAGCCCTCACACCCTCTCTGCAACAGTGATAGGGTTCCCCTTGTCCTTACCTACCATCCCAACAGCATCCATCTCCAGAGGATCATCAGCTGCCATTTCCGCCGTTTCCAGTGAGATGTCACCACCAGACACCACACACCTCCCCTTCCACAGGAACCATTCCCTTTGGGACACTGTTTACTTCCAACGCCCCCTCACAATGTCATAGCACCTTCCCCGCAACTGCTGAAGGTGTAACATCTGTCCATTTACTTCCTCCCTCCTCAGTATCCAAGGGCCCAAACACACCTTCACCTGCCTGCACTTCTCACAATCTCGTCTACTGCATTCACTGCTCACTGTGCAGCCTCCTTTCTATTGGGGATATGAAGGGTCGACTTCAGAACACTTGCATTCTGTTTGCCAAAAAAGACCCTGAAATTCCAGATGCCTTTTAACACACTTCCCTGTAACCTGGTAAAAACAATGGGAGAAAGTGAGGCCTGCAGATGCTGGCGATCAGAGCTGTAAAATGTGTTGCTGGAAAAGCACAGCAGTTCAGGCAGCATCCAACAATCAGAAGAATCGACGTTTCGGGCAAAAGCCCATCATCAGGAATGCAGGCAGAGAGCCAGTAGGGTGGAGAGTTAACTGAGGTGAGGATGGGGGTGGGGAGAAAGTAGCATAGAGTACAGTAGGTGAGTGGGGGAGGGGATGAAGGTGATAGGTAGGAAATGATCTGAGAGTTGCAGTGGGACAGGGACTCCCTGAGATTCTTGTGGAGAGAGGAGGAAAACTTCTTCAAGGCAGGCTTCCTTGCAAGAGGATTCGCAATAGGGTTAAAATCGAGGTAAAAACAATGGTAGAAAGTGAGGACTGCAGTTGCTGGAGATCAGACCTGAAAAATGTGTTGCTGGAAAAGCACAGCAGGTCAGGCAGCAACCAAAGATCCCTGTAACCTGGCCAACACCTCTGCCTCAGGCTTACTGCAGTGCTCCAATGCAGCTCAATGCAAGCTGGAAGTACAGCACCTCACTTTCAGCTTGGGGATCCTACAGCCTTCCAGGCCTAATATCAAATTGAATAACTTTGGGATCTGCGCTCTCACACCACCAGGCCTTGTTATCACAGAGTCTGCTATTCCATACAAACCATTGTTAGCCACTACCAGTCTCCATTAACAGCTATTCACCCCCCTAGCCAGATTGTTATCCACTCATTTGTCTGTCTAACTGCTCTTCTCTCTCTTTGGGCTCAATCCCCACCTATCATTTACTCTTCACCCCTTCTCCCCCACCATATCTCCTGTATATAAACTGACATTTTCTAGCTACCACCAGTTCTGAGGAAACATCACTCAATCCAAAATGTTCACTCTGATTTCTCTGCACAGATGCTGGCAGACCTGTTGAACCTGATAAATATCTATGAGTGTAACATAGTCAAATATTAAACAAAGCAGATATTTATCAACTTCCATAAGGGGAGGGTGAAAAGCCAGCTTGCAGCTAGTGAGGTTGTTACGACTTACACACTTAATGGTCAGGTCCTGGGGTGTGTGTTGCTGAACAAAGAGTGCAGGTTCAGAATTCCTTCAAAGTGAAGTCGCAGGTAGATAGGATAGTGAAGACGACATTTGGTATGCTTTCCTTTCTTGGTCAGAGCATCGAATATAGGAGTTGGGAGGTCATTTTGCAACTGTACAGCACATTGATTAGACCAGTTTTGGAATACTGTGTGCAGTTCTGGTCTCCCTCACATTGGAAGGCTGTTGTGAAACTTGAAAGAGTTCAGAAAAGATTGACAAGGGTGTTGTCGGGATTGAAGGATTTGAGCTAGAGGGAGAGGCTGAACAGGCTGGGACTGTTTTCCTTGGAGCGTCAGAGGCTGAAGGGTGACCTTATAGAGGTTTACAAAATTATGAGGGGCATGGATAGGGTAAATCGGCAAAGTCTTTTCCCTGGGGTCGGGGAGTCTAAAGTAAAAGGCATAGGTTTAGGGTAAGAGGGAAAACAGTTAAAATGGACCTAAAGAGAAACGTTTTCATGCAAACGATGGTCCATCTATGGAATGAGCTGCCAGAGGAAGTGGAGGAGGTTGTCACAATGACAACATTAAAAATGCATCTGGATGGTTATATCAAGAGGATGGATTCAAGAGGGATATGGACCAAGTGCTGGCAAATGGAACTAGATTAGATTATGATATCTGGTCAGCACAGATGAGTCAGAGTGAAGTGTCTATTTCTGTGCTGTACATCTCTCTGACTCTAAATGAGAGAATTAATCTGTGAACAATGATGTCACAGAAACAGCAGTGTGATGATGTAAAGTCATCAGTTTTGACGATATCAGTTGTGGTGGAAAAGTTCAGTGACACCGAGGAAACGAATACATTGTTTTGTTCCTAATAGTGATGCAGGAGATTACAAAGAGGTCCTCAATGGTAGTAATATCTAGATTATTCCCAGTACCATATGCTAATGAGAGTAGGAGTAGTAGGACAATGTGTGGCTAAGGAGCTGAAGTAAGGAGCAAGAATTCACATTTTTGGACCACTGGAACCTTTGTTGGAATAGACCTGTCGAAGACAGATGGGTTGCACCTGCATTCCTGCATTGGAGGGGGATCAGTATTCTGGCAGGGAGATTTGCTCGTGTGACTTGGGAGACTTTAAACTAGTGAGCAGGGAGGGAATGTATTGATGGGACTCAGATAGTGAGATAAGAAATAAGGTGCAGTAGATAAAGGGAGTAAGTTAAGTACTCAAGGTCGGCATAAGCACAGCAGAGAATGAGGTAAGAATGAGCAATTGAACTGCATTTATTTAATGCAAGAGGCCTGAAACATAAGACCGATTAACTTAGGACATGGTTGGGAACATAGGATTGGAATATCATAGCCATTAGTGGTGAAACGTGGCTCAGGGAAGGGAAGGGTGTCATTGTAAAGATAGAAAGGGAGGCAAGAAAGGAGGGGTGTGGTATTTTTAATTAAAGATAACATTATGGTTGTACTTCAGGAGAATACTCCTGGGGACAATCAAGGGACGTTATTTGGGTGTAACTTGGAAAGACCTCATTGGGATTGCAGTATAAGCTGTCAAATAGACAGTGGAAAATTGAGAAGCAACATGCAGGGAGATCTCAGATATCTGTAAGGTTAATAGGGTTGCAATAATAGGGAATTTTAACTTTCCAAGCGTAAACTGGGAATTCCATTGTGTTAAGAAGTTGGATGGTTAGGAGTCTATGTGTGTCCAAGAAAATTTTCTTATTCAATATGCAGGTGCACCTGTGTTCCTGGAGTGTCAAAGGCTGAGGGGTGAACTTATTGAGATTTATAAAATCATGAGGAGCATGGAAAGGGCAAACAGACAAGGTAGGAGTGTGGGAGTCCAGAACTAGTTGGCAGAGGTCTATAGTGAGAGGGAAAAGGTTTAAAAGGGATCTAAGGGGCAAATGTTTCATGCAAAGGTTGCTGCGTGTCTGCAGTGAGATGCAGAGGAAGTGGTGGTACGATTCCAAAATTTAAAAAGCATCTTGATGGGTACACAAATAGGAAGTGTGAGGAACCAAGCTCACGTATCCATAAATTTCAGTCCGAGTCAAATTCTGAAGCAGCGAACTTTATTCAAATGTTCTAGCTAAACAGGTGGCTAACAAGTAGGCACACCAATCCAAAAAATATTTCACAATTTATACAGTTTAACTGAGTTTCTCTTTGTACTTCCCTGTTTACTTCATTGGCCTAGCATATTATGAGTCAAACCTATCACTATTCCTTATTGTATTCCGCTCCTGCCTAGCTGCACTCCACCCTTATTTACTTCTCCCACTACTCTAAGCCTGGCGTCCCTTACTCTTGTTTGTTTTATCCCTTACTTGTAACTAGCTTGGCTCATTCCGGTGCCTACGTGAAGGCAATCTGCTGAGCTGGTGTGGCTCAGTGTCCTTTTCTTCCTACCATCTTCCTTATCTACTAGTCCGTAACATATTCCATTGTTGCTTGTCCTAATCTTGACTGACTCCCTTCATACAGTTTCATCTTTGCATGCAAGTTTAGCTAACCCAGCTCTTTGCTGAAACAATTATGCAATTGTGTAAATTAGCTCAGAAGCAACTGCTTTACTTATATACCACAGGAAGGTTTAGAAGGTTTTTACAGTTTAGTCCAACTGCTGGCAAATGGGACGAGATTAATTTGGATGAGTTGGTCCAAAAGGTCTGTTTCCATGCTGGATACCTTCATGACTCTAGCAACATCTTATTTTCCACTCTGCTGAGGCCACATGGGGAGAACTTTATAAAAATTGGGGATTACATTGTTAGGAATGTACCATAGACCCACCCCAGTCAGAGATTAAGTGCTAACAGGCAGACAAATCTCAGACAAGTGAAAAAACAAAAGGGTTGTTACATCAGAGGAATTCAGCCTCCTCAGGATGAACTGGGACAGGCAGATTGTGAAGGGCTTAGACAGGACAAAATTCTGAAAATGTCTCCACTTAATCTTTTTGAGGAGTGTGTCGAAGATCCAACAGGAGACAGGGCAGGACTGGAACAGCTGAGATTCACCAAGATGTTGCCTGGGCTGGAGCGTTTCACCTCTGAAGACAGACTTGATTGGCTGGAGATGTTTTCATTGAAGCAGAGAAGGCTGAGGGGAGAACCTGATGAAGGTGTAGAAAGTTATGAGGAATGGATTGGACAATAACAGGTACATAGATTTAAGAGAAGGAGCAGGGGTTTTCAAGGGGAATTAAGGATAATATTTTTACCCAAGATCGCAGTTGGCATCAGGACCTCACTGCCTGAAAGGAGACAGAAATCTTTGCAACATTTAGGAAGTTACTCAGATGGAGTGATAGAGTCACACAGGATAGAAACAGGCTCTTCCATCGAATGAGTGCACACAGAACAGATATCCCAAACAGACCCTAGTCCCATTTGCCAGCATTTGGTCCAAATCCCGCGAAACCCTTCCTATTCATATTGCCGTCCTAATGCATTTTAAATGTTGTAATTAGACCAACCTCCACCACTTCCTCTGGCAGACCATTCCATACATGTACTACCCTCTGCGTGAACAAGTTGCCCCTCAGGTTCTTTTTAAATCTTTCCCAACTCACCTTAAATCTGAGCCCTCCAGTTCTGGAGTCACCTACCCTTGGAAAAATACTTTAGCTATTCACCCATTCCATGCCCTTCATGGTTTTATAAATCTCTAAAATGTCACCCCTCAGTCTGCAATGCTACAGGGAAAAAAGCCCCAGCCTATTCAGCCACTCCTTATAACTCAAACCCTCCAGTCCCAGCAACAGTGCTGCAAATGCCTTCCACACTCTCAGACCTCACAACATACTTACCCCATGGTAGGGTGACCAGAATCACACTCCAGTGTGCCACACAGCCACAACATGATGTCGCAACTCCAATACTCAACACACCGACCAATGAAGGCAAGCGTGCCATACTCTCTCTTCACCACCGTGTCTCCCTGCAACTCTACCCCATGTACCTGCACCCCCAGGCCTCCCATTCAGTCACAGCCCCCCAGGGCCACACCATCAACTGTATTACTCTGGCCTGGTTTGGCCGAACAAAATGCAACATCCATCAAAGCTTTACCTGCACATCCAGCAATATCATTTATTGCAACCGTCGTTCCCGATGTGGTCTCCTCTATATTGTGGAGACTGGACGCCTCATAGCAGAGCGCTTCAGGGAACATTTCTGGGACACCTGCACCAATCAACCCACTGCCCTGTGGCCCAATATTTCAACTGCCCCTCCCACTCTGCCAAGGACATGCAGGTCCTGGGCCTCCTCCACTGCTGCTCCCTCACCACCTGACGGCTAGAGGAAGAACGCCTCATCTTCCGCCTCGGAACACTTCAAGCTCCCACAGCCACTCCCACAGCCAGTTCCGCCCCTCACAATTCCTCATGCACCACACGTGACATCACTTCTGCTCCTCACATCATCGCTGATGTCACACGCTCAGTGACTTCCACAGCCCCACTGCCATGTTCACCACCACTTCCGCCCCTCATCAACGCCACTCACCTGTATTCTGCTGACACGCCCCACCCCCACCCCCCACAGATCCCACTGTCACCATCCCTGCCCACCAGAACCCTGAGGGGAACACCACCCCTACTCATGACTCCACCCCCATTCCCCCTAACACTACACCCCACTCCAGTTACAGGCTCTGCCCCCACTCCCAGCTCCACACCTTCACCCGGTCCTAGCTCCCAGCCCTGCCAAGTTTTCAACATTCCCCCTTATCTCCCCCTCACTCAGGATGAACGATCAGTTCTCAGCAAAGGCCTCACCATCATCCCCCTCCGCCCACGCATCAATGAATTTAATATACACCGTGACATCGAACACTTCTTCTGCCACGTCCGCCTCTTACTTACTTTCACAATCAGGACTCCACCTTCCGAGGACCCCTTTGCCCGCTTCCAGCACACTCCATCCATCTGGACACCCCGCGCTGGCCTATGACCCGCCCTCGACCTCTTCATTTCCAATTGCCGCCGAGACATTAACCGTCGCAACCTATTGACCTCCCTCCCCCACTCCAACATCTCAACTCAACCTCACTATCAAAGCAGCAGATAAAGGGGCGCAGTGGTCGTCTGGCGCACTGACCTCTACACCGCTGAAGCCAAACACCAACTCGAAGACACCTTTTCCTACCGCCCCCTCGACCATGACCCCACCCCCCATCACCAAAACATCATCTCCCAGACCGTACAGAACCTCATCACCTCAGGAGATCTCCCACCCGCAGCTTCCAGCCTCATAGTCCAGGAACCCCGCACTGTCCAATTTTACCTCCTTCCCAGGATCCACAAACCTGGTCACCCTGCCCGACCCATTGCCTCAGTTTTCTCCTGCCCAACCAAATGCATCTCTACCTACCTCAATACTGTCCAATCCCCCCTAGTCCAGGAATGCCCCAAATACGTTTGAGACACCACCCATGCCCTCCACCTCCAAGACTTCCGTTTCCCTGACCCCCAATGCCTCATCTTCACCATGGATATCCAATCCCTCTACGCCTCCATCTGCCATGATCAGGGCCTCCAAGCCCTCTGGTTCTTCCTCTCCCAACGTCCCCACAGTACCCTTATACCAACACTCTCATTCGTTTGGTTGAACTGGTCCTCACCCTTAACAATTTCTCCTTCAAATCCTCCTACTTCTTCCAGACCAAAGGGGTTGCCATGGGCACCCGTATGGGCCCCAGCTATGCCTGTCTCTTTGTTGGCTATGTAGAACAGTCCATCTTCTGTAGTTACACCGGCACCACTCCCCACCTCTTCTTCCACTACATTAATGACTGCATTGGCGCCACCTCATGCTCCCGTGAGGAAGTTGAGCAATTCATTAACTTCACCAACACATTCCACCCCGACTTTAAATTCACCTAAACCATCTCTGACACCTGACTCCCCTTCCTGGACCTCTCTATTTCCATTAATGACAACCGACTTGACACTGACAGATTTTATAAACCCACCGTATCCCACAGCTACCTGGATTACATGTCTTCCCATTCTACCTCCTGCAAAAATGCCATCCCCATTCCAAATTTCTCCACCTCCGCCTTATCTACCCCCAGGAGGACCAGTTACACCACAGAACAGACCAGATGTCCTCCCTTCTTTAGACACCGCAATTTCCCTTCCCACATGGTTAAAGATGCCCTCCAACGCATCTCGTCAACATCCCACCCCTCCGCCCTCAAACCCCACCCCTCCAACTGTAACAAGGACAGAACCCCACTGGTGCTCACCTTCCACCCTACCAACCTTCGCATAAACTACATCATTCGATGACATTTCCGCCACCTCCAAACAGACCCTACCACCAGGATTTTATTTCCCTCCCCATCTATTTCTGCTTTCTGCAAAGACCATTCCTTCCGTGACTACCTGGTCAGGTCCACGCCCCAAACAACCCACCCTCCCTTCCTAGCACCCTCTCCTGCCACTGCAGGAATTGCAAAACCTGGGCGCTTAACTCCATCCAAGGCCCCAAAGGAACCTTCCACATCCATCAAAGAACTACCTGAATATCCACCAATATCATTTATTGTATTTGTTGCTCCTGATATGGTCTCCTCTACATTGGGGAGACTGGATGCCTCCTAGCAGAGCACTTCAGGGAACATCTCCGGGACACATGCACCAATCAACCACACCGCCCTGTGGCCCAACATTTCAACTCTCCCTCCCACTCTGCTGAGGACATGCAGGTCCTGGGGCTCTGCCGCCGCCACTCCCTCACCACCTGACACCTGGAGGATGAATGCCTCATCTTCTGCATCGGAACACTCCAAACCCATGGCATCAATGTGGACTTCATCAGTTTCCTCATTTCCCCTTCTCCCACCTCACCTCAGCTACAAGCTTCCAGCTTAGTACCGTCCCCATGACCTGTCCGACTTGCCTATCTTCCTTTCCACCTATCCACTCCACCCTCCTCTCTGACATATCACCTTCATCCCCACCCCATTCACCCATTGTACTCTTTGCTACCTTCCCCCACCCTCCTCTCTGACCTATCACCTCCATCCCCACCCCCATTCACCTATTGTACTCTATGCTACTTTCTGTCCACCCCATCCCCCTCTCATTTATGTCTTCATTCTGCAGGCACCCTGCCTGTATTCCTGATGAAGGGCTTTTGCCCGAAACATCGATTTTCCTGCTCCTCGGATGCTGCCTGTTCTGCTGTGCTTTTCCAGCACCACCCTAATCTAGACTCTGATTTCCAGCATCTGCAGTCCTTGTTTTTACCTTGACCATCTTCCTTGTGAAGTTTCCCTTTTTCCTTTGAGCTAAAGGGGACAGTGAACCTGTATTTCTCCCCTCCAGCTCAGCCATACCCTCCTCCTCATTCTCAACCCCCTTTCTCTCTTCCCCTCACTCTGCATCGCCATCCCTCAACCCTCCCACTCACTCTCCCGATCTCCAAACCTCTAATGTCCACTTATTTTGCAGACCTCCTGTTGTCACCCTCCCATTCTATACTGTCACTCACTCTCCCCTCCCCGATCCCAAACAGTCACCTCCCCTCAAAAAACCTCCATACCCTCTCCCATATCCTTATTCAGCTTCCAAACATTCCCTCCTCCATCACTTACTCCATGTCTTCACTCTTTCATTCCCTCTCCTGAGATTAAAAACCTTCCCCCTTTTCCTCCCATTCTCCATGATGCTCCCCTTCCCCTTCATTAAACCTCCTCTACAAATGCAACCCCACACTACCCTCCCTTAGTCTCCCCTCTGCCTTGCTGCCCATCTCTCCTACCTCCCCTCACTGTCCCCTTTCCCACCCATTCACATCACTTCGCTCTCCTCTTTCCCTTGCATTCACCCACCTTCCACTTCTATCCCCAACTGCCCCAATCTTCTTTTCCAATCCTCCACGTGCTCCCTTCCTCTTGTTATCACACTTCTCGTGCTCACTTTCCCAGCATTCTCCCCTCCTCTCATTCAGCCCTTTCTCTCACTTTCCCTTCCCCATTTTGTCACCTACACTCTCCTACTCACCCTTCCCTCTTAATTTGTCTCTTCCTTCTGGACCCAGCCATCTCCCCTTTCAGTCCATGCCCCATCCCTCTCTCTCATTCTATCCTCTTCCTCACGCTGCCTTCCCCCACTCTGTCCATACTGTTCACTCTGACTAACCCCTTCAATCTCTCCCAACTCTCCTGTACCCTTCACTCTAGTCATCACTCTCCCCTCCCCCTCCTGGCCTCCACCATCTGACACTCCCCTCTGTTGTCCTATACCACCTTGCTCTCCCCTCATTCTCACTCTCCTTTCCCACCCCCTAGTGCTTCTTCTCCCTCTAACTCTGCCACACTCTCTGCCCCTCGCTTTCCCCTCACCTTCTGTTTCAGTTTACTCTCTCCACCACACTCTCCCTTGCCACTACCATCACACTTTTCCCATCTTCTGCCCGCTCCTCCTGGCTCCCCGGATGATCTCATCCCGAGGGATACCCCTTCCCATCGCTCTCATCTGAGCACTCAAGCCTCCGGTGCTCATCCCCCCTCTGAGCTCCCGTCATTCTCTACATAACTCTCGCTCTCATACCACCTCTTCACCCTCCTCTCCTCTCACTCCCACATCTCCTCACTTTCCACCCTCTATCCCACATTACTCACTCTCCCCCTCTTTTTAACTTTGCCCTCCATCCTGTGATAGGGTTAGGTTTAGGATTCTGTTCTTCCTGTGCACTTCATTTCCCCACCCACTCTCCTCCAAATGAGCCTTCTCACCTCCCCTCCCTTACTCCTCCCTCCCCAGCCCTCTGCCTCACCCATCCTTCCTCCTCATTCCTCCACTCTCATCACTCACTGCACTCTCCTTCACTCACTCCTCTTTCCCTGTCCCTCCCCTCCATCAACTCCCCTTTTCCAGACTCGCCCTATCTCCCCTTCACTCCCACCCCCCTCTTTCGCTCAGCCCCTCACTCCCTGCGCCCCTCACTGCCTGCTCACTTTCCCTGACGGTGTTATTTGATCTCTCCCCCAGCTCCAGCCTCTCTGACTCTGGATCCGAACACAGCCCATCCCCGGCTCATCCTGTCTGAGGACCGGACCAGTGTGAGACTCGGAGACAAACACCAGTCGCTCCCTGACTCCCCGGAGAGATTTGATTCCTGGTTCTGTGTCCTGGGATCAGAGGGATTCACATCAGGGAGACATTACTGGGAGGTGAAGGTGGGGGACAAGACCTGGTGGGGTCTGGGAGTGGCCCGAGAGTCTGTGAAGAGGAAAGGGGAGATCAGCCCGAGCCCGGAGACCGGATTCTGGATTGTGAGGCTGTTACCCGGATGTTATTATTTTGCCACCACCTCCCCCTCACCGACCCCCCTCTCCCCGAGTGTGAATCCCCGGAAGATCGGGGTTTTCCTGGACTATGAGGGTGGACAGGTGTCATTTTACAATGCGGACACCATGTCCCATCTCCACACTTTCACCCACACTTTCACTGAGAGGATCTTTCCCATCTTCCATCCGGGATGGAATGACGGCGGGAAAAACTCCGCCCCGCTGACAATCTGCGGGATTAAAGGGCACTGACAGATCCATCCCATAATTTCACCCCGTCCCCCCGCCTCCTGCCAGCTGTAAACTGATGGGGGTCGGTCTCAGTCTGGGGGAAAGAGGGAGGGGGAGAGAAGAAACAAATAGAAGCTCAATTGTAGAGAGGGACTGACTGGGTAGAATGAGCTGTGAGCTGCAGGAACCCGGGGACCTTCCTGCCTGTAATGTTGCTCCACAGGCGGGAGGTGGCGCTACATGACGGTGATGGAGATGAATCAGTCAGTGGGTCTCAGACTGGGCTCAGGGGAGTCTTTCCAGGGGGATACCAAATCATTCCACTGCAGGTCAGGGGAGTCTTTCCAGGGAGGACTGGGCTCAATCAAAATAAAAATTTCAGATCGATCTTCTTTAGACTTCCACCATGTGTCAATAATGTATACCCCATACATAGAACATAGAACAGTACAGCACAGAACAGGCCCTTCATCCCACGATGTTGTGCTGACCACTGATCCTCATGTATGCACCCTCAAATTTCTGTGACCATATGCATGTCCAGCAGTCTCTTAAATGTCCCCAATGACCCTGCCTCCACAACTGCTGCTGGCAACGCATTCCATGCTCTCACAATTCTCTGCGTAAAGAACCCGCCTCTGACATCCCCTCTATACTTTCCACCAAACAGCTTAAAACTATGACTCCTCGTTTGAACAATTTCTGCCCTGGGAAAAAATCTCTGGCTATCAACTCTACCTATGCCCCTCATTATCTTGTACGCCTCAATTAGGTCCCCTCTCTTCCTTCTTTTTTCCAATGAAAAAAGTCAGAGCCCAGTCAACCTCTCTTCGTAAAATAAGCCCTCCATTCCAGGCAGCATCCTGGTAAACCTCCTCTGAACCCTCTCCAATGCATCCACATCTTTCCTATAATTGAGCAACCAGAACTGGACACAGTATTCCAAGTGTGGTCTGACCAAAATTTTAAACAGCTGCAACAAGATCTCATCGCTCTTAAACTCAATCCCCCTGTTAATGAAAGCCAAAACACCACATGCTTTCTGAACAACAACATGATGTAATAACATTGAGAAACTGGTCTTGTTTTGCTCAGGTTTGTAACTATTGCCCAGAATGTTACTGCTCTTTCATAAAATTGGAAAATTTGAAAACCTCAGATTTGAAAGTGATGGGTGAACTGATCATTTATGTCATGATCATATAATATTTAACCATGTTTGAAACCATTCAGTTGATTGAGTTTTTGACTGAAGACACAATTAGGATTCAGAGGGAATTTGATCCTGAACTTGGAAAATGCTTTTGAGAAATTGTCACCTGGAAGAATTAGAATTAAAATCAAAGCCCATGGAGTGAAATGCCAGTGATAATGCCAGGGCGGCATGGTGGCTCAGTGGTCAGCACTGCTGCCTCACGGGATCCAGGTTCAATTCCAACTTTGGGCGACAGCCTGTGTCTGCGTGGGTTTCCTGTGGGTATTCCGGTCTCCTCCAACAATCCAAAGATGTCCATTTAGGTGAATTGGCCATGCTGAGTTGCCCATAATGTTAGGTGAGTTAGTTGGGGGTAGATATAGGGGAATGGGTCTGGGTGGTTACTCTTTGGAGGGTCGGTGTGGACTTGTTGGGCCAAAGGGCCTGTTTCTATACTGTAGGGAATCTAATCTAATCATAACATGAAGATGAATTTGACAGGGTGACAGTGAATGAGGACTTTTGTGATGAGTTTTACAGCAACGTTCTGTGTTGGTCTGTTCCAGGCACAGGTCTGGCAGCATTTGTGCAGAGAAAATATTTTCTCAATCAATCTCTATTTTTTTTCAGGTTTCCAGCATTTGTAATTCTTTGTTTGTTGAACACTAGGTGTGTTACAAACTTCAATTTTCACTGCCAAGGATGCTACAAAAACAGAAATTGCTGGTGAGAATCAGCAATCTGGTAGCGCGAGTGGAGAGAAAGAAGAGACAACATTTAGGTCCAGTGACACTGCTCCAGTTTCTCGAGCATTTTTTTATTTTTGTAGGAAACCTTGTGATTGGCAGTGAAATGCAGATTCTTCCAGATCATTTCAAAGGGTTGATGAAATAGGTTTCAAGTAGGCTGAGGCATTAACTTCCCCACTGCTGACCAAGGACTCCATGTTATCTTCTTGAATTCCCTTTTACATTGCAGGGCTGTGCCTCTGTGGTGAGAAAGGGACTCTGAAGCCTGTCTAACCCGTCACAGAAATCAACATGTTTCTACACCCTCCCACTGGACAGACACAAGCAGATCTGAACAAGAGTCACGCTGGATTTGAAACATTTCGCACACCTCAGCTGCTGCCAGACCTGCTGAGTTTCTCCAGCATTCTCTGTGCTTGTGTGGAATTTGAAGCTGCAGAGGGCTGTTGAGGCTGGGTCATTCAGGATATACAAGGCTCAGATGGACAGATTCTTAACAAGGAAGGAAATCAAAAGTTATGGAATTCAGGCCAGAAAGTCAATTTGAGAGTGCTCAGATTAGCTATAATCTTATTGAATGGCAAAGCAGAGGAGAGGTGACACCTGACAAACCTCAGTGAGTTTTTTGAGGAAGTGACAAAGAAGATTGATGAGTGTGATGGAAGTGTGTTTTTCTGACTGGAGATTTGTGAACAGCAGTGTTGTGCAGTGACCTGTGTTCGAACATAGAACATAGAACAATACAGCACAGTACAGGCCCTTCAGGCCACGATGTTGTGCCGAATATTTATCCTAGCTTAAGCACCAACCATTTGCCGCTTAAAGGTCGCCAATGATTCTGACTCTTCCACTCCCACAGGCAGCGCATTCCATGCCCCCACCACTCTCTGGGTAAAGAACCTACCCCTGACATCCCCCCATACCTTCCACCCTTCACCTTAAATTTACGTTCCCTTGTAACATTCTGTTGTACCCAGGGAAAAAGTTTCTGACTGTCTATCTGTTCCTCTGATCATCTTACAAAACCTCTATCAAGTTACCCCTCATCCTACACCATTCCAATGAGAAAAGGCCTAGCACTCTCAACCTGTCCTTGTACGACCTATTCTCCATTCCAGGCAACATCCTGGTAAATCTTCTCTGCACTCTCTCCACTCTCTCCAAAGCTTCCACATCTTTCCTAAAGTGAGGTGACCAGAACTGCACACAGTGCTCCAAATGTGGCCTAACCAAGGCCCTGTACAGCTGCAACATCACTTCACGACTCTTGAATTCAATCCCTCTGCTAATGAACACGAATACACCATAGGCCTTCTTACAAGCTCTATCCACCTGAGTGGCAACTTTCAAACATCTATGAACATAGACCCCAAGATCCCTCTGCTCCTCCACCTTACTAAGAACCCTACCGTTCACCCTATATTCCGCATTCTTATTTGTCCTTCCAAAATGGACAACCTCACACTTGACAGGGTTGAACTCCATCTGCCACTCCTCAGTCCAGCTCTGCATCATATCTAAGTCCCTTTGCAGGTGACAACAGCCCTCCTCACTATCCACAACTCCACCAATCTTCGTATCATCTGCGAATTTACTGACCCACCCTTCAACCCCCTCTTCCAAGTCATTAATAAAAATTACAAACAGCAGAGGATCCAGAACATATCCCTGTGGAACTCCACTTGTTACTGGGGTCCAGGCTGAATATTTACCATCTACCAACACTCTCTGACTTCGACCAGTTAGCCAGTTTTCTATTCAACTGGCCAAATTTCCCTCTATCCCATGCCTCCAGACTCTCCGCATAAGCCTACCATGGGGAACCTTGTCAAATGCCTTACTAAAATTCATGTACACTACATCCACTGCTCTACCCTCATCCACATGCTTGGTCACCTCCTCAAAGAATTCAATAAGACTTGTAAGGCAAGACCTGCCCCTCACAAATCCGTGCTGGCTGTCCCTAATCACGCAGTGTCTTTCCAGATACTCATAAATCCTATCCCTCAGTACCCTTTCCATTACTTTGCCTACCACCAAAGTAAGACTAACTGGCCTGTAATCCCCGGGGTTATCCCTATTCCCTTTTTTGAACAGGGGCACAACATTCGCCACTCTCCAGTCCCCTGGTGCCACCCCCGTTGACAGTGAAGACGAAAAGGTCATTGCCAACGGTTCTGCAATTTCCTCTCTTGCTTCCCACATAATCCTAGGATATATCCCGTCAGGCCTGGGGACTTGTCTATCCACAAATTGTTCAAAATGTCCAACACATCTTCCTTCATAACAAGTATCTCTTCTAGCTTACCAGTCCGTTTCACACTCTCCTCTTCAACAATACGGTCCCTCTCGTTTGTAAATACTGAAGAAAAGTATTCATTCAAGACCTCTCCTATCTCTTCCGACTCAATACACAGTCTCCCACTACTGTCCTTGATCGGACCTACCCTCATTCTCGTCATTCTCATGTTTCTCACATACGCATAAAATGCCTTGGGGTTAACCTTGAGCCGATCCGCCAAAGAATTTTCATGCCCTCTCTTAGCTCTCCTAATCCCTTTCTTCAGCTCCCTTCTGGCTATCCTGTATCCCTCCAATGCTCTGTCTGAACCTTGTTTCCTCAACCTTATGTAAGCCTCCTTCTTCCTCTTTACAAGACATTCAACCTCCCTCGTCAAACAAGGTTCCCTCACACGACCATCTCTTTCCTGCCTGACAGGTACATACATATCAAGGACACGTCGTATCTGTTCCTTGAAAAAGTTCCACATTTCCACGACATCCTTCCCTGAAAGCCTATGCTCCCAACTTATGCTCCTCAGATCCTGTCTTACAGCATCATATTTACAAATTAAAGCATCGTATTTACGGTGTTGAGACACTGTACAATAATACTTTGGAGAGGAATGTGGATGTCTGAGCTTGCAGTGTGTGACGTGATGATAAAAACCCAGACTGGCACTTGAGATCAGTACTGGGGTAGTGCTGCAGTATTGGGACTGCACTCCATTCAATGACACTTTGATCAAAACCTCATGTAGCGGTGAATATAAAAAAGGTCCCATGGCCAATGTCTATCCCCCATACAACACCAAATCGATTAGATGATGTGTTCACATTGCTGTTTATGGGAGCTTGCTCTGTACAGACTGGCTGCTTTATGTTCCATTTTGCAACATTAAATACAATTTTGAAATACTTCATAGACTGTAAGAAGCTTTGAGATGTCATTAAAAGTGCTTTGCAAATTCCAGTCTTTTTATTTGAGGTATTCAATAGGTTATTCAGGAGCTTGACAGGGTCCCTAATCCATTCAATCACTTGTGACAGTGACTGGCAGTTATAAATATAAGACAGTCACTAATATATCCAGTTGCAGGCTTCCCCTCTGTTGACTATAAGATGCAGCAGCGGAATGAGGTCAAAGAAATGTGATGTGTTGCATCTCTGAAAACCACCCCGGGTCTCCTCCACCATTTGATCATGGCTGATATATTTCTCAGTTCCCATTCTCCTGCTTACTCTCTGTAACCCTGGTCCCTTTACTAATCAAGAAGCTATCCATCTCTGTCTTAAACACACTCAATGACTTGGTCTCCACATCATTTTATAACAATGAGTTCGACAGATTAAACACCCTCTGGTTGAAGAAATTCCTCCTCATTTCAGTTATAGAGTCTGAGTCACAGAGACGTTTAGCAAAGAAACAGACCCTATGATCTAACTTGTCCATGCAAATCAGAGATCCTGAATTAATCTAGTCCTATTTGTCAGCATTTGGCTCTTACCCTCTCAACCCTTTCTACTCATATACCTATCCAAGTGCCTTTTAACTTTGTAATTTTACCAGTCACCACCACTACCTATGGCAGTTTCTTTGAAAACATTGCCCCTTCAGTCCTTTTTCTTTTATATTTTTCCAGATATTTTTATTGAAAGAAGTCGATATTTTTGTAAAATTACAAAATTACAACCAGAATAAACCAACAAAAAACGCTACTATCTCTGTCTCTCTCTCTCTCTCTCTCTCTCTCTCTCTCTCTATATATATATATATATAAAAATAAAAACAAGAAACAAGAATGCAAACAAAACACAACTTTTCTCAGGTGCAAACTGAAGAAATCAGTGAATGCAATAAACAAATAAATAAATAAAACAGCTCAGCACAAGGAAACATTAGCTCTCAACCGCCGAGAGCATTGAGTATTACACATAAATTTATTTGAAATTCTTCCTTCAAAGGCATCAAGTTCACTAAATCATATTGTTATGGTAACACAAAAGCCCTAGTTAAGATGGCAGATAAATCTACATCCAGGTAATCCAAAAGGCTGGCCATATCTTGTACAAATTTTCAGTTTTTCGGCAAACCATATTCATAAGAAAATCCAAAGGAATATGTTCCATAATTAGCCGACACCAAACTAACAGTGACTCTGGGGGTTTTCAGAGGTCCAACACATCACAATTCTGTTCCTCACACGAAAAGTGAGAATATTAAGATTTTTTTCCCATAATCGTCTTAAGAAAAAAATTAAGGAGGGCCACGAGAAGAGAGACTTCGATTCCCAAGAACCTCTCTATTACTCCTGCCACAGCACTCCAATATCTGCCTGATGCAAGACCACTGACAATGAGTGAGAATCCCGATACTTACTTTACATTTAGGACAAAGGGCATATACTCCCACCTTAAATTTTGTGAGATGCTCTGGGGTCAAATGGGCCCTGTGTAGAATCTTTACCTGCATGGCAAGGGTCCTGTCACAGATTGAAGCCTTTCTCGCATTTGCACAAATGTCCTCCCATGTCTCCATAGACATCTCAACCCTGAGCTCTCTCTCCCAGAACCCACAAAGCCGCTCAACGTCTTCTGAAAGATTACTTCTGAATATATGATAAACAGTACTCACAGAGAAGTCAATCAGAGCAGAAAGCGCCCTCTCTTCTGTGACAGATCTGTAGGAGTCGGTCAAAAGAATAGTCCTTTTTTGAATACAATCCCTGACCTGAATAAAACAAAAAAGTTCACTGCCAGCCAAACCATACTTAGGGGTGATTTGGTCCAAGGACATCATTATTTCACCTTCACATAAAACATCCAGACAGGAGATTCCAATAGCTCCCCAAGGCTTAAACACGGGGTCCATTATCCCCAACTGATAACCTGGCATACCAGCTATAAAGGTAAGAAAGACCTTTTGAATATATTATCCTCATTCTGCCAAGTTGCCCTCCATGCTTTGACAGTATTTATAATTGTAGGATTATGACAATATTCCGGAACTCTCTTCAAGTTATCTAAAAACAACAGGCTAATGAGGGGGCATTTTGCCTGGAAGGCCTCAATATCTAGCCATACCGCTGCCAGATCCTCACAAGCCCAGTCGCTAACAAAAGATAATAGAGATCTTTTTTAGCGGGAGGTCGACTGTCTCCAACCCATGGGCCAAGCAGAATTTAGCCAGCTTAATGAGTGGCCACCTATGGTGCCAGATAAAGGAACTAAACCAACTATTATGCTTCTAGAATGTTTGCTGAGGAGAAACCAAGGGCTGAATTCGTTCAGGATATAGCAAATGGGGAAGGTCATTCATTTTAATGAGAGCCACTCAGCCTAGCCAGGATATTGGAAACACCTCACATTGGGAAAAATCTTGCTTAATGCTGTGAAGGAAATGGGCAAAATTGCCCTTAATAAACTGACCAAAAACAAGACAAACAAAGATGCCAAAACAAAGAAATCCACTATGACCATTTAAAGGTGAACTGTGATTCACCCTGCACATCAGATATTCTTGTAAACCCTCCCACATTGGCAAAGCCTCCGGATTTGAGAAATTAATCTTATAACCCAAGAAGGAGCCAAATGAATTGATACATTGTATCAAATGGGGTACAGAGACCTCTGGATTCCACAAAAAGACAAGAATATCATCCGCATATAAGGTGACATTTTGAGATTTTGATCCAACTTCCGGGGCAGCTATATGAGGATCCCTGCAGATAACCTCCCAAACACCAGATCGTTCAAGGGTATGAAAATAGATATGGCCACTTGACCCAATCAAATACCTTTTCTGCATCCAAGGAGATCACTAATCCATGAACCAACTGCTGCTGACACACTTGAATCATATTCAGTAACATCCTGATATTATTGGAGGATCTACGGGCTTTTATAAAACCAGTCTGGTCGTCTCTAACAATGGAAGGCAGCACAGTTTCCAAACTTAATGCAAGATCCTTGGACAAGACTTTAAAATCAGCATTTAAATGTGAGATGGACCTATAGCAGGCACATTCCTCTGGGGTCTTCCCTTTCTTAAGGCTAAGAGAAATATTAGTCTCTCTTGAGGATTTCGGGAGGCGATCGTGGCTGTACAAATAATTACATATGTCTCACATTTATTTCTAATTTCTTTGTAAAACTTAGTAGGAAGATTGTTAGGGCTAGGCACCTTCCCACTCTGCGTCTGCTTCACAGCCTCCTGAATCTCTTGCTCTGTTAAAGGGGCATTGAGGAAAGATGCCTGTTCGGAGGTAATGCCTGGAAGGTTCTTAAAGAAGGACTCCATCTTAACACTCACAACGTTCAGACTGGTATAGTTCAAAATAAAATTGCCAAAATGCAGCATTGATCTTTTTAGAATTGCAAATAACCATTCCAGTCCTGTCCCTAATTGAGGTAATCGTTTAGGGGGCATTACTTCTCCTGGCAAGAAATGTGAGGTACTTGCCCGGCTTGTCACCATGCTCTGACACTCTTTGTTTTGTCAAAGAAAGTTCGTTCCTTTCTGTCTGCGTGAGCGTGGAGTTCAAGGTGGACTGAAGAGCTGTAACCCACTGCAGCTTAGCCACTGAGGGCCGATCACAATATACCTTCCCTGCTGTTTTTAGCCGTGCCTCAAGCAGGCATTGCTGCTCCCTCTTCTGTCATTTCTGTCTGGCAGAATAAGAAATAATTATCCTCTTGCACACGTCTTCGCAGTCTCCCAAAGAATAAATGAGTTACTGGCCATATCTGAATTCATTAAAGAATTATTTGATGAACTTACTGTCCTTAAGAATGAAGGGGTCCATTTGCCAGTGTCAAGAGCCTGTGACATTGCCCTGAACCTCAATCCCTGTATATACTGCAGCGTAGTCAGAAATAGTAATATTTCCAATTGTACAAGATATTACCGAATCAAAGGATAACACAGAAGTTCCGAAAAGATCAATCCTAATACGACATTTGTGCAGATTAAAAAATAACAGAATGTCCCTCGTCACATGATGGAGATGCCTCGAGACATCTACCAATCCCACTTCCGTACATAAGTCTGCTAGTTGCTCAGATTGTAAAGAAAGTGTTGAGGGGCGTCTAGGCATTCTATCACTTCATTGGCTATGAAGAATTTTGGGGCATCCTGACATCAAGAAAGGTATCGTACGAATGCAGGTTTTTCTCTCTGTACTGTATGGAGAGAGTTAACCTGGATTTTGCTCTCAAATCTCTGGAATGAGGGAGCTGCTGGCTGAGCTACTGAGGAGCTATGTTTAGCTGAACACAGTGTGCAAGGAATCTATGGGATGTGGAGTTTGGGGGAAGAACCTTGAACTTGTTTCTCGACGTGGTGCTTGAGGGTAAAAACTGTTCTCTATCTTTAAACAACATTTGGATTTGTCCATGAAGTTCTGTAACCTATACAACTGCATTTCAGGGGTTGGAAAACAGTTGGAAAACCAATTCTGTGTCTTCCCATTAGCATGAATCCTCACCTGAAATGATATAGGCTACTTGACCCATCTGGGCTGCTCCACCATTCAACCATGTGTGATCTGTTTCTCAACCCAAATCCCCTCCACTTCCCACACCCTCAGTCCTTGAACAAGGATAGAACCCACCCCCGGTCCATGCCTTCCACCCCACCAACCTCCGGAGACAATGCATCATCCTCCACCAATTTCACCACCGAGAAAACAGATCACACTACCAGGAATATAGTTCCCTCTCCATCCCTACCTGCATTCTGCAGAGACAATTCCCTCCACGACTCCATTGTTCAGTCCACATCCCCCGCCAAACCACCCTCAACTCAGGGACACACACACTAAACAACCCCACCACCCTGTGGTCAAACACTTAAACTCACCATCACAGTCCACTAAGAACATGCAGGTCCTGGGCGTCCTCCACTGCCAAACTCTAACCACCCGATGCCTGGAGGAAGAACGTCTCCAACCACATGGGATCAATGTAGATTTCACCAGTTTCTTTCTTTCCTCTCTCACCACCTTTTCCCAGATCCAACCCTCTAACTGAGCACCTCCCTCTTGAACTGTCATACCTGCCCATCTACATTCACAACCTTCCTTTCCAACCTGTCACCATAATTCCACAAACTCCATCTACCTATACATTCCTATCTAGCTTCCATTTATCTATCTAGCAACCATCTCCCATTTATCTTTCAGCCCCCTTGCACCAGTCCCTCATTTCCTGATGAAGGGCTTTTGCTCGAAACATCTACTCTCCGAGTCCTCAGATGCTGCCTGACCTGCTGTGCTTTTCTAGCACCACACTTTTTGACTCTGATCCACAGTGCTTGCAGTCCTCACTTTCTCTTATAAATTGCCTTTGCCTAAACTCTCCACTATTATGTCTCTTCCAGAAGCCATTTCCCCTCATTAGCCCTCCATAGCTTCTGTGAATTTATCTCATCAGTTGTCTCACCTTCACAGTTGTCTCTCTACTCCACAACTGCTTTTCATCCTAATGCTATCAATTTGCATCCTCCTGTCCTCTTCCACCTCTTCTATCCACCTGTATCTCTTTTGTCTGAGCTCTGATTGTCCTATTCAACACACTCTCCAGTTCCCCAAACATTGTGGATTCTCTCCGTCATTGCCTCTCAGCCCAGTATCTCTTCATATCGCCTGTTATCTTTATGACCACTTACATACTATATCATCTTGCCACAATGATTGTGTCTCCCCAGCCCCACATGATGGCTTTCCCCTCCTTCTGACACTGATTTCCAAGATTCCAGACAATAAAACCCTGATTCAGTGTGGCGATAGGCTGAGATATCTCCCCGAGAGGGTATAAACCCTGTTGTGGCAGCAAATCTCACACACCACACAAAACATGGAGAGACATTGTCAAATATAATTATAATTCCACTATCCTTAAGAGCTCTATCCAACTCTTCCTTGAAAGTATCCAGTGATTTGGCCTCCACATCCTCTGGGGTGGAGCATTCCATATACCCACCACTCTCTGGATTGCGAAGTTTCTCCTCAACTCTGTTCTAAGTGGCCTACCCCTTATTTTTAAACTGTGTTCTCTGGTTCAGGAGTCACCCATCAGCAGAAACATGCTTCCTGCCTCCAGAGTGTCCAATCCTTTAATAATCTTATACGTCTCAATCAGATCCCCTCTCAGCCTTCTAAACTCAAGGGTATACAAGCCCAGTCACTCCAATCTTTCAGCATAAGATAGTCTCGCCATTCCGGGAATTGACCTCGTGAACCTACACTGCACTCCCTCAATAGCCAGAATGTCTGTTCTCAAATTTGGAGTCCAAAACTGCGCACAATATTCCAGTTGAGGTCTCAACAGGGCCCTATACAGCTGCAGAAGGACCTCTTTGCTTCTATACTCAATTCCTCTTGTTATGAAGGCCAGCATGCTATTAGCTTTCTTCACTACCTGCTGTACCTGCATGCTTGCTTTCATTGACTGATGTACAAGAACAACTAGATCTTGTTGTACTGCCCCTTTACCTAACTTGACTCCATCTAGGTAGTATTCTGCCTTCCTGTTCTTGCCACCAAAGTGGATAACCACACATTTATCCACATTAAACTGCATCTGCCATGCATTCGTCCACTCACCGAGCCTGTCCAGGTCACCCTGTATTCTCCTAATATCCTCCTCACATTTCACCCTGCCACCCAGCTTTGTGTCATCAGCAAATTTGCTAATATTACTTTTAATACCTTCATCTATATCATTAATGTACATTGTAAAAAACTGCAGTCCCAGCACTGATCACTGTGGCACGCTACTGGTGACCAACTGCCATTCCAGAAGGGAGCTGTTTATCACGACAGCCAAACAATTTTCAATCCATGTCAGTACTTTCTCCCTAATACCACGTGCCCTAATTTTGCTCAAAACTTCCTATGTAGGACTTTATCAAAGGCTTTCTGAAAGTCCAGGTATACTACATCCACTGGATCACCCTTGTCCATCTTCAGACTTACATCCTCAAAAAAGTCCAGCAGATTAGTCAAGCATGATGTCCCCTTCATAAATCCATGCTGACTCTGACCTATCCTGTTACAGCTATCCAGATGTCTCGTAATTTCGACATTTATAATTGACTCCAACATTTTTCCCACCACTGAGGTCAGACTAACTGGTATATAGTTCTCTGTTTTCTCTCTCCCTCCTTTCTTAAAAAGTGGGACAACATTAGCCACCCTCCAATCCACAGGAACTGATCCTGAATCTACAGAATATTGGAAAATGATCACCAATGCATCCACGATTTCTAGAGCCATCTCCTTTAGTACCCTGGGATGCAGGCCATCAGGTCCTGGGGACTTTTCAGCCTTCAGACCAAACAGTCGCTCCAACACCATTTCCTGCTTAATATAAATTCCCTTCAGTTCAGGTCCTTCAGCCACTATTACATCTGGGAGATTGCTCACCTCTGCCCCAGTGAAGACAGATCTAAAGTACCGATTCAACTCTTTTGCCATTTCTTTATTCCCCGTTATAAATTAACCCGTTTCTGTCTTCAACGGCCCAATTTTAGTCTTAACCTTTTTTTACTTTTCACATACCTAAAAAAAGCCTTTACTATCCTCCTTTATATTTTTGGCCAGTTTACCTTCGTACCTTATTATTTCTTTGCATATTTCCTTTTTAGTTATCCTCTCTTGTTCCTGAAAAGCTTCCCAGTCCTCTGATTTCCCACTCATCTTTGCTATGTTATACGTTTTCCCTTTTGTCTTTATATGGTCCTTAACTTCCCTCGTCAGCCACGGCCACCCCTGCCTCCCCTTAGGATCTTTCTTCCTTTTTGGAATAAACTGATCCTGCACCTTCGACATTATACCCAGCAATACCTGCCATTGTTGTTTCACTGCCATCCCTGCTAGGGTAATGCACCATTGAACTTTGGCCAGCTCCTCCCTCAGAGCTCCATAGTTCCCCTTATTCAACTGAAATACTGTCACTTCCGATTCTACCCTCTCCCTTTCAAACTGCAAATTAAAGCTTATTGTATTGTGGTCACTACCTTCTAATGACTCCTTTACTTCAAGGTCCCTGATGAAATCCGGTTTATTGCTCAACACCAGATCCAGAACTGCTTTCTCCCTGGTCGGCTTCAGCACAAGCTATTCTAAGAATCCATCTCGGAGGAACTCCACAAACTCACTTTCTTGGGGCCCAGTACCATCCTGATTCTCCCAGTCTACCTGCATGTTGAAATCCACCATAGCAACTGTAGTAATATCTTTGTGACAGGCCAATTTCAGCTCCTTATTCAACTTACACACTACATCCAGGCTATTGTTTGGGGGCCTGTCGTTAACTCCCATTAGTGTCTTTCCACCCTTAAAATTTATCAGCTCTATCCATACTGATTCTACAGCCCCTGATTCTAGGTCCCCCTGGGCAAGGGACTGAATATCATTCCTTACCAACAAGGCCACCTCACCCCCTCTGCCAGTCAGTCTGTGATTGTGATAGCACTTATAGCCTTGAATACTCATTTCCCATGCCCTGTCAACTTGATGCCACGTCTCAGTTATCCCCACAACACTGTAACTGCCAATTTCCAAATAAGCCTCAAGCTCATCCACCTTATTTCTAATGCTTTGTGCATTCATATATAATATTTTTAATTTGTTACTCCCCTCATCCTTCCTATCAATCCCTTTTTCACTTGAACAGATTCATATCAGGGAGATACTGGCAGGTGGAGGTAGGAAACAATGGATTCTGGGAGGAGTCTGGAAGTCTGTGGAGAGGAAAAAGTAAAAGGAAATTTGTCTGAAACTTGACACTGGCTATTGGATTATGTGGCTTTTCACTGGTAAAAAGTTGTTTGGCCAACACCACCACCTTCTCGACCCCTCTCACCGCGAATGTTAAACCCTGGAATATTGGCACTTTGCTGGACTATTAGAATGGACAGGTGCTATTTTACAATGCGGTCAACATGTCCCATCTCCACACATTCACCCACACTTTCACTGAGAGGATCTTTCCCTTCTTCAATTCAGCATCTAAGAATAGTGGAAAGAATTCAATGCCACTGACGATCTGTGAGATTTAAGATCACTCAAAGGGCCTGCATGTAATTTCACACCATCTTCATCTTTTTGCTATAAACTGTCAGCTATAAACTGATGGAGATTTGCCTTCGTTAGCATGAAATGAATACTTTATCTGTTTTGTAACAGAGAAACAGTGATTGACAACACACTGATCAATGCTGTTGGGAAAGTAAAGCATGAACTGCAATAGAATAAAAACCAAAAAAAAAACTGGCTGCTGTAAATCAGACTCAAAAATTCAATTTGCTGGAACAGCTCTGCAGGGCTTGCAGCATTGTGAAGATAAATCAAAATTAATGTTTCGGGAAAGACGCCGCCAGACCTGCTGAGTTTTTCCAGCAACTTCTGTGTTTGTTGATGAAATGTGATGAGTTCTGTGCAAAGTCAGCACTAAGAACGATCTCAAAAAGGTTGCAAGTAATGGGAGGATAGGCACTTGTGTGTCATTGGTCTAATGCTTGGGCTGCTTGTTTTATACCCTCCCCACCTGGAGCTTATATGAAACCTGTTACATAAAATCAAATCACAAGCTCAGCTTTGCAACTGATTGCAGACCATGAGATGTAATTGATTTTGATAAGTTGGATGATAAAATAACAGATTAACTTGGGAAAGGAATCTAAACAGTTAAAACTTGGACAAATTCAATTCACTGCACAATAAATGACAGCGGAAGATGTGGACATCAAGGGGTAGGCCTCAATTTGTATCCCATTGTCACAATCTTTGGGAAGATGGAAGCAAGTAGTGTTTTGGACCTAGTGGAATGCTTGGCATGTTGAGATATGCACAGGGTTAGTTCCAAGATTTTGATGCAGTCACATTGAGGAAATGCCAATATAATTCAAAATCGGGATGGAACTTAGTTTCGAGGGTAACTTGTAGGTCCCTTTATATCTGCTGACCATACATTTCTAGGTGGCAGAGGTCATGGATTTGGAAGGCGCTACCGATTAAGATTCCCAAGGAAAACCTGCAGTTATATATTGCTTTTCATGTAGTTCAGTTCATTCCGTGCATAGAAATCATAGAGTCATACAGAACAGAAACAGACCCTTTAATCCAATTCATCCATGCTGACCATACATCCCAGTCCATCCTAGTCCCATCTGCCAACATTTGGCCCTCTAAATATGTTGAGTTCTGTGTCAAGCCAGCTCTCTGAGGGCACGCAAAAAGTTGCAAGTAATGGGAGCATATGTACTTCTGTGTCAGTGGTCTAATGCTTCTCCACCTGGAGCTTACATGAAACCTGGTTGATAAAATCAAGGCATAAGCCCAAAGTTGCAACTGATTACACACTAGGAGAGGTAATTGATTTGGATAAGTCGACAGATAAAATAACAGATTATCTTGATTATCCAGGGATGGTGTGGTAGCTCAGTGGTTAGCACTGCTACCTCAAACCAGGAACCCAGGCTCGATTCCAGCCTCAGGAGACTGTCTGTGTTGAGCTTGAACATTCTCCCTGTGTCTGCGTGAGTTTCCTCTGGGTTCTCCAGTCCCCTCCCACAGTCCAAAAATGTCGATTAAGATTCCCAAGGAGAACCTGCAGTGATATAATGCTTTCCATGTAGTTCAGATCATTCAGAACACAGAAATCAGAGAGTCATACAGTGCAGAAACAGATGCTTTAATCCCACTCATCCATGCCGACCATACATCACAGTCTGACCGAGCCACATCTGCCAACATTTAGCCCTCAAAACAATTCCTATTCATCCAGCAATCTAGACTCTTTTTAATGTTGTAATTATACCTGCCTCCAGAACTTCCCCAGGCAGCTCGTTGCAAACATGTACTGCCCTTTGTGTGTTATCCCTCAGGCCATTTTATAATCTTTCCCCTCTCACCTTAAACTTCTGCTTTCTAATTTTGGGTTGTCCCACCTAAGAAAAAGGAGATTGGTTAATGACCCCATCCATGTCCCTCATGATTTTATAAACCTCTAAGCTCTCCAGACTGAGAAACAAATCACTGATTCAAGGAGTCATGGACATTTATGAGTAATCCTCCCAGCTGTCCTCTCTGGGTTTCCTTCCTCACCAGAGATCTAGAGCTTCACTGGATTCCCCAGGAGTGAAAGGTCTTGTTTTTAGCCAGCATGGTTTTGTGCAGGGGAGGTCTTGCCGCAGTAACCTGATTGAATTTTTTGAGCAGATAACAAAGGTGATTGATGAGGTACAAGTGGTTGATGTTATTTACATCACAAACTTCTGCAAAGCCTTTCACAAGGGCCCCAATGGCAAATTGTTGCAAAAGGTGAAGTCACCAGATATCAGGGGTGAACTGCTAATGTCGATACAGAATTGGTTTAGTCACAGGAGACAGAAGATAGTGGTGGAAGGATACTGTTCAGAATGGAATGTTGTGACATGTGGTTCCACAGGGATCAGTACTGGGATCTCTGCTGTTTGTGGCCTGCAAAAACGATTTGGTGGAAAACGTGGTAGTATAGATCAGGGACAGGATTGGCTGTTGCAGGTTCCAGGGTTTAAATGTTTTAGTAGGGTCAGAGGTGGGGGTAAAAGAGGGGGGGGTGTGGCTTTGCTTGTCAAAGATAGTATTACAGCGGTGGAAAGGAAGATGGATGAAGATTTGCCATCTGAGGTAGTTTGGGTTGAGGTTAGGAATAGGAGAGGTGAGGTCACCCTGTTAGGAGTCTTTTACAGGCCTCCGAATAGTCCTAGAATCGTTGAAGAAAGGATTGCGAAGATGATTCAGGAGAAGAGTGACAGTAATAGGGTGATTGTTATGGGAGACTTTAACTTTCCTGATATTGATTGGGAAAGCTATAGCTCAAGTTCGTTAGATGGGTCAGTGTTTGTGCAATGTGTGCAGGAGAGTTTCCTGACACAATATGTAGATAAGCCAACAAGAGGTGAGGCCATACTGGATTTGGTTCTGGGTAACGAACCAGGCCAGGTATTAGAACTAGAGGTAGGTGAGCACTTTGGGGACAGTGACCACAATTCGGTGATTTTTAGTCTAGTGATGGAGAGGGATGAGTGTGTACTACAGGGCAAGAGTTATAGCTGGGGGCAGGGAAATTATGATGCGTTGAGGCATGACTTAGGATGTGTGGATTGGAAAAGTAGATTCCAAGGCAAGAGCGTAATTGATATGTGGAACTTGATCAAGGAGCAACTATTGAGTGTCCTTGATAAGTACGTACCTATCAGGCAGGGAGGAAAGGGTCGTGTGAGGGAGCCGTGGTTTAATAAGGAGTTGGAATCCCTTGTTAAATGGAAGAGGGCGGCCTTTGTAAAGATGAGGCGTGAAGGTTCAATAGGGGCGGTTGAGAGTTATAAGGTAGCCCGGAAGGACCTGAAGAGAGAGCTAAGAGCAGCAAGGAGGGGACATGAAAGGTCCTTAGTTGGTAGGATTAGGGAAAACCCTAAGGCTTTCTATAGGTATGTTAGGAATAAAAGAATGACTAGGGAAGGAATAGGTCCAATCAAGGATAGTAATGGGAAGTTGCGTGTGGAGGCTGAAGAGATTGGGGAGGCGCTGAATGAATATTTTTCGTCAGTATTCACTCAGGAACAGGACATTGTTGTCGATATGAATACTGAGGCACGAATAAGTAGAATGGATGGCTTTGAGATATGTAGAGAAGAGGTGTTGGAAATTCTGGCAAGGGTGAAAATAGATAAGTCCCCTGGGCCTGATTGCATTTATCCTAGGATTCTCTGGGAAGCAAGGGAGGAGATTGCAGAGCCATTGGCCTTGATTTTTGTGTCCTCTTTGTCTACAGGAGTAGTGCCAGAGGACTGGAGGCTAGCAAACGTGGTTCCCTTGTTCAAGAAGGGGAGTAGGGATAATCCTGGTAACTATAGGCCAGTGAGTCTCACTTCTGTTGTGGGCAAAGTCTTAGAGAGAATTGTAAGGGATAGGATTTATGCACATCTGGATAAGAATGATGTGATCAAGGATAGTCAGCATGGTTTTGTGAAGGGCAGGTCGTGCCTCACAAACCTTATTGAATTCTTTGAGAAGGTGACGAAGGAGGTAGATGAGGGGAAAGCGGTAGATGTGGTATATATGGATTTTAGTAAGGCGTTTGATAAGGTCCCCCATGGTAGGCTACTGCAGAAAATACAGAGATATGGCATTGAGGGTGAGTTGGAGGTTTGGATTAGGAATTGGCTCTCTGGAAGAAGACAGAGGGTAGTAGTTGATGGCAAAGGTTCATCTTGGAGTGCTGTCACTAGTGGTGTTCCGCAAGGATCTGTTTTGGGACCATTGCTGTTTGTCATTTTTATAAATGACCTGGAGGAAGGGTTAGAAGGTTGGGTGAGCAAGTTTGCGGATGTTACGAAAGTCGGAGGAGTTGTAGACAGTGAGGAAGGATATGGCAGGTTACAGCGGGATATAGAGAAGCTGCAGAGCTGGGCAGAAAGGTGGCAATTGGAGTTCAATGTAGCTAAGTGTGAAGTGATTCACTTTGGTAAGAGTAATAAAAAGATGGATTACTGGGCTAATGGTAGACTACTTGGTAGTGTGGAAGAGCAGAGGGATCTTGGTGTCCATGTACACAGATCTCTGAAAGTTGCCACCCAGGTAAATAGTGCAGTGAAGAAGGCTTATAGCGTACTGGCTTTTATTGGTAGAGGAATTGAGTTCCGGAGTCCTGAGGTCATGCTGCAGTTGTATAAGACTCTGGTGCGGCCGCATCTGGAATATTGTGTGCAGTTTTGGTCGCCATACTATAGGAAGGATGTGGAGGCACTGGAACGGGTGCAGAGGAAGTTTACCAGGATGTTGCCTGGTATGGTAGGAAGATCCTATGAGGAAAGGCTGAGGCACTTGGGGTTGTTTTCTTTGGAGAAAAGAAGGTTTAGGGGTGATTTGATAGAGGTGTACAAGATGATTAGGGGGTTAGATAGGGTTGACAGTGAGAACCTTTTTCCACGTATGGAGTCAGCTATTACAAGGGGGCATAGCTTTAAATTAAGGGGGGGTAGATATAGGACTGATGTTAGGGGTAGGTTCTTCACTCAGCGAGTCGTAGGATCATGGAATGCCCTGCCAGTAGCAGTAGTGGACTCTCCCTCTTTATGGGTATTTAAGCGGGCATTGGATAGGTATATGGAGGATAGTGGGTTAGTGTAGGTTAGGTGGGCTTTGATCGGTGCAACATCGAGGGCCGAAGGGCCTGTACTGCGCTGTATTGTTCTATGTTCTATGTTCTATGTTCTATAATTAGCTGACGTAAAACAGATTAGTGCAGTTGCAGGTAGTGAGGAGAACTTCCAGAAAATACAGCAGAATATAGATCAGATGGAGGCATGGGCAGAAAATTGCAGATGTAGTTTAATCTGGGCAAACGTGAGGTGATGCCTTTTTGAAAAAAATTACAGTTAGAAACTTTGGTGACAGAGCCTTTGGAGGACTGATATGTGGAGGGATTTGGGTGTGCAGGTTCACAGATCACTGAAGGTGGCAATGCAGGTAGTTAAGGTAGGAAGAAGGCCTATGCCATGCTTGGCTTCATTGGAAGGAGCATTAAGTGTAAGGATAAAGACATTATGCTGCAGGTCCATAGAAATTTAGTTACTCCACACTTGGAATATTGCTGTTCTGGGTCTCACTACCAGAAGAATATCAATGATTTGCTCAGGGTACAGAAAAGGATGTTTACCAGGATGTTGCCTGTTATGAGAGATTTTAGCAAAGAAGAAAGGGGGAATAGATTGTGTTAGAGATAACTGAAATGCAAGAGGCTAAAGGGAGACAGGAGAGAAGTTTATAAGATTGTGAGTAGCATGGATAGAGTGAAAATTATGAGGCATTTTTCCCAGGGTGGAGCGGTCAATTACTAGGGGACAGAGGTTCAAGGTGTTGGTGGGATGGGGTGGAGGATTTAAAAGAGATGTGTGAAGCAGATTTCTCACCCAAAGATGAGTGCCTGCAACACGCTGCCAGAAGAGATGGTGGAAGCAGACACAATAGCAGCATTCAAGAAACACCTGAACAAATACTTGAATGGGAAGGGAATTGAGGAATATGGATCCTGCAAGTGAAGACAGTTTTAGGATGGAAGGGCCAAATGTATCTACGCTGGCTTGGAGGACAGAAGGGCCTGGTCCTGTGCTATATTGTTCTTTGTTCTATTACACACAATGTCTGCCCCACCCCGGCTCCTATCTCGGGGACATGAACCATCCCCCTTTCTCTGCCCCAGGATGGTTGCTCTTCCCTGAAGTGATGCTTCCTGGTAGGGAGAGTTAAAAAAGAACCATCTGCAAATGCAAGCTGCTCTTTCTGCAGGCTTTGTGGCCTCCACATTGAGTGTCCGAAACAGCCATCCAGCCACCACTTAAATTTTGCAAATCCAACCAAGGGCCCAGGAGAGGGCAGCCCCGTGCAAGTGCACGCTATCTTACAGTGCAGGAGATAGAGGGAGTAACACACCATGCTGTATGTTGGTCTACAGCTCACCATTGGAAGCCTTTTGCTAGCTGTGGTTACACATTTGTTGTGACATTGTAAAGACAGGTGTTTTCTAACTAATGGAGAAGTGGAGTTCCACACATAGCAAGAAATATAGTGGATTCTCACACATAATAGCAATCACAGCCAGAACAATTCCTTCAAACAGATGTCAGCTCAGTGATGCCCAGAGGGTGAGATGCTTTAGCAAATCTTTTCTGATGGGAACTGCCAAGATCACATTCTCATCGATATTCCAAGGCAGGCATTTTACTTCTGCTCATGCATGAAGAAAGAGGGAATCCTTGGGAAGTAGTCCACAGCTGCTTTGTTCATCCAGACAGGCTGTCATTACTACCAGCATGGCCTTTTGTTATTGCTACCCTTAATTGCCCTGAGAACATTCTGTTGCACTCATTTTTGGTCGATTTGCAACAATCCAATTTGATTGTAGTATTTTCAAGTGATTTGTACACTTCCACAGCCAGTGAGCACTCAACCACTTTGCTATGACTCTGGAGAAACCTGGAGGCCAGAATAGAATTGCAGGTTTCCCTACTGAAAGGAACAACATTTTATTTTTAAAAATTACGTACATTTGAACAATGGATCAAAATTGGAACATATTGCTTTGAACTGTAGTCAGAAAATGACCACAGTTTATAAAGAAATGACTTTTGCTGAATTTGCATGTCGTTTGCAAAGCAAGAGAATTGAATGGGTGCGTAATAAATGGTGTTACTGTGTGGGAAGACTGACAGCAGACAATTTCTCTCTCCTTGTCTTTTTTCAGGAACATTCTAAGCAGTGACAATTGTTTGACAATGGCTCGCTTTTCCAGCGACCAAGAGGAGTGGATTGGAGACAGAGCAAATGAGAAACAGTTTTATTTTATGGTGACCAGTTTTTCCATGTAAGTAAGAAGGGAAAATTTAACTTCTGTCAGGAACGAATCTAGAGAGAACTCTGTCTCTCACACCCACATCTGAAATGTACCAGCAAATCCAACTTTTTAAAAATCTGCTTGTGGGATGGAGACATCTCTGGCTGGATAGTGTGTTGACCTTGAAGTGACTTTTTAGTGATTGGTACATCTGAATGTCTTGCCTTGCAATTTCAGAGGGTAGTTGGGAGTTCATCACATTGGAGTTATATGAAGGGCAGACGAAGTGAGGATGGCAGTTTTCTTGCATGTAAGATATTAATGAATCAGATGGGATTTCCTGAAAATAGTTTCATGATAGTCAGTCAATACTCAATTTCAGATTTTTGATTTTTTTAATATATTCAAATTCCACTTGACTTGAACCTGGATCCACAGAACATGAGCTGAATCTCTGGATTAATACTATAGCAATTATACCTTTGGGCCATTGCTCCTCATTCCTTATGTTAGTCATTCTCATCTCTCCATTTCCACAAAACTATATTTTGCATATCCCAACTGACAGAACAAAAAGAAAACCTTTCATAGTACGGTAAGCATCTATTCTAAATCAGTGACTGAAGATTCAATAATTGGATAAACTGTTGCATTTTCAGCCAATAACTGTGAAAGGATCGAGGGGAGCTGGAAGACATAGAAATGAAATGGCCAATCACAGCCAATCTTGACACTATTAAACAGTACTATCACTGTTTTCACTCCTAAAATCCATATATTTAAGTGTATCTATCTGTGCACTTCTCTGTGCACTTGAGGAGAGTCAGAGTCATAGAGTTTTATGGAAAGGACATTCATCTGTAATATCTTGTTTTTCTTTTTGTTAAAATATACAAGCGTGCGAGTGTATCTGGAAAAAGAAACAAAGAATTGCGATTGTTGGAAATCAGACACAAAAGCAGAAATTGCTGGGAAAACTCAGCAGGTCTGGCAACATCTGTAGAGAGAAATCAGTGTTAATGGTTCAGGCCTGTTGACTTTTCGATATATGAGAATAGTTCTGAAGAAATGTCACTGGGCTTGAAACATTAACCTTGTGTCCGCAGTGTGTTTTAACAATTTACAAAGCAACAAGCTGGCAACTAGGTATTTGTCATGATAATGTAGGAATAAATGTTGTCCAAATCAAGAAGACTGGTCATCACCAAGTGTAACTCAAGGCAGACAGTAAATGATTGCCAGACAGTGATACCTATGTACCATGTCTCATGAATGAATTTTTTCAAAAAAGAAAGGATTAAGAATGCTGTCATGCTACCCTGAATTGTGTCAGTGCTTTGCTTAGATCGATGTAAAAGTGTAGCTATGGCTTTTATTTAACATGCCATCCAGGTGACAACTTTGATCATCCAATATATTTTCTGTTTTTCTTGGGCACATGCAGATCCATCCAGGATGAGTACCTCAGTATCTCACTCTACCACTCGTCCATGGCTCACCTCATGAAGCTGCAGTTCTCGAGCTTCCAGCCGAAACATGTTAAAGAAGCCATCCCCGATGGATAATTCCTGCATATAACACGATTCATAGCCAACTGCCACCGCGACATTAACCGCCTCAACCTGTCCACCCTCTCGCCCACTCCAACCTCTCACAACCCTCCACTCCCTCCGTTCCAACCCCAACCTCACTATCAAACCAGCAGACAAGGGAAGCGCGGTGGTAGTTTGGCGCACCGATTTATACACTGCTGAGGCTAAACGCAAGCTCGCAGACACCTCCTCCTACTGCCCCCTTGACCATGACCCCACTACCACCACCAAACCATCATCTCCCATCCATAACCTCATCACCTCAGGGGATCTCCCATCCACCACCTCCAACCTCATAATCCCACAAACCTGCACCGCCCATTTCAACCTCCTGCCCAAAATCCACAAACCTGACTGCCCTGACCGACCTAGTGTCTCAGCCTGCTCCTGCCCCACCAAACTCATCTCTGCATACCTCGACACGGTCCTATCCCCCTTAGTCCAAGAACTCCCCATCTATGTTCGGGACACCACCTACGTTCAGGACACCACCCACGCCCTCCACCTCCTCCATGAATTTTGCTTCCCCAGCCCCCTACACCTTATCTTCACCATGGACATCCAGTCCCTATACACCTCCATTCCCCATCATGGAGGCCTCAAAACCCTCCACTTCTTACTTTCCCACCAAAACAACAATACCCTTCCACTGACACCCTCCTTCGACTGACTGAACTAGTCCTCACTCTGAACAACTTCTCTTTCCAATCCTCCCTCTTCCTGCAAACCAAAGGAGTAGCCATAGGCCCCCACATGGACCCCATCTATGCCTGCCTCTTCGTCGGATATGTAGAACAGTCCATCTTCCGCAGCTACACTGGCACCACCCCCCAACTTTTCCTCTGCTATATCGATGACTGTATCGGCGCTACTTCGTGCTCCCACGAGGGGGTTGAACAGTTCATCCACTTTACTAACACCTTCCACCTTGACCTCAAATTTACCTGGACCATCATCTCAGACTCCTACCTCCCCTTCCTAGATCTCTCCATTTCTATCTTGGGCGACCGACTCAACACAGACATTTACTATAAACCGAGCGACTCCCACAGCTACCTAGACTACACCTCCTCCCACCCTGCCCCCTGTAAAAACGCCATCACATATTCCCAATTCCTTCGCCTCCACTGCATCTGCTCCCAGATGGACCAATTCCAATACCAAACAACACAGATGGCCACCTTCTTCAAAGACTGCAATTTCCCCTCAGATGTGGTTGACGATGCTCTCCATCATATCTTCTCCACTTCCTGCTTCTCCACCCCTGAACCCCACCCCTCCAATCGCCACCAGGACAGAACCCCACTGGTCCTCACCTACCACCCCACCAACCTCCAGATACATCGTATCGTCCTCTGTCATTTCCGCCACCACCAAATGGACCCCACCACCAAGGATACATTTCTCTCCCCTCCCCTATCAGCATTCTGGAAAGACCACTCCCTTCGTGACTCCCTCATCAGGTCCACACCCCCCACCAACCCAACCTCCACTCCCGGCACCTTTCCCTGCAACTGAAATGCAAAACTTGCACCCACATCTCCCCCCTCACTTCCCTCCAAGGCCCCAAGGGATCCTTCCATATGTGCCACAAATTCACCTGCACCTCCACACACATCATTTACTGCATCCGCTGCACCCGATGTGGCCTCCTCTACATTGGAGAGACAGGCTGCCTACTTGCGGAACGTTTCAGAGAACACCTCTGGGACATCCGCACCAAACCAACCCAACCACCCCATGGCTGAATACTTTAACTCCCCCTCCCACTCCACCAAGGACATTTAGGTCCTTGGCCTCGTCCATCGCCAGACCATGGCAACACGACAGCCTCATCTTCCACTTAGGAACTCTCCAACCAGAAGAGATGAATGTGAATTTCTCCAGCTTCCTCATTTCCACTCCCCCCACATTATCTCAGTCCCAACCCTTGGACTCAGCACTGCCTTCTTCACTTACAATCTTCTTCCCGACCTCTCCGACCCCACCCCCTCTCCGGCCTATCACCCTCACCTTAGCCTCCTTCCACCTATCGCATTCCCAATGCCTCTCCCCCAAGTCCGTCCTCCCTACCTTTAATCTTAGCCTGCTTGGCGTACCTTCCTCATTCCTGAAGAAGGGCTTGTGCCCAAAACGTCGATTCTCCTGCTCCTTGGATGCTGCCTGACCTGATGCACTTTTCCAGCAACACATTTTTCAGCTATAACAGGATTTGTTCAGTTGATGGAAAATATGATGTAAAGATGCTAAAAGATGCCCTCTTAAGAATGGGATGCAATGCTCAGCTTATTGACCACCAGTTCAAACATGGCACAGTGAAAAACAGCAATGACCTCCTCAGAAGACATACACAGGACACGACCGATAGGTAACTTCTGTCATCTAGTACTTCCCTGGAGCAGAGCAATTACGTCATACTCCTTGCAGCCTTCAAAATGTCAATAAACATACTGCCCAGATCATCGCTACACATTCACTTCTCTCTTTCAAACAGCCACCAAACCTCAAACAGATCATCATTCACAGCAAACTACCCAGGACAGCATCGACAACAAATGCACACAACCTTGCCACGACAACCTCTGCAAGACATGCCATATCATTGACATGAATATTACTATCGCACATGGGAACACCACCGACCACATACATGGCAGATAGTCATGTGAATCGGTCAACATTGTCTACCTCATGCTCTGCAGCAAAGGATGCCCTGAGGCATGTTATGTTTGGGAGAACACATAGACACTATGACAACAAATGAATCGACACCATGCAATAATCGACAGATAGGAATGTTTCCTCCTAATCGGGAAACACTTCAGCAGTCAAGGACATTCAGCCACTGATCTTCAGTTAAGCATCATCCAAGGTGTCCTCCAAATACATAACAATTGCAGAATTGCCAAGCAGAAACCAACATCTGGATTAGAGTAGTGCTGTTTTGGGCAAAAGCCCTTCATCAGGAATACAGGCAGAGTTCCTGAAGGGTGGAGAGATAAATGAGAGGAGGGTGGAGGTGGGGAGAAAGTAGCCTAAAATACAATAGGTGAATGGGGGTGGGGATTACAACTTGTCTGGAGGTGGAAGTGGTTGTGTGAGAAACAAAGCTCACACAACTCAATAATTGCAGTCCGAGACAAAATCTGAATCAGCTGTGTCCTTTATTTTACGCTTGCAAGTGGGTGACATGTTCAGTGCCTATAAGGTAGAGGACATACACAACATTTATATAATTTGACTGCTCCTCCCCTGTTTACATCTTCCACTTCCCTAAGACCGGCCCCCATTACCCCTGTTTATCTCTTGCTTTATCTGGCCTTGTCTGTGACAAAATGCTTATTTCTGGCCTCACAAGGCTGTTTGACCTCATCCTGCTGTAAGTCATTGTTAGGCATATTCTTTCTTCATCATTATCTACCCCCTCCATCTGTGCCTTTCCCGAGGCCGTTCTGATCCCTATGACCCTTTTAATTGGGGTTTGTTCCTGTGTTTTTGTAAAAGTGGGAAACAGATGTTTATACCTACTGTTTGTACAGGCGTATCTAGCTTAACTTCATCCCCTCACAACATCTTATCTATTTGCCTGTAATGTCTACCATTGTTTTGCTGGCACATCTCATTCTGACATACAATTTTAGCTAATACAAACACAATTACATATTTCCTGCACATCGTCTCCATTCTTGTTGACTCAGCTCGTGGCTAAAACAATTACACACTGGTGTGAGTTCATTTTACTTTGTAAAATGGAATTGCAGAAGTGACATTAATTTACCTATATCCCACAGTTGCATGGCTGAGTAGTGACCTGAGAAGGCCTGGTGTTTTTTTTGGTTTGTGGAGGCAGCTGATATTACATTGGACATGTGCAGCATGGAGCTCGAGGACGCTCCTTTCATTGATTTTCAAAGAGATAACATTGGTGTGTGGGTAGGTTCTGGAATCCCATGTGTGGCCATGGACATGCGCAGCCTACAGGGAATTCATTCAATGAAACAAATCGAAGCTCAATTGTAGAGAGGGACTGACTGGGTAGAATTAGCTGTGAGCTGCAGGAACCCGGGGACCTTCCTGCCTGTAATGTTGCTCCACAGGCGGGAGGTGGCGCTACATTACGGTGATGGAGGTGAATCAGTCAGTGGGTCTCAGACTGGGCTCAGGGGAGTCTTTTCAGGAGGACACCAAATCAATTCACTGCAGGGTCAGTGGAGTCTTTCCACGGGACTGGGCTCAATCAAAATAAAAATGTCAAACTGATCTTTCGTGTTCCAACATGTATTAGTAATGTATCTCCCACAAATAGAACATAGAACAGTACAGCACAGAACAGGCCCTTCAGCCCACGATGTTGTGCCGACCACTGATCCTCATGTATGCACCCTCAAATTTCTGTGACCATATGCATGTCCAGGAGTCTCTTTTATGTCCCCAATGACCCTGCCTCCACAACTGCTGCTGGCAACGCATTCCATGCTCTCACAACTCTCTGTGTAAAGAACCTGCCTCTGACATCCCCTCGATACTTTCGTCCAACCAGCTTAAAACTATGACCCCTCGTGTTAGTAATTTCTGCCCTGGGAAATAGTCTCTGGCTATCGACTATATCTATGCCTCTCATTATCTTGAATACCTCAATTATGTCCCCTCTCCTCCTTTTCTCTTTTGAAAAAAGTCCGAGCTCCGTCAACCTCTCCTCAGAAGATAAGCCCTCCAGTCCAGGCAGCATTCTGGTAAATCGCCTCTGAACCCGCTCCAAAGCAAATGATTTAATAACATTGAGAAGCTGGTCTTGTTTTGCTCAGCTTTGTAACTATTGTCCAGAATGTTACTGCTCTTTCATATAGTTGGAAAATTTGATAACCTCAGCTTTGAAAGTGATGGTACAAACAATGACTACAGATGCTGGAAACCAGATTCTGGATTAGAGTAGTGCTGGAAGAGCACAGCAGTTCACGCAGCATCCGAGGAGCAGTAAAATCGACTTTTCAGGCAAAAGCCCTTCATCAGGAATACAGGCAGAGAGCGTGAAGGGTGCAGAGATAAGTGAGAGGAGGGTGGGGGTGGGGAGAAAGTAGCATAGAGTACAATAGGTGTGTGGGGGAGGGGATGAAGGTGATAGGTCAGGGGGAAGGGTGGAGTGGATAGGTGGAAAAGAAGATAGGCAGGTAGGACAAGTCATGGGGACAGTGCTGAGCTGGAAGTTTGGAACTGGAGTGAGGTGGGGGAAGGGGAAATGAGGAAACTGTTGAAGTCCACATTGATGCCCAGGGGTTGAAGTGTTCCGAGGCAGAAGCTGAGGCGTTCTTCCTCCAATGGACAATAGGTGCAGGAGTAGGCCATTCCGCTCTTCGAGCCTGCACCACCATTCAATATGATCATGGCTGATCATCCTTAATCAGTATCCTGTTCCTGTCTTATCTCCATAAACCTTGATTCCACTATCCTTCGGAGTTCTATCCAACTCTTTCTTAAATGAATCCAGAGACTGGGCCTCCACTGCCCTCTGGGGCAGAGCATTCCACACAGCCACCACTCTCTGGGTGAAGAAGTTTCTCCTCATCTCTGTCCGAAATGGTGTACCACGTATTGTTAAGCTGTGTCCTCTGGTTCGGCATTCACCCATCAACGGAAACATGTTTCCTGCCTCCAGAGTGTCCAATCCTTTAATAATCTTATATGTCTCAATCAGATCCCCTCTCAGTCTTCTTAACTCAAGGGTATACAAGCCCAGTCGCTCCAGTCTTTCAGTGTAAGGTAGTCCCGCCAATCCAGGAATTGACTTAATGAACCTACGCTGCACTCCCTCAATAGCCAGAATGTCTTTCCTCAAATGTGGAGACCAGAACTGCACAAAGTACTCCAGGTGAGGTCTCACCATGGCCCTGTACAGCTGCAGAAGAACCTCTTTGCTTCTATACTCAATCCCTCTTGTTATGAAGGCCAGCATGCTATTAGCCTTCTTCACTACCTGCTGTACCTACATGCTTACCTTCGTTGATTGGTGTACAAGAACACCCAGATCTCTTTGTACTGCCCCTTTACCTAAATTGATTCCATTTAGGCGGTAATCTGCCTTCCTGTTCTTGCCACCAAAGTGGATAACCATACATTTATCCACATTAAACTGCATCTGCTATGCATCAGACCACTCACCTAACCTGTCCAGCTCACCCTGTAATCTCCTAACATCCTCATCACATTTCACCTTGACACCCAGCTTAGTATCATCAGCAAATGTGCTAATGTTATTACCAATTCCATCTTCTATATCATTAACATAAATTGTAAAAAGCTATGGTTCTAGCACTGATCCTGCGGTACCCCACTGGTCACTACCTGTCATTCCAAAATGGAGCTGTTTATCACTACTCTTTGTTTACTATCAGCCAACCAACTTTCAATCCAAGTTAGTACTTTGCCCCCAATACCATGCACCCTAATTTTGCTCACTAACCTCCTATGTGGGACTTGATCAAAGGCTTTCTGAAAGTCTAGGTACACTACATCTACTGGATCGCCCTCGTCCATCTTCAGAGTTACATCCTCAAAAAATTCCAGAAGATTAGTCAAGCATGATTTCCCCTTCATAAATCCATGCTGACTCTGACCTATCCTGTTACTACTATCCAGATGTGCCATAATTTCATCTTTTATAATAGACTCCAGCATCTTTCCCACCACTGAGGTCAGACTAACTGGTCTATACTTTCCTGCTTTCTTTCTCCCACCTTTCTTAAAAAGTGGTACAACATTAGCCACCCTCCAATCCGCAAGAACTGATCCTGAATCTATCAAACTCTGGAAAATAATCACCAATGCATCCACGATTTCTTGAGCCACCTCCTTCAGTACCCTGGGATGTAGACCATCAGGCCCCGGGGACTTATCAACCTTCAGACCTAACAGTCTCCCCAACACCAATTCCTGGCAAATATAAATTCCCTTAAGTTCAGGTCCTTCAGCCACTGTTACCTCTGGGAGATTGCTCGTGTCTTCCCCAGTGAACACAGATCTGAAGTTCCAATTTAATTCTTCTGCCATTTCTTTGTTCTCCGTAATATAGTCCCCTGTTTCTGTCTTCAAGAGTCCAATTTTAGTCTTAACCATTTTTTTGCCTTTCACATACCTAAAAAAGCTTTTACTATCCTCCTTTATATTTTTGGCCAGTTTACCTTCGTACCTCATTTTTTTCTCTGAGCATTTCCTTCTTAGTAATCCTCTGTTGTTCTTTAAAAGCTTACCAATCCTCCGTTTTGCCACTTATCTTTGCTGTGTTATACTTTTTCTCTTTTAACTTTATATGTTTCTTAACTTGCCTCCTCAACCACGGCCACCCATGCCTCCTCCTAGGATATCTCTTCCTTTTTGGAATGAACTGATCCTGCATCTTCTGCATTATACAGAAATATCCACCATTGTTCCTCCACTGTCATCCCTGCTAAGGTATTCCTTCATTGAACTTTGGCCAGCTCCTCCCTCATAGCTCCATAGTTCCCTTCATTCAACAAAAATATTGTCACTTCCGATTGTACCCTCTCCTTCTCAACTTGCAGATTGAAGCTTATTGTATCATGGTCACTACTTCCCAATGGCTCCTACACTTCGAGGTCCCTGATCAATTCTGGTTCGTTGCACAATACCAGATCCAGAATTGCCTTCTCCCTGGTAGGCTCCAGCATCAGCTGTTCTAAGAATCCATCTCGGAGGCACTCCACAAAGTCTCCTTCTTGAAGTCCAATACCATCCTGATTCTCCCAGACTACCTGCATGTTGAAATCCCCCATAACAACTGCAGTAACATTTTGGCGACAGGCCAATTTCAGGTCCTGATTCAACTTACATCCGACATCCAGACTACTGTTTGGGGACCTGTAGATAACTCCTAAGAGGGTCTTTTTGCCCTTAGAATTTCTCAGCTCTATCCACACTGACTGTGCATCCCCTGATTTTAGGTCCCCCCCCCCCCCCCCCCCGCGAAAGGGACTGAATATCATCCCTTACCAACGTGGCCACCTTACCCCCTCTGCCCATCAGTCTGTCCTTACGATAGCACGTGTAGCCTTCAATATTCACTTCCCAGGCCCTGTCCACTTGAAGCCACGTCTCAGTTATCCCCACGATAGCGTAACTGCCAATTTCCAAAAGAGCCTCAAGCTCATCCATCTTATTTCTAATTCTTCGCGCATTCATGTATAGTATTTTTAATTTGTTACTGCCCTCACCCTTCCCATCAACTCCGATTTCACTCAACCTTACAGCATGATCCCTTTTTGAGTTTTCGGCCTCATTGATACAGTTGTCTTTCTTCACTTCCCTTGTTCTAACTTTTCCTTCAATCTCTTTATTAAACATTCAGTTTGTCCCCTCACCACGCCCCCCGCCCCTCCCCGCTACTTAGTTTATACATAGCTGTGTTGCAGCAGCAAAACTGCCAGCCTATTAAGGTGCAACCCGTCTCTCTTGCATAATGTAAGCTTACCACAAAACATACCCCAGTGATCCAAGAATTTAAATCCTTGCTTCCTGCACCAGGTGTCTGGTGGTGAGGGAGCGGCGATGAAGGAGGCCCAGGACCTCCATGTCCTTGGCAGAGTGGGAGGGGGAATTGAAATGTTGGGCCACAGGGCAGTGTGGTTGATTGGTGCAGGTGTCCCAGAGATGTTCCCCAAAATGCTCTGTAGAGGAGACCGCATCGGGAGCAACAGATACAATAAATTATGTTGGTGGATGTGCAGGGGAAACTTTGATGGATGTGGAAGACTCCTTTAGGGCCTTGGATGAAGGTGTGGGAGCAGGTTTTGGAATTCCTGCGGTGGCAGGACAAGTGCCAGGTTGGGAAGGTGGGTTGTAGGGGGGCGTGGACCTGACCAGGTAGTCACAGAGTGAACGGTCTTTGCGGAACATGGAAAGGGGTGGGGAGGGAAATAAATCCCTGGTGGTGGGGTCTGTTTGGAGGTGGTGGAAATGTCGCCAGATGATTTGGTTTATGCGAAGGTTGGTAGGGTGGAAGGTGAGCACCAGGGGCATTCTGTCCTTGTTACGGTTGGAGGGGTGGGGTCTGAGGGCGGAGGTGCGGGATGTGGACGAGATGCGTTGGAGGGCATCTTTAACCACGTGGTAAGGAAAATAATTTCTTCAATCAAATCAACATAGCGATTCACTAGAGTGAAAACAAGGTTTCTGAAAACATTACTTTATCAATAAATCCAAGAGGGTAAACCTGTTCTCATTTTATTTGTAAATTTCTCCAGATTGTGTATCCTTTTACCTCGCATTCCAACTTCATCTGGATTATTTTATTTATTTGAGCATGGCTGATATATTTCCCAGTCCCCATTCTCCTGCCTTCTCCCTGTAACCCTGGTCCCTTGACTAATCAAGAAGCTATCCATCTCTGTCTTAAACACACACAATGACTTGGTTTCCACATCATTCTGCAACAATGAGTTCAACAGATTAAACACTCTCTGGCTGAAGAAATTCCTCCTCATCTCATTTACAGAGTCAAAGAGTCATACAGATATTCATCATAGAAACAGATCCTATAGTCTAACTCATGCATGCCGACCAGAGATCCTAAATTAATCGAGTCCCATTTGCCAGCATTTGGCCTGTTACCCTGTCAATCCTTTCTGTTCATATACCTATCCACAATGCCTTTTAACTTTGTAATTTTACCAGCCTCCGCCACTTCCTCTGGCAGTTGATTACACATTTTTTTCAAAACATTGCCCCTAAGGTTCCTTTTCCTTTTCTATATCGATATTTTTATTGGAAGAAGTAAATTGTTTTTGAAAAATTACAAAAGCACAACCACAATGAACCAACAAAAAAACACTGCACCTAAAACAAAAAAAAAGAATGCAAACGAAACACAACTATACTCATGTACAAACTGAACAAATCAGTGAATGCAATAAACAAATAAAACAGCTCAGCACAATAAAACATTAGCTCCTGACCTCCGAGAGCATTTAGTATTACACGTGAATTTATTTGAAACAAGGGCAACAAATTCACTAATTCAGATTGTCATGGCTACACAAAAGATCTAGTTAAGGTGGCAGATAAATCTACATCCAGGTAAACCAAAAAGGACTGCCATCTCTTCTACAAATTTTCAGCTTTTCGGTGTACCATTTTCGAAAGAAAGTCCAAAGGAATATGTTCCATAATTAGTCTACACAAACCAACAGACCTGGGAGGCGGTTTTCAGAGATCCAACACATCACAATTCTTTTCCTTGCATGGAAAATGAGAATATTAAGAAACATTTTCCCCAAGAGCGTCAATAAAGAAAAGTTGGGGAGGGCCAGGAGAAGGGAGATAAGGTCCCTCCTAACATTGATCCCCAAGAACCTCTCTATTACTCCTGCCACAGCAATATCTGCCTGACGCAAGACCACAGACAAGGAGTGAGAGTACCAATACTTACTTTACACTGAGGACAGAGGGAAGATACTCCCACCTTAAATTTTGTGAGACGCTCTGGGGCCAAATGGGCCCTGTGCAGATTCTTTACCTGCATGGCATGGGTCTGTTACAGATTGAATTTTTTTTTGCATTTTCACAAATGTTCTCCAATATCTCCATAGACATCTCAATCCCTAGCTCTCTCTCCCAGAACACACAAAGCCTCTCAAAGTCTTCTGAAAGATGAAAATCAGCACTAACACAGAGAGTACTTATAGTATGAAGCACCTTCTCCTCTGACAGATCTGCAGGAGTCGGTGAAAAGTGTAGTCCCTTTTTAAATAAAATCCCTGACCTGAGCAAAAACGAAAAAGTTCATTTCTAGCCCAAACATATTTACGGGTTATTTGTCAAAGGACATCATTATTTCACCTTCACATAAATCACTCATACAGGAGATTCCACTCGCTTCCCAAAGTTTAAACGTGGGGTCCATTATCCTCAACCAAAACCCCGGCATACCAGCTATAGGTGTAAGAAAAGATGTTTTGGATATACTACTCTCACACTGCTGCGTTCCACCCATGCTTTGACAATGATTATCAGATTATGATAATATTCCAGAACTGACTTCAATTTATCAAAGAACAGCAGGCTAATGAGGGGGCATTTTACGTGGGAAGCCTCAAAATCAAGCCATATTGATGCCTGATCCTTACAAGCCCAGTCACGAACAAAAGATAAAAGAGCAGGTAGTTGATATCTTTTAAAATTGGGAGGTCCACCCCTCCAACCCATGGGCCAACTGCAATTTAGCCAGCTTAATGAGAGGCCACGGGTGGCTAGAGATAAAGGAACTAAACCAGCCATTAAGTCTCTGGAATGTTTGCATACGGAAAAACTAAGGGGAGCATTCAGAAAGGGTAAAGCAAAGATGGAAGGACATTCATTTTAATGAGAGCTACTCAGTCTAATCAGGATATTGGAACCTCCACCCCCCCCCCCCCCTCCATTGCTGAAGAATTTGCTGAATCCTGTCAAGCAAATGGGCAAAATTGGCCTGAAGCAACTGATCAAAGACAGGAGCAACAAAGATGTCACAATAAAGAAACCCCGCCCCCACCCCATGACCATTTGAAGCAGAACCATGAATCACCCTCCACATCAGATATGTGCTGTAGAATTCCACACTCCCACCACCGCACCCCCCCACCACCGCCCCCCCACCACCGCCACCCCCCCCCCCCCGGCCCCCCACCACCGCACCCCCACCACCGCCCCCCCACCACCGCACCCCCACCACCGCCCCCCCACCACCGCCCCCCCACCACCGCACCCCCACCACCGCCCCCCCACCACCGCACCCCCACCACCGCACACCCACCACCGCACCCCCCCACCACCGCCCCCCCACCACCGCCCCCTCACCACCGCCCCCCCACCACCGCCCCCCCACCACCGCACCCCCCACCACCTCCCCCCCACCACCGACCCCCCACCACCGCCCCCCCACCACCGCCCCCCCACCACCGCCCCCCCACCACCGCACCCCCCCACCACCGCGCCCCCACCACCGCACCCCCACCACCGCCCCCCCACCACCGCCACCCCACCACCGCCCCCCCACCACCGCACCCCCCCACCACCGCCCCCCCACCACCGCCCCCCCACCACCGCACCCCCCACCACCGCACCCCCACCACCGCACCCCCCACCACCGCCCCCCCACCACCGCACTCCCACCACCGCCCCCCCACCACCGCCCCCCCACCACCCTCCCCCCCCCCGCCCACCAACATAGATGTAGTCTCTGATATTGAGAAATTAATCTTATAACCTGAAAAGGAGCCAAATGAATTGATGTATTGTATCAGATGGTGTATCGAGACCACTAGATTTGACAAAATGACAAAAACATCATTCCACGTGTAACATGTTCTGATGCGATTTTGATCCTACTTCTGGGGCAGCTAATGAAAATCCCTGTGAATACCCTCTGGCAGTGGCTCAGTCACCAATGTAAAAAGTAGTGGTGAGAGGGGAATGCCTTGTCGACTGACCCCACGGATATTAAAATTACTAGATCTCACACCATTGACAAGAATCACCACTAGAGGACCACAATGGAGGACCATCACCCACCTAATAAAAACCTCCACTAAACCAAATCTTTCAAGGGTATAAAAAAGATATGGCCACTCGACCCAATCAAATGCCTTTTCTGCATCCAAGGAGTGCACTAATCCCTGAAATGACTGCTGCTGACACACTTGAATCATATTCAGTAGCCTCATGACATTATTGGAGGATCTATGGCCTTTTATAAAACCAGTCTGGTTATCTATAACATCTGAAGACAGCATAGTTTCCAATCTTAATGCAAGCATCTTGGACAAGATTTTAAAATCCGAATTTAAATGTGAGATGCGCTTACAGGAGGCAGATTCCTCTGTGATCTTCCCTTTCTTAAGGAGAAGAGAAATACTTACTTCTCTCAAGGAAGGTGTGAGGAAATCGTGGCTTTATGAGTAATTATACATGTCTAACATCGGCCTCAAGAATATTAGATTAGATTAGATTAATTTACAGTGTGGAAACAGGCCCTTCGGCCCAACAAGTCCACACCGCCCCTCCGAAGCCCAACCCACCCATACCCCTACATTTACCCCTTACCTAACAATACGGGCAATTTTAGCATGGCCAATTTACCTGGCCTGCACATTTTTGGACTGTGGGAGGAAACCGGAGCACCCGGAGGAAACCCACGCAGACACGGGGAGAATGTGGAAACTCCACACAGTCAGTCGCCTGAGGCGGGAATTGAACCCGGGTCTCTGGCGCTGTGAGCCAGCAGTGCTAACTACTGTGTCACCGTGCCGCCCAATTATTTGTAAAACGCACGAGGAAGACCATCAGGAGCAGGCACCTTCCCACTCTGCATCTGCTTCATAGCCTCCTGTATCTCTTGCTCTGTTACAGGGGCATTACGGAACGATGTCTGTTCAGATGTAATATCTGGAAGATCCAGGTTCTTAAAGAAAGATTCCATCTTTTCCCTCAAAGCATTCAGACTGGTACAGTTCAAAATAAAATTTCTGAAATGCAGCATTTATCTTTTTTAGAATCACATGTAACCATCCCAGTCTCATCCCTAATTGAGGTATTTGATTGGGGGGGCATTCTTTCTCCTGGCAAGATATGTTGGATACCTGCCCAGCTTGTCACCATTTATTTCACAAAAGAAAGTTTCTTCTTTGCTGTCTGCGTCAGCACAGAGTTCAAGGTGGACTATAAAGAGCTGTAACCTACTAAAGCATAGCCACTGATGGCCAATCACAATAAAACTTACCTGTTGTTTTTAGCTATGCTTCAAGCAGACATTGCTGCTCCCCCTTCTGTCATTTCTGACTGGCAGAATAACAAATAGTTATCCCCCTGGCATAAGCCTTTGCATTTTCCAAAGAATAGACAGGTGACTGGCCGCATACGAATTGGCGACTAAAAATACTTTAAATTCATTAAAGTAACATTCAATGAACTTACTGTCTTTAAGAATAAAGGGATCCATTTGCCAGTGCCGAGAGCCTGTAACTTTGCCCTTTACCTCAGTCTCTAAATATAATGCAGTGTGGTCAGAAATAGTAATATTTCCAATTGCAGAACGTTATTGAGTCCAAGTATAGTGCAGGGATTAGGAAAAGATCAATGCTAGTATGACTCTATGGTGGATTAGAACAAAATGTAATGTTCCTAACCAGGGGTGGAAACACCTCCAGACATCCACCAATCCCAATTCTGTACATAAGTCCCCCAGTTGCTTAGATTCGAAAGAAGGTATTGAGGGGCCTCTTGGTATTCTGTCCACTGTGGGATCTATAAAACAATTAAAGTCTCCCCCAATAATAATCTGCCATGGCACTAGAGCCACTAGTTTGGAGAATGCATCTATCAAAAATTTAAGGGGATGCGCTGGGAGATAATAAACATTCACAATACCATACCCTTCTCCATGTGTTGAGGATTTGAGAATGACCAATCGCCCATACTCATCTTTAATCTGATCTCGCAAGTTAAATGGAAGCTTCTTCCTAATGAATATGGCCTCTCCCCTACCGCTAGTATTGAAGGAGGAGAAATACACCCGACCAAACCCACCCTGCTGCAATTTCAGGCATTCCTGGTCATCAAGATGAGTCTCCTGCAAAAGGGTAATATCCAACTCTGCTTTCTAAGACTAGAAAGCACGTTTTTGTCTCTGAACAAGCAAAAAGTTCTCTCTAATATTCCAGGCACATCATTTGAGGATACAATTAACCATGACACGTCTAACAACATGTTAACATCGAAAAGGAAGAATTTGACTGATCAATTGCTGAGCTCAAACAAAAAAAAAGACTCATGAAGCAGAAAAAATAGAGAAACTAAAACTACTACATATGCCAAAAAATCCGACAAACTGAACACTTAGTGAGGGGTGTCCCACCTGCCCACAGGGGGCACTTACATATCTCAACAACATCTTCATAACTCCTTCTAGCTTGAGCTGCATTCCAGATTCAAGCCAAAAAAGGAAAGAAGAAAAAGTAATATTAACAAGGAAATTCAAAGTATGCTCTGCACCCATCCCCAAATATACATTAATACCCATTGATATCAGAAAAAAAATTCAACAACACTTTCTTTCAGAAAAGAAGAGAGAGAGAGAGAAGAAGAAGAGCCACTATTGTCCATATCCTTTAAATCATCCAGTCTATTTTGAAGCATCCAAGCATTTTTTCACTTTTTCTGAAGAGTCAAGGAAGTGCAAAGACCCATCATAAATGAAACAAAGGATACCTCAAGGAATACTGAATACCCAAGTTTCTCAGTCTTCTCTTGGCTTCATCAAAGGAGTCCCTTTTATGAATCACAGCTGCAGAAAAGTTCTGGAAGAACATTATCCTGGAACCTTTGTGAGTGAAGTCTTGTGGATCCTTCCACTTCATTCTGGAGGCCTCCATAACTTTAACGTTGTCCCTGTAACTGTGGAGTTGCACGAGGACCATGCAAGAGTGCTTGTCAAAACCGAGCCTACACACCGTGACCTGATGGGTCCTCTCAGCTTTCACTTGGCCTGATGCAACCTCCAAGCCAAAAAATCTGCAATAGTCAGCTTTCAAAGGAGCTCGCTGACTGATTGTCCTCCGCTCCCTCTGGCAACCCGATGGTGTGGATATTCTTCCACCTACCTCTCTTCTTGAGGTCGTCGACTTTTTCCAGTTCGGAAAGGAGCTGCTTCTCGAGAGCTCAAATCTGTTCCTTTGAAGAGTCGATTGCGGTCTCTGAAGCTGTGATCCTTCATTCAACCTTCTCGATTTGGCATCCAAGGCCTTCCACCTGCTCCTCGTGCTTGCCTACTGCAGAACTTCTCCTCGATCAACAACTCGATCATTTCTCATTGTTTCACAAACTCTGCAGCCAGGGTCTGATGGGTGAGTGACTCTGACAGACTAGTGGAGGGGGCTGCAGCTGCAGCCACGGGCATGTCCGACATCTCCGGTGAGTTGCCCGTGTGTTGGGTCTTATTCAAACCTTTACAATTTGTCATATTTCTTTAATACAACAGACTTTGTAAAAATTGGTAGAGGTTCTAAAGCTCTTTAAATGCTGATTTTCACAAAGATAACTTCAGTGGGGATAATGAAGGTGTTACTTTGCCTGAGTTGAGATGCTGAGCTCAGCAAAGCGGACCTTTCTGATCGCCACTATCTTGGATCCCCCAAGGTCCTTTTTCAATCGTTCCCCTCTCACCTTAAACCCTGTGCCCTCTAGTTTTGGATGCCTCTACCCTGGAAAAAAGACCAGGGCTATTCACTCTGTCTGTGCTCTGCATGATTATATAAACTTCTGCAAGTCACCCTCAGACTCCAGACCTCCAGGGAAATTAGACACAGCCTATTCAGCCTCTCCCTACCACTCAAAGCCTCCAATCCTGGCAACAACCTTGGAAAGCTTTTCTGAACATTTCCATCTTTCAATAGCCGTGAGACCAGAATTGAATGTGACTGAATTTTTTTGAAGAAGTAACGAATAGGATTGATGAATGCAGAGTGGTGCATGTGACCTATCTGGATTTCAGTAAGGCGTTCGACAAGTTTCCCCATGATATACTGGGGAGCAAGGTCAGATCACATGAAATACAGGGAGAACTAGTGATTTGGATACAGAACTGGCTTGAAAGTAAAAGATAGAGGGTGGTGCTGAAGGGTTGCTTTTCAGACTGGAGGCCTGTGACCAGTGGTGTGCCACAAGGATACGCACTGGGTCCACTGCTTTTTGTCAGAAATAGAAACGAGTTGAATGTGAATGTAGGTGGTAAATTTAGTAAGTTTGCAGATGACACCAAAATTAGAGGAATGGTGAACAGCAAAGAAGGCTACCTCAGAGTATAATGGGAACTTGATCAGATGAGCCAATGGGCTGAGGAGTGGCAGTTTGAATTGAATTTAGATAAATGTGAGGTGCTGCATTTTGGAAAGGCAAATCAAGGTAGGACTATCCACTTAAAGTTTAGGTGCCGGGAAGTGTTGATGAACAAAGAGGCATCTTGGCAGAAGGCAGCTCAGTACCACCTTTTCTGCACAATTAAGGATAGCCAAGAAAACCTACATTCCTCAATGAATAAAAGGTACCTTGCTCCTCTAAGTTGGTGTTTTGATGAGAGACTATTTCCACCAGAGAAATTGCAAAATTGAAACAAGTAATTTTTCGTGCAATTTCTTTTTCCAACCATGGAAGATCCAAACTGGAAACTGAAGCTGAAGAAACATTTCAGATAGCCAGTGTCAGCAGATTTAGAAATTATTGGGTTGCAGTTGCCTGAAACCATATCCACAGCTTACATCACACACAAAGTACACATGAAATCATGCACATTCTGGCCTCAGTAAATGGAATATTCATGAACGCGCATCCAGATTTATTGACTAATGTATACACTTCCATGAACTTACATTGCAGAATTTCCAAAGAAAAATTCTGTTTATGCAACATTTTACAAATGGGCACATTTGATAGCAGATACATTTCAATGAGTAAGAATAATTCCAAAGGATGGATCAACAACCAAAATTTAACACAAAATTTTAAAGGTGATGTCAAACATACTTAAAACATAGCATTCTTGAAAGAGAGATGACAGGTCGGAAGATTGATCAAAATATTTTTAAAAAGTAAAAAATGACCAAAAGACGAATGAGAAATTACTCCATCAGAGAAAGGGAACCAGAAATACAAAAACCAGAAAGTAAGTAGCATTATAAATCTTTAGAATGGAAAAGTTAAAGTGAGTTTTGGTTCTATAGAAAGTGAGGATGAAGAATTAATAATGGAAAATAAGGAAATAACAAACAAATAGAACAGATACTTTCCATTTGTCATCACAACCTGAGATAAAAGTAACATTGCAGGAGCAGGTAAAAATCAGAGAGGGAGGAACTCAGGAACTCAAGGGAGCAGAGCGATGTGGGGTTGTGGGGGAGAGAGAGAGAGATAGAGAGAGAGTGTGAGAGAGAGTGAGGAGAGGAGAAAGAGAGAGAGAGAGGGAGAGGGAGAAGGGACTGAGGAGAAGAGTGAGGATCGAACAGAGAGATAGGAAGAATAGGTCATTTATTTCCTTTCGGGAAGGGAAACTGCCACCCTTACCTGATCTGACTTACAGGTGACTCAGCACCACAGCAAAGTTGAATTTTAACTGTCCTCTACAACAGCCCCACATGTCACTCAGTTCATGGGCAGTTAGGGATGGGCAACAAATGCTGACTGTTAATGATGCCCACAGCCCATGAAAGAATAGGGAAAGGTAAGAAGCAACCAGTAGGCACTAGCAACAATCGTTCCAATGTTGGACCAAGGAAAAGGTGAATTGATATTGTGTGAAGCATGGTCCTGACGTTTTGAACTGTGAGACCCAGGGTTGATAATTTATCCAAGTGGTAAACAGTGAAACACTCAGACCCACGGAGTGAACTGGATTCATGAAGACAGGAGGATAAATGTCTGCAGGGTCTTCATAAATAAGTAAACATTTGGGACAAGGCAAACGAAGGAAGAAATTCTGTTGGTGCTGCATTCTACTAATCAGTGGACTCCCCACAACTTCAGAATTTGGAACCCTGGTCATTCTCAAGACAATCAAAGGAAGGAAATATGGGATTTCTTTTGTGAATGTATCCATTGTGATTATTACTCCTGGGAAGGTGCACTTCTCGCACACCATTGTTGTTATCTCAGAGCACAATATTTCAGAGAGAGCAGGTCTGTAAATGAACATGTACTTGGAGAATCCCCCTGCACCTCTTCTGCCTCACCTTCACTGTTGTCTCTCTGCTCCTCAACTGCTTTTCCTCCTCATACCATCAACTTGCATCCTCCTCTCCTCTTCCATGTCTTCTATCCAAATATATATCTGTTGTCAGAGCTCTGATTGTCCTACTCATCACACTCACCAGTTCTGCAAACATAGTGGGTTCTCTCCATCATTACCTCTTAGTCCAGCATTTCTTCATATCATCTGTTTTCTTTGTGATCATTTATTTCATATTACCACAATGATTGCATTTCCCCCAGCCTCACATGATGGCTTTCCCCTCCTTCCCACACTGTTTTTGGTGATTCATTATAGTGATCAGCCGAGTTAACTCCACCGCAGCATTTAAGAACTGTTGTGGCAGCAAATTTCAAATATCACACAAAACATAAAGAGGCATTTTCAAATATAATTGATAAAATAAATGATAGCATGAGTATAAATAATTATGTTACGTAAATTGCTAGGCTCCAGTTTATCTGACTTTGGATCTGAACGCAGCAAACCCTTGGCTCATCCTGTCTGAGGTCCGGACCAGTCTAAGACTCAGAAACAAACTACAACTTAACATCCTAGAGAGATTTGTCCTGGGATCAGAAAGATTGATATCAGGGAGATGTTACTGGCAGGTGGAGGGAGAAAACAAGACTGAATGGAGTCTGGAAGTGGTCTAAGGGTCTTTGGAGAGGACAAAAGGAAGTTAATTTAATAGCCGGTGTCAGCATTGAAACTATGCAGCTTTTTCCTGGAAAAGGTTATTTTGCCAACACCACCATCTTCTCGACCCCTCTCATCCCGAAAGTTCAATACCAAAATATTGGCGTTTTCCTGGATGGTGAGAATGGACAGGTGTCATTTTACAATACAGGCAACATGTCCCATTTCCACATTTTCACCTAAACTTTCAATGAGAGGATCTTTCCCTTCTTCAATCTGGGCTCTAAGGAATGTGGAAAGAACTCAGCACCACTGACAATCTGTGATATTCAAGATCGTTCACAGGTCCTGCATGTAATTCCACACCATCTTAATTTTCCCTGCCAACTATAAACTGATGGAGATTTATCTTCATCAGCCTTAAGTAAATACTTTATCTTTTTTGTAATAAACAAACACTGATTGACAACACACTGATCAATGCTGTTGGAAGAGTAAAACACAAACTGTGATAGAATAAAAACCAAAAGAACTGTGGATGCTGCAAATCAGACTCAAAAATAGAAGTTGTCAGAAAATCTCAGCAGGTCTGGCAACATTTGTGAAGATAAACAAAGATTTCTGGAAAGATGCTGCCAGATTTGCTGAGTTTTTCCAGCAACTTCTGTGTTTATGAAACAGTTGAGTTGTTTGCAAAGCCAGCTCTCAGAGGGACTCATAAAGCAACTTGTCGGTTCCTTACTATCAGCTGCCCTTGCATTTCTGGGTTTCAGAAGTCACAGATTTGGGAGGTGCTATCGAACAAGATTACCAAGGACAACCTACAGTTATATAATGCTTTCCATGTAGTTCAATTCATTCTGTACATAGAAGTCAAAGAGTCAGACAGAACAGAAATAGACTCTTTGGTCTAATTTGTCCACACCGAACATACATCACTGTCTGACCTTGTCCTACCTGCCAACATTTGGCCCTTAAAACACTTCCTATGCATAGAACCATCCAGATGCTTTTAAATGTTGTAATTGTACCTGCCTCTAGAGCTTCCTCAGGCAGTTCATTCCAAAAATACACTGCCTTTTGTGTGTTATCCCTCAGGCCATTACATAATTTTTTCCCTCTCACTTGAAACCTCTGTCTTCTTATTTTGGCCTTCCCCACCCAGAGAAAAGGAGATTGGTTAATTATCCTATGCAAGCCCCTTTTGATTTATAAACCTCTAGTTCTCCAGCTCCAGGACGGAGAAACAAGTCACTGATTCATGGGGTCATGCACATTTATGAATAATCCTCCCTGCCAAACTCTCTGGGTTTCCTTCCTCACTGGAGATCAGGGGCTTCACTGGATTTCCCTAGAGTGAAAGGTCTTGCTTCTGGACAGCATAGTTTTGTGCAGGGGAAATCTTGCCTCACTGTCTTGATTGCGTGTTTTGAGGAGGTGACAAAGATAATTGATGAGGGAAAAGTGATTGGAGTTATCTCCACCATAGATTTCTGAAAAGCCTTTGACAAGGTCCCTCAAGAGAGATTGGTACAGAATTTGAAGTCACATGATTCCAGGGATGAACTGGCAAGATCGACACAGAATTAGCTTAGTCACAGGAGACAGAGGGTGGCAGTGGGCCGGAATGGAAGGTTGTGACAAGTGTTTCCAAAGGGATCAGTGCTGGGATCTCTGCTGTTTGTGACCGACATAAACGATTTGGGGAAAATTGTGGCTAGTATAATTAATAACTCTACAGATGGAACAAAGATTGGTGTACATGCAGATCGTGAGGAGGATTGTCAGAAGATATGGCAGAATATAAATGAGATGGAGGCATGGAGAGAAAAATGGCAGATGTAGTTTAATCTGAACAAATGTGAGGTGATGCATTTTGGAAGGTCATATACAGGTCGAAACTATAGTGACAGAAACTTCGTAGGATTGATATGCAGAGGGATTTGGGTGTGCAGGTCCGAAGATCACTGAAGGTGGCAGCACACGTAGCCAAGGTAGTACACAAAGCATATGACCTGCTTGCCTTCATTGGAAGGGGCATTGAGTGTAAGGATAGAAATGATATGCAGCAGCGTTATTGAACTTTAGTTATGCCACACTTGGAATATTGCAGTTCCGATCAGCAGACTACCAGAAGAATGTTGATGCTTTGGTCAGAGTGCGAAAATGAATTTTTACCAGAATGTTGCCTGCTATGAGAGATTTTAGCAAAGACGAAAGGTTGGATTGACTGTATTTGCTTTTACTGAAATGAAAGAGATTGAAGAGTGACAGGAGTGAAGTTTACGAGATTGTGAGTGGCATGGATAGAGCTTTTTATTTCCCCAGGGTGGAGGTGCCTATTACTAGGGGACACAGGTTCAAGGTGTGGAGTGGGGTGGAATGGTGGATCTGAAAGAAATGTATGAGGCACGTTTTTTCACACAGAGACTGGTCAGTGCCTACAACGCGCTGTCAGAGGAGGAACTGAAAACAGACACAGTAGCAACATTCAACAAACACCTGGAAGAATACATGAATTGGAAGGTACTAGAGGGATGCGAATCCTGCAAGGAAAGACCATTTCAGTATGGAAGAGCCAAGTGTATTGGCGCAGGTTTGGAGGACCATAGGGTCTATTCCTGTGCTGTATTCCTCTTTGTTCTATTCCACAAAATGTCTGCCACCCCCACCTCGGCACATGAACCATCCCTCTTTCTCTGCCTCATGATCGTGGCTGTTCCCTGATGGGAAGCTTCCTGGCAGGGGGGGTAAAAAAAACCCGTCTGCAGACCCGGGAGCAACTCATTCTGCAGGCTTTGTGGCCATCAGAGTTTCTGCAACCACCCGCTCCAGGCATCACTTCCCTCTGCAAATACAACAAAGGAAGGTCCCGTGTGTGGGAACGACCGCGCAAGCGTATCTTACAATACAGGAGATAGAAGAAGTCCATTACCCTGTAGTATTATGGGTAGCCGGCCCACCATTGGAATCCGTACTGCAGCTGTGTTAAGACATTTGCTGTGATATCAGATAGACAGGTGTTTCAGAATTAATGAACAAACAGAGTCCCACACGTAGGAACAACTATGGTTGGTTCTCACACATAACGGCAACTATCGCCGGAACAATTCATTCAATGTTTGCTCAGTGATGCCCAGAAGGTCGGATGCTTTAGGGAGTGTTTTCTGTGAAGAACTGTCAATATCGCATTCTCATAAGTGTACCAGGGCATGCATTTTACTTATGCCAGTACATGAGGAAAGAGCAGGGAATCCTTGGGACACAGGCCACAGCTTCTTTATTAACTCCTTAAGGGTGAAGTTGCTGCCAGCATCGTCTTCTGTTATTGCCATTCTTAAAAGCCATGAGAAGATTCCATTGAACTCATTGTCGGTCTATTTGCTGCATTCCATTTTGATTATAGTGTTTTCAAATGATTTGTACACAGCCATAAGCATTTCATACTCAACCACTTTGATGTGTTTGTGGAGAAATCTGGAGGTCAGATTAGAATGGCAAGTTTCTCTTCTGAAAGGAAGAACATATTTTTACTTCTATTTTATTTACTTTTCAAATATGCAGCAAAATTGGAAAACATTACTTTGAATTAACAGAACTGTAGAAAGAAAATGGCCACTGTTTACAAAGAAACGACTCTTGCTGAATTTGCCTATAGTTTGCAAAACAAGAACACTGAATGGGTGAGAAATAAATGATGTTAATGTGTGGGAATATCGAAGCCATATAATTTCTCTCTACTTATTCATTTTTGAGAAAATTATACACAGTGACAATGGTTGTCAATGCCTGACTTTTTCATTGACCAGGAGGAGTGGTTTGGAGACAGATCAAATGGGAAACAGCTTTTGGATTATCGTGACCAGTTTTGCCATGCAAGAAAGAAGGGAGAATTTAACTTCTGTCGAGAAAATATTTGGAGACAGCTCTAACCTACATCTGAAAAGTACCAGTAAATCCAGCTTCTTTTTAAAAAAATATTTGTGGCATGGAGACATCGCTGACTTGTTAGCGTGTTGCCCTTGAAGGGACTTTATAGTGATTAATACATATGAATGGCTTGCGTGGCCATTTCATAAGACCATAAGACCATAAGACATTGGAGTGGAAGTAAGGCCATTCGGCCCATCGAGTCCACTCCGCCATTCAATCATGGCTGATGTGCATTTCAACACCACTTACCCGCAATTTCAGAGGGTAATTAAGAGATAACTAACTTGGAATTAGATGAAGGCGAGACCAGGTGAGGATGGCAGTTTCCTTACCTGAAGGATTAAATAGAGTCAGGTAGGATTTCCTGAAATTAATTTTATGGTAGGCAGCTGAATTCCAGCTTTTATCTGCTTTTTAAAATTCAAATTCCAGCACGCCCCCCCCACACCCCGATTTGAACCCTGGTCCACAGAACATGAGCTGAATTTCTGGATTAAGGGTCTAGTGATTATGATCACTATGTTATCGCTCTCCATTCTTTATATTAGCCATTTTCATCTACCATCTTCATTATGGCGTGGCAAGGTGGCTCAGTGGTTAGCACTGCTACTTCACAGCACCAGGATCCCAGGTTTGATTCCAGCCTTGGGCGACTGTCTGTGTGGAGTTTGCACATTCTCCCTGTGTCTGCGTGGGTTTCCTCTGGGTGCTCCAGTTTCCTCCCACAATCCAAAAATATGCAAGTCAGGTGAATTGGCCATGCTAAATTTCCCATAGTGTTGGGTGCATGAGTCAGAGGAGAAATAGGTCTGGATGGTTACTCTTCAGAGGGTGGCTGTGGACTTGTTTGGCCGAAGGGCCTGTTTCTACACTGTAGGGAATCTAACCTACCCATTTCTATAAACTACCTTTTACATATCCCGACTGAAGGAACAAAAGGAAAAGTTCCCAGAGTAGCGTAAACATTTATTTCAAATGATACAAATCTAGTCCCTTTTGTTTTCTAAATGTTGTTCCATGGCTCAAGGAGGTCCTTGACATTTATCAGAGGGCAATGAACCAGGCTGGACTCTCTGGTTTGGTACAGAGATGAAAATGATTCGGAGAGGCCTTTTGTTTATTTGTAAACAGATGAGACTTCAGGACAAAGCGGTCATGTTTTAGATGTGACCTGTCTAATGAAAGGGGACTGATTCTGTCTCCAACTGAGTAGTTTAGTTCAGTCTTAAACTGGTGAGAAGTTCAACAGAGAGCTGTTTGGAAACTGCCTCCCTCTCTCTCTCTCTCTCTCTCTCTCTCTCTCTCTCAAGCATGTGTTCCAATGAAACTGGGTTTGAAAGAGCGTTTGCTTGTTGAGACTGTTGTGTATATTTGGAACAGCATAATTAATTCTAGTTGGATAGGCAGACTTCTGTCGGGATTCTTTATTCTGTTCTTTGTATTTCATTGTGTAATTTTGTGAAGAATTTTTTTGGCTGTTTTATAATCTAGTAGTCAATCCAGCTAAATTAATCTGGATAATTTTCACTGCACACTTACGCAAACAAATTGCAAAGTTATGGTCTGAGCTGTCGGCTTAGTAATGGTTTGAGTGGTCTGGCTTAGTCCATAACACAAATTAGTGACTGATTATTAAATAATTGGGCGAATTGTTTTGTGGCATTTTCAAAAATAAGCATGGAAGTAAATGATAGCATGAATATAAATAACTATGTTTTTAAAATAAAAAAAATACATCTATTAACAAAAGTAATTGCTTTTCTTTTGCATATGACAACAAATACAAAACTAAACAATTCGAACCAATGTTAAGAAGCAAACCAACTAACTATGTAATAAATGATAACTAAGAACTAAACTAAAAAGGAAAATCTGAATAATTATTATATAATTATAATTACCATAACACAGCTCAGCGAAACTAAGCAATAGCCCATGATCATCAAATGCATAAGTTTATACATATTTATATGTTCGTAGTTCCTCCGCTCTGGATACAGATTCATTACATGGAATTGTCATGACTGTATAAAGGCTCTTATTGGTATGGCAGAAAAACCTGTACCCAGATCATCCAAAAAGAACCGCCACATCTTATAGAAAATCGCAGTTTTTGGTACACCATACTCGTAAGAAAGCCCAAGGTGAAGTGCTCCATGACCAGCTCACGCCAGCCTGCCGGTCCCAGACGATTTCTGACACCCACTCCAAGAGAATGTTCTTTCTTACACAAAAGTGAGGATAATGAAAAAGCCTTTTTGTGTGTGCATCCAATGAAAGTGAATTAACAAAGCTAAGAACAAGAGGTCCATCTCCATCTCCATCCCCATCCCCAAGGCATTCTCTATTTCACCTATCCCAGTGTTCCAGTGTGTCCGCAGTCTGTGGCAAAACCAAAGACAATGAGTAAGTGTGCCTATGCTCACTTTACATTTAGGCCACATTGGAGAATCTCCCACTTTAAATTTAGCGAGGCTGCCTGGCACCAAATGGATCCTGTGGGGAATCTTCAATTGCAGGACATGGGTCCTGTTGCCAATCGAGATCCTTCTTGCATTTTCCCAGGCATCCTCCCATTTTTCAGAAGAGATCTCAATGTCTAACTCCCTCTCCCATGCCTGACAGAGCTGTTCGGTCTCTTCCAAGGGACCCTCTCCCAACAGATAATAAGTGTTCCTCACAGATAATGCCCTCTTCTCCATGTCGGACCTATAAGGGTCAGTTAGAAGTATGGTCTCTTTTTGAATGAAATTTCTAATTTGAAAGCAATGAAAGAGGTCCCCACTGGGCAATTTATATTTCTGAGCCACCTGGTCAAAGGACATCAATGCATACCCTTCAAAATAATCACCCAGGCAAGACACGCCCCCTAGCTTCCCATAGTCTAAATCCAGAGTTCAGCATCACTGGCTGAAAGCCCAGCAGACCAAGTATGTGTGTCAAAAATGATGTTTTGGCCATATTGCCCTCACAATGATGCATTGCCCTCCACACCTTCACAGTAATTATGACTACTGGGCTATGGCAATATTCCATAACTGTTTTCATTTTGTCGAAGAACAGCATGCCAGTAAGGGGGCATCTTGCCTGAGATGCTTCGATGTCCAACCAAAGTGAGTGAGGGTACCCCCTGTCCCAATCATTCACGAAAGATAGCAATGAGATGAATTGAAGGTTTTTGATATCTGGGAGGCACACTTCTCCCTGTCTGTGAGGTAAATGCAATTTAGTCAATTTGATTAGGGGCCGCTTGTGATACCAGATGAAGGAACTGAACGAGCCATTGAGTCTTCTCAACATTTGCTTAGTTAAAAATCAGATGAAGCATTCGCATGGGATTCAACAGGTAGGGCAGGAAGTTCATTTTAATGTGGGCTATCCGACCTAACTAAGCACCTCCCATCTATGAAAGCCCTGCTTGATTCTGTCAAATAAATGGGCAAAATTTAAATGGCCAATCAAAAATAGGAATAACTAATATACCAAAGTAGAGAAGGCCCTCCTGCAACCATCTAAAGGGGATCCACCCTCAGGATCAGACACTCGCCAGAGACCGCCCATGGCCATGGTCTCTGATTTCGCAAAATCAATCTTATAACCTGAGAAGGCCCAAAATAGATTGAAGCATTGCATCAGGTTTGGCACTGAGACTGTTGGTTTGATAAGAACACAAGAACATCATCCGCATACAGCATGATCTTATGTGACTTCGTCCCCACTTCTGGAGCAGTTATCTTGGGATTCCTATATATTACCTCCACCACATCACCAATGTGAAGAGCAATGGTGACAAGGTGCAGCCCTGGCCACTGCCCCTACAAATATTAAAATTGCTTGACCATACACTATTGGTGAGGACTATGGCAAGAGGATCACTAAACAAAACCTCCACCCACCTGATGAACATCTTTCACAGGCAAAATTGCTTCAACATGTGAAAAAGATACGGCCCCTCGACCCTGTCAAATGCATTTTCTGCATCAAAGGAGATCACCAATCATCGTACCAATCGCTGTTGACATACTTGGATCATGTCAAATAATCTCCTGATATTATCTGTCGATCTGCCAACTTTTATGAATCCTGTCTCGTCTTCCTTCATCATGGAGGATCGTACAGTTTATAGCCTTAATGCCAGACTCTTAGATATGATTTTGAAATCGACATTCAGGAGTGAAATGGGCCTACTGGATGTACAATCTTCCAGTTCCTTCCCTTTAAGAATGAGAGAGATGTTCGCCTCTCAAAGATGATGGGAGGAGGCCACAACTATGTGAGTCATTAAACATAATACGCATGTACAATGTACTCACAAATTCCATATAGAGTTCACTGGGAGTCTGTCAAAACCCAGCGCCTTTCCATTCTGGAGGTGCCACACAGTCTCCTGCACCTTTTGCTCTGACAACAGGGCATTGAGGAGAGACTCTTGTTCAGAAGCCACTCCCAGAAGGTCCAAATTCTTAAATGAAGACTCCATCCTGACCTGCCCACTCTCAGAGCTGTCAGATTGGTATAATTCAGAGTAAAGTTTCCAAAATGCTGCAATAATTCTTTTAGAATCGTAGTTTAAATTTCCAGTGTCCTCCCTGATCAAAGTAATGACTTTGGTGTTTTTCCTCACAAAGTATGCTTGGTACTTGTCTGGCTTATCCCCATGCTCAAACAGCCTTTATCTTGCAAATGTAGGCTCCCTCTTGGCTGTCCATGTGAGCATGGAGTTCAATGTAGCTGGAAGCGCTGTGATCCTCTGCCGTATAACCAGCGAGATCTTGTCAAAGTCGGCCTTTTCAACTACTTTCAGATGCATCTCAAGCAAGTGTTGCTGCTCACCTGTCTGCCACTTCTTACTGGCTGAATAGGAAATATCCAACCCCCTTGCATAGGCTTTAGCTTTTTCCCAAAGAAGAGATGGGCTACCTGCTCAGGCTGAATTTATATCTAAAAAAATCCCTCAACTCAGTAGAAACAAATTCAATAAACTTGCTATTCTTGAGGATAAAGGGTCCAGTTGCTAGTACCTTGAGCCTACCACAGTATCCTTACTCTTAATCATAAAATACATTCGGGTGTGATCAGAAATAGTGATACTGCCCATTGTACATGATGCCACCAAGCCCAGATGTGCTGTGGGAGTCAGAGAAAGATCAATCCTGGTATGGCATTTATGTGGATTCCAGAAGAAGCTGCAGTCCTTGCCAGTAGGGTGAAAGTGCCTCTAAACATCAGCCAACCCCAATTCAGCACATGAATCCCTTAATTGTTTACATCACAAAAAAGATATTGGCTGGCCTTTGGGCAATCTACTCACAATAGGGTCTATGAGACAACTGAACTCCCCTCCTATGATGATATGTTGAGATGCAAGGTTAACCAATCTAGAAAGTGCATCTGTCAAGAATTTAAGTGGTTGGACAGGTGGACAGTAAACATTTAAGATCCCATATTCTTCCCTATGTATCAAAGCTTTATTACAAATCTCCTGTGAGTGTCTTTAATACCCTCTAATCACATAATTGGGGGTTCTTTTTAACTGAAATGCCCACCCCTCTACTCTTCATATACTCCGCTTACCGATTCTGTTGCAGCTTCAAAGTGTTTTTCGGCATCATTCAAGTGTGTTTATTGTAATAAGGCAACATCCATCTTCTCCCTTCTAGTGCTGGAAAGTACCTCCTTTCTCTTGAGAGGCATATGACTCCCCTTAACATTCCAATGGACCACTTAAACATATCCTTAGCCATAACCTTCTATAGCACCATTTAAACTCCATAGAGAGGAAGAATATGAACGACCAATCACTGAGCTTTAATGCAAAAGAATTTTAAAAACCCAAAAACTGCAGACTAAAATAACTGCAGCCCATAAATCTACAAAACTTACAAGAACTATATGTAGCAAAAACAGAAATACAAAAAATTGCCAAAGGCATTGTTTGGAGGAATTTACCCCAACACACCGCCACCCTTCAAAAGGGGAACTTCCACATCCTCCAACTCTACGAACCATCCCGACCGTCCCCCCAACTCCTACCAACTAGGGACATGCCACATATACCGACAACTTGGTCGAGAAAAATAAAGACCAACCAAGAGCAAGGCTAGTACCTTAGACAAGTAAACTAAAAATAAATATGTCACCCATCCCTTAATATAACTGAGAGATTAAAGATAAATACTCTCTCTATCCCAGACATCATTTCACACAACTTATTAATTGAAAGAAGACTCCACAAAGTCTTTTTGAAAGAAGAACAAACCTAAACAGCTCTGTCCTCTGTGCCTATTTGGCCATTCGACTTAAGTCAATGTGGCAAAAAATTCTTTGCTTTCTCTGGCGTGTTGTAAAAAATGGATGGATTCATTATGATTGATCTAAAGCACTGCTGGATATTTTGAAGAATAGTGGTCCCCAAACTCTCAACCTCCTCTTGGCACCATCGTAAGATTTCATTTCCAGATCATTGCCACTGTGAAGTCTAGAAAAACACCTGACCCTGGAGCCGCCATATACCAATGCCCTCGGCTCCCTCCCATGGGTTCTCAAGGCTTCCATGACCCTCTGCTGGATTTTATAATGATGGAACCTTACCAGGACAAGATGTTGGCGCTGATCCACACCTGGATTTCATGCCGTGATCCAGTGGGCTCTTTGATTTGTTATCCATCCCTTCTCAATATGCAAACCAAGGAATTCCCAGGAACCACTTCTTGAAAAACTCCACGAGCCACTCACTTTCTGTCCCTTCCGTGTGCCACAATGTGCAGGTTCTTTCTTTGCACCTGTTTTTGAGATTGTCTACTAGATCCAACAGACCATGAACCTGTGTTTCCAGGTCTTCAGTTTGGTTCTTGCAGGAGTCAGTCTCTGCCTCTACCCCTGCAGCTCAGTGCTCGAGTTCATCAGTCCTTTTCCCGAAGTCTTGCAGCATAGCAAATACAGGAGCCAGCTTCTCTTCAAGTACTTACCTGGATCTGATTCCCCAGATTCACGACATTGTGAGATTTGGCCAGCTCCTCAACCAGGGTCTGCCGAGGAAGCAAGCCTGCTTCAGTGGGCTGGGCTGTGACCCCAGTTCCGGGAGAGCTTCCTCCTTTTCTCGGCATTCTGGAGCAGCAAGGATAAAGGTCAGTCAATTTTTCAGGTTTCTAGCTCCTTTACTATGTTTTTATTCGCAGAAAAGTGCATGGGATGGGTTCTAGCTCTCTCAGGTTGTTGGTGCAGCATGGAACACAGCAAATGTGATCCTAACAGGATGCCACCATCGTGAATTCCCTAACCATGTTATTTTAATTACCCCAGTTCCAGCTTCTCTGACTCTGGATCTGAATACAGTGAATCCTTGACTCATCCTATCTGAGAACCGGACCAATGTGAGACTCAGAGACAAACTGCAACGCCTCCCTAAGATCCCGGAGAGGTTTGAAAACTGGCCCTTTGTCCTGGGATCAGACGGATTCATATCAGGGAGAGGCGGAGATGAGAAACAAGACGAAGTGGATTCTAGGGGTGGTCTGGGAATCTGTGGAGAGGAAAAAGGAAATTAGACTGAATAGCTTGACACAAGCTATTGGATGATGCAGCTTTTCCCTGGGAAAGTTTATCTGGTCAACACCACTGTCTTCTTGACCCCGATGATTCTGAATATTGGCATTTTCCTGGACCATGAGAGTGGACTGGTGTCATTTTACATTGCCCATCTCCACACTTTCACCCACACATTCAAGGAGAGGTCTTTCCCTTCTTTAATCTGGCATCTAAGAAAGGTGGAAAGAATTCAGCACCACTGACAATCTGCGAGATTTAAGATCACTCATGGGTCCTGCATGTAATTTCACACCATCTTCATTTCTGACGCCAGCTACAAACTGATGATGATTTGTCTTTGTTAGCATGAAATGAATACTTCAGCTGTTCTGTAATAAAGAAACATCGAATGACAACACATTGATCAATGCTGTTGGGAGAGTTAAACACAAACTGTGATGGAGTAGATTAGATTCTCTACAGTGTGGAAACAGGCCCTTCATTCCAACAAGTCCATCCGCCCCTCCGAAGAGAAACCCATCCAAACCCATTCCCCTACCCTATACTTCCCCCTGACTAAGGCACCGAACACTGCTGACAATTTAGCATGGCCAATTCACCTGAACTACATATCTTTGGATTGTGTGAGGAAACCGGAGTACCCAGAGGGAACCCATGCAGACACATGGAGAATGTGCAAACTCCACACAGACAGGTGGGAATCCAACCCAGGCCCCTAGTGCTGTGAGGCAGCAGTGCCACCCACTGAGCCACTGTGCCGCCCATATGAAAAGAACTGTGAATGCTATAAATCTGAGTCAAAAATAGAAGTTGCTGGAAAAACCTCTGCAGGTTTGGTAGCACTTGTGATGATAAATCAAAATTAACAGGTCGGGAAAGATATGGCCAGACCTGCTGAGTTTTTTCAGCAACTTCTACACTTATTTATGAAACATGATGTGTTCTGTGCAAAGCCAGCTCTCAGAGGGACCTCAAAACATTACATGTAATGGGAGCATCTTTAATATGTGTCAATGGTCTGATGTTTGGATTGCTTGGTGTTATATCTTCTCCACCTGGAGCTTACATCAAACATGGTCGTCAAAATCAAGGCACAAGCTCAAAGTTGCAACTGATTGCAGACTAGGAGAGGTAATTGCTTTTGATAAGTCAGCAGAAACAATAACAGATTAACTTGGGAAAGGAATGTAAATAGTTAGAACTTGGAAAAATTCAATTCAATGCACAGTAAGAAATATGGAAAGATGTGGACATCACGGGGTAGGGCTGCATTTGTTGCCCATTCTCACAAGCTTTTGCGAAGATGGAAGAAAGTAGGTTGTTTGAGCTGGTGCAGTCCTTGGCATATGGAGACATGCGCAGTGTTGATTACTAGATTTTGATGCACTGACATTTGAGGAAATGCCAATACAGTTCAAAATCAGAATGACACTTGTTTTTGAGGGCAACTTGTGGGTTCCTTTACATCTGCTGTCCTTGCATTTCTCGGGAGAAGGGGTCACAGATTTAGCATGTGCCACTGATTAAGATAACCAAGGAGAATATACTGTTAGATAATGCTTTCCATCTAGTTCACTACATTCTGTACAAAGAAGTCACAGAGTCATACAGAATGGAAATAGACCCTTTAATCCAATTCATCCATGCCAACCATACATCTCAGTCTGACCTCATCCATCTGCCAAGATTTGTCCCTCAAATCGCTTCCTATTCGTACAATCAATTGATGTTGCAATTATACCTGCCTCCAGAACTTCCTCAGGCAGTTCATTTCAAACATGCACTGCCCTTTGTGTGTCATCCCTCAGGCAATTTTATAATATTTCTGCTCTCACTTGAAACCTCTGCCTGCTAATTTTGGCCTCCCCCACTTAACGAAGAAGAGATTGTTTCATGACCTTATCCATGCCCCTCGTGATTTTATAAAACTGTAGTTCTCCAGCTCCAGACTGAGAAACAACTCATTGATTCAAAGGGGTTATGGGCATTTATGAACAATCCTACCTGTCATCCTCTCTGGGTTTCGTTACTCAGCAGAGATCTGGAGATTCACAGGATTTCCCAGAGTGAAAGGTCTTGTTTATAGACTGCATTGTTTTGTGCAAGGGAGGTCTTACCTCACTAACTTAATTGTGTGTTTTAAGGAAGTGACAAAGATGATTGATGAGGGAAAAGTGGTTGTGTTATCTACATCATAAGCTTCTGCAAAGCCTCTGACATGGGCCCCAATGCAACTGGTGGGAAAGGTAAAGTCTTATGATATCAGGGGTGAATTGGCAAGATTGATACAGAATTGTCTTAGTCACAGGAGATGGAGAGGAGCAGTGGAAGGATGCATTTTAGAATGGAATGTTGTAACAAATGGTTCCAGAGGGATCAGGGCTGGGATCTCTGCTCTTTATGGCCTGCATAAATGATTTGGAGGAATACTCTAATTAGTAATTCTGCAGATGTAACAAAGATTGGTGCTGTTTGAAGATAGTGAGCAGGATTGTCCGAAGACATAGCAGAATATAAATCACATGGAGGCATGGGCAGACAGATGGCAGATTTAGTTTAATCTGGATAAATGTGAGGTGTTGCATTTTGGAAGGTTAGGTACAGGTAGGAAGTATAGTGACAGACACTGAGGAGGACCGATATGCAGATGGATTTGGGGTGCAAGTCCATAATCACTGAAGGTGGCAGCACAGGTAGATAAGCTAGTAACAAAAGGCATGCTTGCCTTCATTGAAAGGGGCATTGAGTGTAATGATAGAAATGCTATGCTGCAGCTTTATCAAACTTTACTTAGCGCACTCTTGGAACGTTGCAGTTGGAATCACTATAATGTGGAAATAGACGCTTCAGCCCAACAAGTCCACAACCACTCTCCGAACCAAATCCCACCCAGACCCATTCCCCTACACTATTACTCTCCAGTTAACCTTGACTAATGCACATAACCTACACATCCCTGAAAACTATTGGCAATTTAGTATGGCCAATTCACCTAACCTGCACATCTTTGGACTGTGGGAGGAAATCGGAGCACCTAGAGAAAATCCAGGAAGAGACAGGGAGAATGTGTAAGCTCCACACAGACTGTCATCCGAGGCTGGAATTGAATACGGGTCCCTGGCACTGTGAAGCACCAGTGCAAAACACTGAGACACAGTGCTGATCACCAGGTTACCAGAAGAATGTAAATGCTTTGCTCAGGGTACAGAAAGGATGTTCACCAGAATGTTGCCTGGTATGAGAAATTTTAGCTGAGAAGAAAGATTAGATAGAATGTCATTTCACTGAAATGCAAGAAGTTGAAGGGCAACACAAGAGAAGTTTATAAGATTGTGATTGACATGGATAGTGTGGAAAGTTTGAGGCTTTTTCCCAGGATGGAGATGTCAATTACTCGGGGGCACAGGTTCAAGGTATGGAGTGGGGTGGGATGGAGGATCTAAAAGGGATGTGTGAGGCACGTTTTTCACACAGAGAGTGGTGAGTGCCTGCAACGTGCTGCCAGAGGAGGTGGTGGAAGCAGACACAATAGCAGCATTTAAGATACACCTAGACAAATATATGAATAAGAAGGTAGAAGAGAGATATGGATCCTGCAAGTAAAAGCAAATTCTATTTGAACATCAAACATAGAAAAGTACAACACAGACCAGGTCTTTTGGCCCACGATGTTGTGCCAAAGTTTAATCCTAATGTAAAATATCATAATTTAACCTATATCCCCCTCAACTCACTGCTCTCCATGTGCCTGTCCAGCAGTCACTTAAATGTCCCTAATAACTCTGCTTCTACCACTATCGCTGGCAACGCATTCCATGCATTCACAACTCTGTGTAAAGAACCTACCTCTGACGTACTCTCTATACCTTTCTCCTAATAATTTAAAATTATGACCCCTCGTGCCAGTCAATCTGCCCTGTGGAAATTCTCCGGCTATTGACTCTATCTATGCCTCTCATTATTTTGTACACTTCGATCAGGTCACCTCTCTTCCTCCTTCTCTCCAGAGATAAAAGTCCAAGCTTTTTAAAATTTTCTTCATAATGCAAGCCCTGCAGTCCAGGCAGCATCCTGGTAAATTTTCTGTGCACCCTCTTTAAAGCCCCTGTGTCTTTCCTATAGTATCGCGACCAGAACTGGACACAATATTCCAAGTGTGGTCTCACCTGGGACTTGTAGAGCTGTAGCAAAACCTTGCAGCTCTTAAACTCAACCCTCCTGTTAATGAAAGCCAAAACACCATATGCTTTCTTAACAACCCTATCCACTTGGGTGGCAACTTTGAGGGATCTATGTACTTGCACACCCAGATCCCCATGTTTCTCCACACTATCAAGAACCCTGTCTTTTATCCTATATTCAGCATTCAAGTTCGACCTTCCAAAATGCATCACTTTGCATTTATCCAGGTTGAACTCCATCTGCTATTTCTCAGCCGAGCTTTGCATCCTGTCTATGTCGCACTGCAGCCTGCAATAGCCCTCGAAACTATCGACAATAACTGCAACCTTTGTGTCATCTGCAAATTTACTAAATCACTCAACTTCCATGTCCAAGTGATTTAGAAAAACTACAAAGAGCAGAGGCCCAAGACGAGAGCCCTGCGGGACCACACTCAACACTGACCTCCAGGCAGAACACTTCCCATCTACAACCACTCTCTGCCTTTTGTCTGCCAACCAATTCTGAATCCAGATAGCCAAATCTCCCTGCATCCTATATTTCCTGACTTTATGAATGAGCCTACCATGGGGAACCTTTTCAATTGCCTTGCTGAAGTCCATTTGCACCACATCCACTGCTCGACCTTCATTGACATGTCTTGTCATCTCCTCAAAGAACTCAATAAGATTTGTGGGGCACAACCTGCCCCTCACAAAGCCATGCTGACTGCCTTTAATCACACTTTGCTTTGTCAAATAGTCATAAATCTTATCTCTCCGAATTCTTTCCAAAACTTTGCTGACCACAGATGTAAGATGGTCTGTAATTGCCAGGGATTTCCCTATTACCCTTCTTGAAAAGAGGAACAACATTTGCCTCCTTCCAATCCTCCAGTACGACTCCCGTGGGGAGTGAGGAGGCAAAGATCTTCGCCAGTGGCTTAGCAATCTCCTTTCTCACTTCCCGCTTTATCCTAGGATAAATCTGGTCTGGCCTTGGGGACTTACCAATCTTAATATTTTCCAAAGTTTCCAGCAATCTTGATCTGGTTAAGCCTGTATTCCGGTATTATGGACGTCCAAAATGCATTGGCGTAGGCTTGGAGGACTGAAGGGTCTTTCCTGTGCTGTATTGCTCTTTGTTCTATCACACACAATGTCCCCACCCTAAAACTACCTCCCCACTCGGGCACAGAACTATCGTCCTTTCTCTGCTCCACAATCGCGGCTGTTCCCTGATGCGGCCTTTCCTGGCAAACAGGGTGAAAGTAAAACCGTCTGCAGACCCGGGAACTACACATTCTGCAGGCTTTGTGGCCTTCGCACAGAGTTTCTGCAACCACCCGCTCCAGGCATCGCTGATCTCTGCAAATACAACCAAGAGAGGTCCGAAGTCGGGAGGCTCTGCGCAAGCGCACTGTATCTTACAGCGCAGGAGATAGAGGGGATGCACATTCCCGTGATCTCATGGATAATCAGCACGTCATTGGAAGCCGGATATGAGCTGCAGTTACACATTTGTTATGACATCATAGAATTGGGTGTCTTGGAATTCGTGGACAAGTGGAGTCCTACACGTAGTAACGACTGTCATGAAGTCTCACACATAATGGCAATTATCGTCCAAGCAGTTCCTTTAATCACGTTCGCTCAGTGATGCCCAGAAGGTGGGATGCTTTACAGAATCTTTTCTGTGAAGAACTGCCAAGGTCGCATTCTCATAAGTGTTCCAGGGTATGCATTTTACTTTTGCGAGAATATGAGGAAAGAGCAGGGAATCCTTGGGACACATGCCACAAACTTTTTAAAATTCATTACAGAGTTGTTATTGACACATGCCACAGGAAGTTATTACCAGGGGAGGTTTTTGTTATTGCCTTTCATTATTGCCTAGAGAAGGTTCTGTTAAACTCATTTTGTGTCTATTTGCTGCCTTCCATTTGAATTTTAGTCTTTCCAAGTGATTTGTACACCACCACAGGCAGTTAAGACTGAACTATTCCATTTTCATCCATATGTTTATGCAATGACCATTTCAATGCCCTCAATGTTATCAAGTCTGCTGCTGTTGCCGGCAGTGCGTTCCACACCCTTGTTAGTCTCTGAGCACAGAAACAAACTCTGACATCTGTGCTGTATCTATCACCCCTCAATTTAAAGCCTTGGTCACTTGTGCTAGCTAGTGGAAAAAGGCTCTCACTGTCCACTTTATCTGACCCTCTGATTATATGTCACAATTAAGTCATATCTCAGCATTCTTCTCTCCAATTAAATTTGCCTCAAGTCCCTCAGCCTCTTCTTAAAAGACCTTCCCTCCATACCAGGCAACTTCCCAGTAAAACTCCTCTGTATCCTTTCCAATGTTTCCATCTCATTCCTGTAAAGTGGTGACAAGAACTGTATGCAATGTTTCAAGAGCGGTCACACCTGAGCTTTGTACAGCTGTAGCATTACCTTAGAATAAGAATTAGAATCCCCACAGCATGGAAACAGGCCTTTTGACCCAACAAGTCCACACCAACCATTCAAAGAACAAACCAACCAGACACTTTCCCCTATACTTACCCCAACGTAATCCATCTAACCTAAACGTCACTGAACACTATGGGCAATTTAGCATGGCCAATTCACCTAACCTGCACATTGGATTGTGGGAGGAAACCGGAACACCCACAGGTAACCCACGCAGATATGGGGAGAATATGCAAACTCCACATACACAGTCGGCTGAGGCTGGAATTGAACCTGGGTCCCTGGCACTTTGAAGCAGCAGTGCTAACCACTAAGACACAATGCTGCCCTACCATGGATTGGAAACTCAATCCCTCTACCAATGAAAGCTAACACACCGTATGCATTCTAACAACCCGATCAACCTGGGTGGTTACTTTCAGGGATCGATGTACATGGACACCGAAATCTCTCTGCTCATGTACACTATCAAGAATCTTACCATGAGCCCATTATTCTTTATTCCTGTTGTTGCTTCCAAAGTGAATCATCTCACAGTTTGCTGCGTTAAAGTCCATTTGGCACCTCTCAGCCAAGCTCTGCAGCTTATCTATGTCTATGTGTAACCTGCAAGAACTTTCACACTATCCACAAATCCACTGACCGTAGCCTCATCTGCAAATTTATGAACACATATTTCGATGCCCTTATCTAGGTCATTTCTCAAAATGACAAACAACAATGCCCCCAAAACAGACCATTGCAGTACATCACTAGTAACTGAACACCAACATAAACATTACCAACATCCTCTGTCTTCTTTCAGCTAACCAATTTCTGATCCAAAACACTGAATCACCCTCAATCCCATGCCTCTGTATTTTGTGTAATAGCCTACCATGGGGAAGCTTACCAAATGCCTCACAAAAATCTATATACACCACATCACTGCTTTACCCTCATCCACCTGTTTGGTTACTATCTCAAAGAACTCAATAAGGTTTGTGAGGCATGACCTACCCTTCACAAAACCGTGTTGACTATCCTTAATCAATAATTGATTATGAATCCTATATTTTATCAACTTTTCCAACACTTGACCCACAACCGAAGTAAGGCTCACTGGTCTATAATTACCAGGGTTGCCTCTACTCCTCTTCTTGAACAAGGGGACAACATTTGCTATTCTCCAGTCTTCTGGCACTGTTCCTGTAAACAATGACGATGTAAAGATCAAAGCCAAATGCTCTGCAATCTCCTCCCTGGCTTTCCAGAGAATTCTAGGATAAATCCCATCTGGCCCAGGGGACCGATCTATTTCACACTTTCCAGATTTGCCAACTCCTCCACCTTGTGAACCTCAATCCCATCTAGTCTAGTAGCCTGTATCTCAGCATTCTCCTTGGAAACATTGTCTTTTCCCGGTATGATTACCAATGAAAAATATGCATTTAGTGCTTCCCCTATCTCTGCAGACTCCACACAACTTCCCACTATCCATGATTCCCCTAATTTTTTGTTCCTTATACAGCGATAGAAAGCTTTAGGATTTTCCCTGATCCTATATACCAACAACTTCTCATGTCCCCTCTTGGCTCTTCTTAGTTCTCTCTTCACGTCCTTCCTGGTTAATCTGTAACTCTTAAGTGCCCTAACTGAGCCTTCACGTTTCATCCTAACATCCACCTTCTTCATCCTCTTGATGAGAGATTCAACTCCTTTAGTAATCCACGGCTCCCTCACTCGACCACTTCCTCCCTGCCTGACAGGTACATACTTAGCAACGACATGCAGTAGCTGTTCATTGAATAAGCTCCACATTTCAATTGTGCCCATCCCCTGCAGTTTTCCTCCCCAGCCTATGCATTTTCAAACTTGCCTAATCGCATCAAAATTGTCTTTTCCCCAGCAATAACTCTGCCCTGTAGTAATACCTATCCCTTTTCATCCCTAAATTAAACATAACCAAATTGTGGTCACTATCACCAAAATGCTCATGTACCTCTAAATAAAACACCTGGTCAGATTTGTTACCAAATACCATATCCAATGTGGCCTCGCCCCTTGTTGGCTTGTCTACATATTGTATCAGGAAACCATTGGACAAAAACTGGCCATCTAAAGAACTCTAAATCCCCTTGCTAAATGTTTTATATTTGGTTTAGTCTGTTGGTTTTTTTGTACATGTCAGATATAGTAATTTCAGCTCATGTTTTATTTTAGGTTTTTTGAATCTATTTTGTCTATACTCAGCAGTTGGTAAGTTGAATTCTTCCATTTTGGAGACTTAATGTTAAAAAGGGTCATGGCTAATTGTGTCCTCAAGTGGTGTACTTGGAAAGACAGAGGGATCCATTTGCCAGTTAAACAGAAGAAGGTGCTTTCTAATCTTTGAAAGGAGAGGCTGAAAATTGCCATTTTGCAGGAGACTCATCTCAATGATAAAGAACATTTGAAATTACAACAGGGTGGGTTTATTGGGGGAGTGGAGTACTTTCTCTTCCTTCATATTAGGAGCAGGGGAGACCCATATCATAAGGAAGCATCTTCAAGTTAAGTTGTTAGAACTGATTAAAGATGAGTACAGCCGGTTTATCATTTTTAAGGCCTCAATACACGGAGAAGACAATGATATTTTGAATGTTCATTGGCCCCAAGCACACCCTCTTAAATTTTTGATTGATGCATTCTCCAAACTGATATCTCTTGCACTGTGGCAGATTATGATACAAGAAGACTTTAATTGCCTCATGGATCCCAGGGTGGACAGAACGCCTAAAGGCCCCTGAACACATTCTTCACAATCTAAACAATGAGTGGATTTATGTATGGAATTGGGATTGATGGATGTCTGCAGGAGTCTCCGCCACATGGGTAGGAACTTTCCATTCTTTTCTAATCTGCACAAGTGTCATACCAGGATTGATCTTTTCCTAACCCCTGGATTATCCTCGGATTCAGTAATATCCTGGAAAATTGGAAATATCACTATGCTGCAGTATACTTAGAGACTGAGATTTAGGGCAATGCTGCGGGCTCTCAGCACTGGCGAAAGGATCCCTGTGTTCATGGCACAGTAAATTCATTGAGAATTTCCTCAGTGAATTTAAGGTATTTTTATCCATCAATTCAGATACGACCAGTACCCCACCTACTCTTTGGGAGATGGCTCAGGATTATGTCAGGGGATTAATCATTTCTTACTCTGCCAGTCAGAAATGACAGAAGGGGAAGTAACAAATCCTGCTTAAGGCACAGTAAAAACCACTGAAAAGGCACATTCTGATAAGCCATCAGTGTTAAGCTGCAGTGGGTTATGCCTTTTTGGTTCATCTTGAATTCTGTACTTGCACACACAGCAAGGAACGAACTTTCCTTTGTGAGACAAAGACTATTTGAACGTGATGACAAGCAAGGCAGTTATCTCGCATATCTTACCAGGAGAAAGAATGCCCCCCAATCCATTACCTCAATGAGGGATGGGACTGGGATGGTCACTTATGACTCTAAAATGATCAATACAGCATTTTTGAAATTCTATTTTGAACTAAAGCAGTCTGAGCATGTGAGGGTGGATGGGCTAAAATTGCATCTTTCTTTAAGAACTTGGATCTTCCAAGTGTTACTTCTGAACAGGCGTCTTTCCTTGGTGTCCCTTCAACAGTACAAGAGGTGCAGGAGGTTGTGAAATGGATGCAGAGAGGGAAGGCACCTGGCCCTCACGGTCTCCCCAGCAAGTTTTTCAAAGAATTTATAAGTACACTGTCGGGACCAATGTTAGACATAGAGAATTATTCATACAGCCACGACCATCTCCCGCCTTCCCTGAGAGAGGCTAACATCTCTTTCATTCAGAAGGAAGGGATGCTTTCAGAGGAATGTGCCTTCTATCGTCCCATCTCAATTCTGAATTCTGATTTTAAAATTCTGTCTGAAGCTCTTGCATTAAGATTGCAAACTGTGCTGCCTTCCATCGTTAAGGATGACCAGACTGGTTTTATAAAAAGCCCTAGATCCTCTAATAATGTCAAGGGGATGCTGAACATGATTCAAGCTTGTTTGCAGCATTCAGTTCAGTGATTAGTGGTTTCTTTACATACAGAAAGGTCACTTGATTGGGTCAAGTGGCCTTCTCTTTTTTATACCTTTGGATTGGGAGAGGTTTGTATTTGGTGGGTGAAGGTCCTTTTTACTCATACTCTGGTGGCAGTTCTCATCAATGGTGTGAGATCTAATAATTTTAATATTTGTCGGGACTGTCAGCAAGGTTGCCTTCTCTCACTTTTCACATTGGTGATTCAGCCGCTGGCAGAGGCAGTCCGTCGGGATCAGAATATAGCTGCCCTGAAAGTAGAATCTTAATCGCGTAAGATCTCATTATACACAGATGATGTTTTTGTTTTTTCTGTCGAATTCAATGGTCTCTGTATCTCATCTCAAACAATATATCAACCCAGTACCTGCTTTTTGTATTATGAGATTAATTCGTCTAACCTGAAATCTATATCTGTGAGGGGGCTGGTGTGGTCTTATGAGAACATCTGAGGTGGAGGGTGAATCACGGTTCCCCTTCAAATGGTCACAGGGGTTTTGTTTATTTTGGCATCTTTGTTATTTTTGTCTTTGATCAGTTGCTTAAGGCCACTTTTGCCCATTTGCTTGACAGGATTAAGCAAGATCTTCACCAGTGTGTGGTGTTTCCAATATATTGACTTGGCTGGGTAGCTCTTATCAAAATGAATGTTCTCCCCCTTTTGTTATACACTATACAAACACTCCCCTTCATTCTTCTGAGTGAAACATTCCAGAGACTTAATGAATGGTTAAGCTCCTCTGTTTGGTGCTGCAGGTGACCTCTTAACAAGCTGTCTAAATTACAGTTGCCTCATGAGTTGGAGGGGATGTGGATTTCCCTGATATTCAAAGATACGAATCAAGTTCCCTTCCATCTTTTATCAGTAACTGGGCTTGTAAAGACTAGGTGTCAATATGGCGAGACATTGAGACCTCCCAACCAAAATGTCCCCTCATTCTCCTGTATTCTTTGACAAAATGAAGATGGTCACGGAATATTGCCATAATCCAATAATTATCAATACAGCGAAGGCATAGAGGGCAATGCAGCAGAGGGAGGTTAATTTGTCCAAAACGTCCTTTCTTACCCCTATAGCTGATATGCCAGGTTTTCAGCCAGGATAATGGGCATCAGATTTAAACTCTGGGCAGCTCAGGGAATCTCCTGTCTGGGTGATTGATTTGAAGGTGAAATAATGATGTCCTTTGACCAAATAATTCAAAACTATGGCCTTGAAGAATTTTGAATAAAATTGTGTGTAAAACTTAGTGCTCTCAGAGTTTGGGAGTTAATGTTTTACTGTGCTGAGACATTCTATTTATTTATTTATTTATTTATTACCTTTACTGATTTGCTTATTTTGCACATGAGAATAGTTATGTATTGTTTGTATTTTTTTCTCTCTTTCGCTGTTATATTCATATAGAGTAATGCTACATTCCTCTTGTTGGTTTGTTAGTGTTGTAATTTTGATGTAATTTTGTAATTTTATAAAAATTCTTCCTTTCAATCAAAACATCTATGTAAAACAATATTACAGTGGTATGAAAAATGCTAGAATCAATGAAAAGAATGGAACCGACACTTGGGGGATGACAATGATCTACTTGGAAACTGCATGATCTCTGAATAGAAAATCAGTTTTTATGAAGCTGTGGATTTTGTTTTGAAAATGTTATGAATGAAATTGATAAAAGAGAGCAGATGGAAACAATATCCTAATATTTCTTGGAGGCTTTTGTCAAAATCCACCAGTGGAGATTGTTTTAGTAAAATAAAAGCATATTGAACTGGAGGCAATATATTGAGGTGCATTCAGAATTGCTTGACAGACAGAGTAGGAATAAACAGGGCTTTTTCACATTGTCAGGCTGTGACTAGTGGAGTACACAAAGATTAGTAATTGGACCCCATCAATTCACAACATTTATCAGTTATTTCGAGGGGAGTATCAAGCATAATATTTCAAAAGTTGTGACCGATGCAACGCAGTGTGAGAATTTTTGTTGGAGAAAGGTGTAAGTCAGGATTAGGAGAATTGGGACAGGATTATTGAATTGACAAAAAAGCACAGAAGATGGATATAACATGATAAATTGTGAAGTTACCCCTTTGGTGGCGAAAGACATAAACAGATTGGTTTTAATTGGTAAGAATTTGGAATGCCTAGATGTATAAAGGGATGTAGTCTGTGTTAATAAGTCACTGAAGTCTAACTTGTAAACTCAGCAGAATGCTTGATTGATTAATAGAATGTTAGCCATTGTTGAGAGAGTTGTTGAGTACAAGAGTACAACATAATATTGCCATAGATAGAGACAGTCTTGTATCCTGCTTGGTGGGGTTGATAAAGCATGGTGCTGGAAAAAGCACAACAGGTCAAGTGGTATCTGAGGAGCAGCGTAAATATTTTGGGCATAACCCTTCTTCAGGCATGTGGACGGTGAAGTGGGCTGAGAAATAAATCTGTGAGTGGGACTGGAGAAAGGCTGTGGGATGGCGATAAGTGGGCAAAGTTAGGGGGTGATGATGATAGGTCAGTGGGAAGTGTGGAGCCGGCAGATGGGTAGATAGATGGACAGGTAAGTCAGTTCAAAAGGGTGGAGCTGAGTTGCAGGGTAGGATCTAGGATGGGGAGGGGGAGAGGAGATGTATAAACTGGTGAATTCAATGTTGAGACTGTGTGGCTGTAGGCTCCTGAGATAGAAGATGAGGTGTTCCCCCTCCAGTTGTGGGTGGCCTTGTGTAGGCAGTGGAGGAGGCTCAGAGTGGACATGTCATTGGGAGAGTGGGAGGAGGAGTTGAAGTGGATAGACACAGGAAGTTGGGGTTGGTTGGTGGGTATGGGCCAGAAATTTCCCTGGACTGTTCTGTGAGTTTGAGCTCGGTATACGCAATGTTGGAAGAGACCACATCAAGAGCAACATTGCAATAAACTAAATTCAAGGATATACAACTAAATCTCTGCTAGATTTGGAATTGACATTCGGGGTCTTGGATTGAGGTGGGGGGATGGGTTGGTGAGTGGTATGGGCACAGGTTTTGCATACTTTCAGTGGTAAGGAATAGTTCCAAGTTCAGAGAGGGTCTTGGTTTGGATTGTAGGCCTGACAAGGGACTTGTGGAGGGAATGGTCCCTACGGAATACACATAGGAATGGGGAGGGAATTACATTGTTGCTGGTGGGATTTGACAGTAGGTGCAAAACTGGCGGAGTATGATACACTGGATTGTGGTATGTGAGAACCAGGTATCAGTGCTGAGTTGGTCACTGGAGATGGACATGTGCAGGAAGGGAAGGTAGAGGTCAGAGATGGTCCAGGAGAATTTGAGATCAGGGTGGAAGGTAAATGAACTGCTCAAGACCCGAGTGAGACAATAGACAGTCTTGTATCCTGGTTGGTGGAGTTGGTGCTGGAAAAAGCACAACAGTTCAGGCAGCATCTGAGAAACAAAAGAGTCAACATTGATATTGTCATTGATGTTGACGAGGACATGGTGCGGGATGGTACCAGTGTAGCTATGGAAGAGGGACTGTTCTATTACCCTACAAAGAGGCAGCATTGCTGAGACCTATGTAGGTTTCCATAGCCACCCCTCTGGTTTGTAGGATGTGGGAGGATTTAAAGACAAAGTTGTTAAAGATGAGGACCAATTCTGCCAATTGAAAGAGAGTGTCACTGGATGGCTGGGTCAGCAGGAGAGCCTTTGGGCTTTCCTTGTGGGAAATACCGGTGTAGATGGACTGGATGCCCACAGTGAAGATGAGGTATTGGGGCCAGGGAATCAGAAGTCAAGGAGGAGGTGGATTGTGTGGGTGGTGTCTTGAATGTATGTGGTGATATCCAAGACAAAGTCAAGCAGGGATTTACTTTTATATCCTCAAACCTCATTTACTGCAACCATTGCTCTCAAAGTAGTCTGCTCTACACCAGAGAGACCGAGCACAAACTCATGGAACAGTTTGTCTCTCATCCTTCCTGTGGCCATCCACTTCAATTCCCCCTCCCACTCTCCTGATGACATGTCCATTTTGGGCCTCCTCCACCACCAACACAATGCCACCCAAGCACTGGAGGACAATCACTTCACCTTTGGCCCATGGACCCAAGATCCACATGGCCTCAACAATGAAATCGCCAGTTTCCAAATCACCCCTCCCCCTACCCCATCCCAGATCCAACATTCCGAGTCAACTCTGCCTCATGACCTGACCTACCTGTCCATTTTCCCTGTCAACTATCCGCTCAACACTTCTTGCCGACGTATCACCATCACCTCCAACCTTCCCCCATCAATTGCTATCCCACCTCCCTTTCCCCAGCCCCACCACCACTATTTATTTCTCAGCCCACTTCCCTCTCCGCAGTTCTGAAGAAGGGCTATGCCTGAAACGTTGACTCTCTTGCTCCTTAGATGCTGCCTGACGTGATTCCTGACCTGCTCTGTTTTTTCCAACACCACACTTTGTCAACTCTGACTCTCCAGCATCTGCAGTCCTCACTTTCTCCTTGTTCCTGGATGGTGGAATTGCCTTTTGAAGAGAGATGAGAAAATTGGGTTTGTATTCTGCAGGATTTTGAATATTGAGAAATAATCCCATTTAAATGTGACAGGGTATATGCAGGATAGTTGTTTCTTGGATAGATATCTACAAAATATAAATGGAGATGGCCCTTTTCCTGGAGATGAATAGAATTAATTCTCACTTAGATTTAAATATGATTAATAAAAATATATTTATAATTTTCAGATTTTGTATGGTGTGGGATGTGGGAGAAATAATGCTACTTCTGCAATTCCATTTTACAAAGTAAATGAACTCACACCAGTGTGTTATTGTTTTAGCCAAGAGCTGAGTCAACAAGAATGGAAACTATGTGGAAGAAATACATAATTGTTTTTGTATTAGCTAAAATTGTATGCCAGAATGAAACGTGACTGCAAAACAATGGCAGATATTATGGGCAAATAGATAAGATGTTGTGAGGGGTTGAAGTTAAGCTAGATACGCTTGTACAAACAGGAGGTATACACATCTGTTTCCCACTTTTACAGAGACCCAGGAACAAACCCTAATTAAAAGGGTCATAGGGATTGGTATGGCCACAGGGAAAGGCACAGATGGAGGGGGTAGATAAAGATGAAGAAAGAATATGCCTAACAATGACCTACAGCGGGATGAGGTCAAACGGCCTTGTGAGGCCAGAAATAAGCATTTTGTCACAGACAAGCCCGGATAAGGCAAGAGATAAACAGGGGTAATGGGGGCCGGTCTTAGGGAAGTGGAAGATGTAAGAAGGGGAGGAGCAATGTAAAACAAAAGAAACCAAATTATATAAATATTGTGTATGAATTGAATCTGGGTTGTGTATATCCTCTGCCTTATAGGCACTGGACATCACACCCACTTGGAAGTGTGAAATAAATGACACTACTGATTCAGATCTTGTCTCGGACTGAAATTATTGAAGTGAGTGAGCTTTGTTTCTCACATATGGGAAAATGGGGATTGGGTGTGTGAGAAGTATTGTAGTGTTCAATTAGTCCATGATAGCACTAAGTGCCTGAACACACGTAATGTGTTGAATGCCTTACTTCTGTTCCTTTTTCCCTATTTCCTACAGAACCTTTCAGTGAACATTTATGAAATTCCACGTTTGCTTCAGTTTTGTAAACTACTTACAGCACCCATGTGGACTTTTTCAATTTGAAACAAAGCTTTAACAGATGAAGAAGAAATGTAACTTGCAGTTTATGTTAAGTGGTAGTTCCTTCTGGAATGGCTGGCTGCTTTCCAGGCCTCAGTTTTGATCCTCTTGGTCACTGCTGGGAAGGCAGTTGTCATAGGCTCCTAGCTGTAAAAATACAAATTGATCGACAGTGTGGTCAAACAGCAAGGGATTCTGGGCACATTGGTCAAGTAAAATTCTGAAGTCACAAACATGGACAACGGACACAGTACAAATGCAGCAGTCAGGTGCTAATAATATTAGCATAATATAAAAGGCAACAGTTACCCTGAACAGAATATCCCCAACAATTTATCCACCAAACAAAGGAGGGCCCAGACACAGAAGCACCGGGTCCTACTGCACAAAGAAACAAACAGCAGCAAGCCATCCAAATGATTAACAATGTTTCAAACTGTTAAATGAGTGTCACTGATTGGCCAGAACTGTAGAAAGTTTCAGAAAACTATCCAAAAACGTATCAAAACAGAGTTCACCTGCAAACAAAGCTCTTGACACCTTCTGGAGACCTTTTGAGGAGACCAGCAAGGCAAGAGGCTGAGACCATCTGACCATCCAGAGAGAGAGAGAGAGAGAGAGAGAGAGAGAACAGCATTACAGACCCAAAGACAAAGCCAGAGAGTAAGCAATTGTGTCAATCCACAAGAGACTTGGGTAATATTGTAAGCTTAAGGTGTCAAATAGGATTGGAAACAGAATGTTACTATTAAAGTTTATTCTAACTTGTTGCCTAATAAAGTTGGGATTGTTTATATTACTACTAGCTTGTGTTCATAGTGATTTGGGAGAAAGTGAGGACTGCAGATGCTGGAGATCAGAGTTGAAAATGTGTTGCTGGAAAAGTGCAGCAGGTCAGGCAGCATCCAAGGAGCAGGAGAATCGACGTTTCGGGCATGGAGCCCTTCTTAATGATTTGACCACTTCAGTATTTTGGAACACCTGTGCAAGTTCATTCATCACATTCAGGTTGAAGTTGCCTCACTATTTTTAAGGTGGACTAAGAACTGCAAACTCTCCAGGATTCCCAATCTCTATTCCTACAGCTTGCGATTTGACTCACCAAGTGAGGATGATGTGACCTGACTCCTTCCTCTTTCCAGAGTCTGGTTCAATGAACACCGTTGATTACAACTTGGTTGGAGCTCAAAGTGATTGCATGGCTAAGTAGTGAACTCCAAAGGCATGGACTTTGTTCTGGTTTGTGGAGGCATCTGGTATTCCAGGGTTGTTCATATGTCTGTTGGATTTGTATGGCATGGAGCTCGAGGGCACCCCTTCATTGACTGTCCGAACAGATGACATTGCGTGGGTAGGTTCTGAAATCCCACGTGTGGCCATGCACATGAGCAGCTTACAGGGAATTCATTCTTCTCTATTCCAATGATCACAGGCTCAATCACTCAACCCCTCTTTCAAGACAGTCCTTCCAAACATGGTAACAGCAAAATGAAACTTCTCTGTACTGTCTTCAATGCCAGTAAATCTTACCTTAGATAAGGAGCCCAAAGCTATTCATGTAACCCAGCTGTGGTCTGGCTCGTGCATTATAATCCTCTAACAGAACTGACCTACTTTTATTTTCCATGATCTTTTAAATAAATACCAACATCTCATTTGGCTTCTCTAACACCCACTGAAATCGATGCCAGTTTTCTGTGATACATGAATGAGGAATCCTAAATCCCACTGTTCAGTAGCTCTGAGGGGAGAGGATCCAGCAGAGGTTTACAAGCATGATTCTGGGATGAATGTCCTGCCATATGCGGACTCTGGGTCCTTACTCATTTGTGTATAGAATGACGTGAGGGGGTCTGATTGAAACGTACATAATTCTGTGATGCCTAGATAGAGCTAACATTGAAACGATGTTTCCACCAGGAGGAGAGACTCAGACATGAGGGCACAGCCTCAGAATGAAGGGATGACCACTCAGAACTCAGATGAGGAGGTATGCATTCAGCCTAAGGGTGGTTAATCTGTAGAACTCATTGCCACAGAAAGTTGTGGAGACCAAGTCATTGAGTAATTTTAAGACAGTGATTGACAGGTTCCTGATGAGTAGGGACATCAAGTGTTATGGGGAAGGCAGGAGAGTGGAGAGGGAAGGAGAATGAATGCAGGAGTTGAGAAATATATCATCCACAATTGAATGGCATAGCAGACTTGATGAGCTGATTGACCTGATTCTGCTCCTGGTCTGAAACTCCAGTCAACTCTGCCCTAATTTTTACTGAATGGCAGAACAGGGTCAAGGAGAAATGACCTGCTACTACTGCTGGTTTGTATGTTTCTATGTTCATATCAATTAACTCTTGAGGCTGGGCAGACCCTTCATTGAGCTGTACTCGAGGTTTGCCCAGCTTTGAGACACATAGGCAGCCGAGCTGTTCCAACTGATTTGCATTTGATGTTTCTACACAATCGTGTGACTGTGATTAAGGGTCGACGCACAGAAATTGAATTGTTTAGTTTTAAGTAAAACAGATCAGTGCTGCAGCACATTGCATATTGTGTAAATAATTGACAAATGGTTCAACTTCAAGAGAATATTTGTCACACATACCTGTTATTTCTGTGGATCCTGTTAAACCTTTTGTTGTCCCTCTCATTGAGTGGACCCTGTGCGGAGCAGTGGATAAAGATGTGGCAAGGCTGAGTAAATGACAATGGAGACAACATCTGGTGCAATGCTAGATTGAGATGAAAACATCAGCCCAAGGTCACCCGGTGGGAGAAGAGAAATTCCCAGGGCTTAACCCTCAGGTCTGCATTCACAAGCTTAGCCAAGGCTCCAGGTCCATGGTGTGGCTCGGGTACAGATGACAGAGGCAGTGACGGTGATGTGTGTGGTTCCAGGCCAGGTCCCTGCAGCACCAGCAGTGGCTTCACAGGTGAGATTGGCCCAGCATGAACTCATGGCAGCAGCATTGGTAGAGGTGAGATGGCGCTGGAGTGTGGTAATTCTTTGTTCCAGCAGTGATGGTGTGGTGAAACATGGTTGCGGTCGTGTCATCAGTTTAGCAGCAGGGACTCGAGGCATCGGGGTGGAGGAGCTTGTATCCAGGCCCATGTCTGAGCTAGAAGGGGAGTTGTTCCAAAGACCACCTCACTTTACTGAGATAAGTTTATGAGATGAATTTATTGTTTTATTTTTCTGGTTTTATATTCTGCACTTTGGTTTACTTTCTGTGTTTAAAGATAGGGCCATCATTGACAACATTAAATAACATTTTTCACTGCATTTGTTATTAATAGCCTTGACAAAAAATCAAATCAAATGGTTGGCCTGTGTCTTGTTTCTGATACATTGGTCCCTTCAAGGTGTTTGAGTGCAATTTGCATGAAGTCATCTTAAATCTGGCATAAATCTGGACAAATTATCCTTTTTTTTACTTATTTAATTCTTGCAGTCAGATTTTCCACTACAAAATTAAATGATTAAATTTCTGGATGCGGTTAGCCTGGATTTCTGATCTGATAATCACATTACAAGTTACTGCTACCATTTTGTTGAATGCAATAGCAGTTTGCCGACACAATGGTTATATTGTAACTTGAATCTGAAATTAAAATAGTAGTCTTATATGCATTTTGTTGCTCATTTTGGATTGTATGACATTATTGATGTGTGAATAATCTTTTATTCCTGTTGTGTCCCAATGCTTTACTTGGCTTTTTCTCCCTTCTTTACCTTTATTGGCAAAACACCTTGCCCTTTATTTGCAGCTATCCTCTTTTGTTGCTGCTGAATGTTGAAATTTACCAAACTGGGAATCATCAACATGAGTTACAGCTGACCACTCTGAACAAACACATTTCAGCATTTTGGGCTACATAGACATTTCTTGACTTTCTCTATGACTATTTCGCCAGTTAATTTCTGTTCTATTAACTAAAATAATGCATGGGTTTAACTATTGTTTTTATTCATAAAAAAGTATTTAAGTATTCAAACTATTAAATTTAGGCACTGGGATGGCAGGTTGCAATTGTACAAAACATTGATGAGGCCACTTTTGGAGGACTGTGTATGGTTTTAGTCACCCTGCTTTTGGAAGGATATGACGACAGTGGAGAAGGTTTAGAAAAAGTTCACAAGTAAGTTGCTGAGACTGCAGGTTTTGAATTATTAGCAGAGGCTGGATAGACTGGGACTTCTTTCACTGTAGCATTGGAGGTTGAGTTTCATAATATCAGAAGGAGCACAGTTAAGGTGAATACCAAAAGTATCATCCTGTGGATATGGGAGTTTTAAACTAGAAGCATATTTTTAAAGGTAAGAGGAGAAAGGTCTAAAAGGAGACTTTTCACACAGGAAGTGGTGCATATGTCCCAGTGGACTACCAGAGTAAGTGACAGATACAAGTACAGTTAGAACATTTAGAAGATATTTAACAAGTGCATGAAGAGAACATGTTTACAGGTACAGGGACCAAACACAGGCAAATGGCACGAGGTTCGTTTGGGAAACTTAGTTGGCATGGATGAGTTGAACCAAAGGGGCTGTTTCTGTGTTCTTTGTTTTGATGATTTACTGCCTCACTGACTCTATCATTCTTTTGATTCTTGTCATCTTTTGTTCTTAAACATAGATTCTTGTTCAGTTTTGCTGCAGCATTTTTGATTGAAGACTCTGTGCCAGGCAGACCAGTGATCAGGATACACTTCCCCAACCTCAAGTAAAATATAATACAGCAATTTGAAAAGGCTGCATGTACAGTGTACTTTATCATGCTGTCATAAAATTACATATCATATTTGTAAGTCAGGGGTTATTTTCACTGAAGTGGACAGTGATGGGAAAGAACATTAAACCAGAAATAAATTATTTTTTAACTCCACCATAAATATTTTCATGGGGAGAAATATTATGTGTGGATGCCCTGATCAATACAATGAGTTGCACATCATATCCAATACAGATAGTCAAATCAGTCTCACACCACATAAATGCTGGAAAGGCTGAAGTCCTGTTTACTGTTTTAAAAGCATCATATGAGTTTCCTTCTTTTCAATTTTATGACATAATATTGACCTTAATGTGACAATATTTACATGTTAACAATAAATAATAATTTATACATTTATAACTATAAATAACAATATTCATGGTATTCCTGATGAAGGGCTTTTGCCGGAAACGTCAATTTTACTGCTCCTCGGATGCTGTCTGAACTGCTGTGCTTTTCCAGCACCACTCCAATCGAGACTCTGGTTTCCAGCATCTGCAGTCATTATTTTTCTCTAACAATATTCATAGGCCTGTGCCAATCTAGTTGACTTTGTCAGCGTTATTTTACCATGCAAGGACATTGCTTCAGCATGATGAGATTTCCAGTGAAATGAAATTGACAGGTTTATCACAATTATAGACATTAACACGAAAATGATGGAAACACTCACTGGGCCAGGCAGCACTTGCTCATTGCCTGAGTCAAAACTGAAGAGAGCCAAATATCACAGCAGCAGCTGGTTTTCCTCCTCCCATTCCATCCTACTGAAGGAAATTCAGAGTCTCCCTGCTGAAAACCATAACACCAAGAATCCCCACCCCTATGAAGAAGGTGAGAATTTGGGAAGTTTGAATGTTCACAGATGTTCATTCTTTTACTTGCTAAAAAGACATATGTATTGCGTGCTGGGCCATCCTCATTGCCCTTGAGAAGTTGGTCAGCTCTCTTCTTGAAACACAGCAGTGCATGTGCTGTAGGTAGACTCACAATACCCTGAGGGAGGGAATTCTTGGGTTTCCACTCAGCAACAGTGACAAGTTTCCAAGTCAGGTTGGTGAGCGATTTGGAGCTAATTTTCAGGTGGTTGTGTTCCCATGTATTTGCTGCTTTGCCATTCTAAATGGAAGTGGTCGTGGGTTTGTAAGGTGCTGTCCAAAGCTTTTTGGTGAATTTCTGCAGTTCTGCTTGTCAATAGTACACACTGCTGTTACTGAGCATTGGTTATGGAGGCAGCAGGGTATTTATTGATGTAGGCCAATCAGGTGGCCTGCTTTGTTCTGGATAGTGTCAAGCTACTGGGGTGTTGTTGGAGCTGCACCCACCCAGGCCAGTGGGGTGGATTCCATCACACTCCTAGCTTGTGCCTTGCAGATGAGTGACAAGCTTTTGGGAGTCAGGAGGTGCATGACTTCACACAGTACTCTGAGCCTCTGACCTGATCTGAAAGCCACTCCATTTATATGGTGCGGCCAGTTGCACCTTTGGTTAATGGTAATCCCTGGGCTGTTGTCAGCAGGGAATTCAATAAAGGCATTGTATGTCAATGGGCAGTGGCTGGATTGACTCTCATTGGAGAAGAGGTAAAAACACGATGAAGGGCTTTTGCCCGGAATGTCGATTTCGCTGCTCGTTGGATGCTGCCTGAACTGCTGTGCTCTTCCAGCACCACTAATCCAGTATCTCATTGGAGAAGGTCATGACTCGGCATTTGTGTGGCACAAATTTGAATTCACACCTGTCAGCCCTAGCTTCAATATTGGTCAAAGTCTTGCTGCATTTGTACATGTGATGTTTCAGAACACGCAGAGTCATGAATAGTGTTGAAGATTGCACAGTTAGCCAGCATACAAACATCTGACTTTATTACTGAGGGAAAGTCACTATGAAGCAACTGAAGACATTCATGTTCACGTTCATCATCTCCTGTGCCAGGTAATCAGTGGTACTTTTGTTTCCCTCCATCCCTGATTGCCACAGATTCCAGGGTTCCTTGATACCACACTTGATGAAATGTCATGATTTGGACACCCTGATGAAGGAGCGGTGCTCCGAAAGCTAGTGTTTCCAATTAAACCTGTTGGACTATAACCTGGTGTTGTGTGTTGTGTGTTTTTGAACTTTTATTGATGAAATGTGGCTGTGATGTCAGGGACCTTCACACTCACCTCACCATGCCAGAATAAGACAAACTTCTGGTAACTTAGAGAACGTGGCATCTGTTGCAATTTCCCTTCCAATCCCTCATCACTCAGCCTCCATTAGTTCCTCAATCATACTCGGGAGAAATGATTTGTTGCCCCTCAGGAAAGACTCCCCTCAGCCCAGTCTGAGAACCACTGACTGTTTCATCTCCAACACCGTCATGTAGCGCCACCTCCCGCCTGTGGAGCAACATTACAGGCAGGAAGGTCCCCGGGTTCCTGCAGCTCACAGCTCATTCTACCCTGTCAGTCCCTCTCTACAATTGAGCTTCTATTTGTTTCTTCTCTCCCCCTCCCTCTTTCCCCCAGACTGAGACCGACCCCCATCAGTTTCCAGCTGGCAGGAGGCAGGGGGACGGGGTGAAATTATGGGATGGACCTGTCAGTGCCCTTTAATCCCGCAGTTTGTCAGCGGGGCGGAGATTTCCCGTCGTCATTCCATTCCGGATTGAAGATGGGAAAGATCCTCTCAGTGAAAGTGTGGGTGAAAGTGTGGAGATGGGACATGGTGTCCGCATTGTAAAATGACACCTGTCCCCCCTCATAGTCCAGGAAAACCCCGATCTTCCGGGGATTCACACTCGGGGAGAGGGGGGTCTCTCAGGGGGAGGTGGCGGCGAAATAACCTCTTCCGCGAATCAGCCACACAGTGTCTCTTTGTTATGAATCCCTCTGGTACCAGGACACAGGGACAGGAATCAAATCTCTCCGGGGAGTCAGGGAGCGGCTGCCGTTTGTCTCCGAGTCTCACACTGGTCCGGTCCTCAGACAGGATGAGCCGGGGATGGGCTGTGTTCGGATCCAGAGTCAGAGAGGCTGGAGCTGGGGGAAGAGAACAAATAACACCGTCAGAGAGAGTGGGATGAGTGTTGGAGCCGAGATAAGGTGTGTGTGAAAAGGGGGAGTTTGGAGGAGGGGAGGGTCAGGGAAAGGGGAGTGAATGAGGGAGAATGCAGTGAGTGATGAGAGTGGAGGAATGAGTAGGAAGGATGTGTAATGCGGATGGATGGGGAGGGAGGAAAGGTGAAAGAGAGAAAGGAAAGGAGATTGAAAGGTGGTATGAGAGAGAGGGGTGTGGAGAATGAAGGCGAGCCCAGAGTGGGGTGGGGAATGGGAGGGTTGAGCCCAAATAAATCAATTCACTCATCTTCCCAGAGCGCAATTCGACCGCTCCACCCAGCTCCTCACTCTCCCCGCTCCTGCTGCTGCTGCTGCAAAATCAGTCTGCCTCCCGGTTGGAATACAGACACACTCTAACCTCACACCTTTCAGGCAGTGTCTGAGCTGAAATGCCAATTTTTAAAATAAAACTTAAAGTTATATGGGAACTGTGACTTGAATCAAATTCTCGGATTTGCATATGAATCGACCGAAACCTGCAACCCGTTTTAAGTGATTAAAGAGTTAACAGAAATCGAGGTTTGCTCAGTACATCGCAACATTTGTGTGACATTTTCTTCTTTTACAAAAAATTGTGTCCTGTGATCCTGCCCCAGTAGCTCCCTGACGAAGGAGCAGCGAAAGCCTGTCCTTCCAGATAAACCTGTTGGACTGTACCCTGGTGTTGTGTGATTGTTACCTTGGTAATTCTTAGTGTCGTGAAGGACGATACTTAAACGTAAGAGTCTTACAGATCGGATCCCCAGACAGACTGCCTCCTTAACTGTCATCTCACTATCTCGATATCTAATACTTTGTGTTTGAGGGCGAGCGGGTGCAATCATTCACACAATCCAGTTCAGTGATCTGGATCTTACACCGGGTTGCTCCAGACCGGATTTGTAATGGGCAGTGAGTTCAGTCGGCAGCAAAATTTAGGGAAAACTCGCTCCCCGCCCATCTTCACCCCCCCCCCCTCCCCCACTATCTCTCTCTGTCTCTCTGTCCCTCCCCCAAGGGACAGCATTCTGTGGGTCTTCACCCTCCCGTCTAAGGTTCAAGTTCAAGTCCCGGCTCAAGTTGTGTTTCTTCTTCAGTATATGCATGTTTGAATATATGGAGGATCAAGTTTAAAGTAACCATTGTTTGTACTGAAATTCATCGGGAAATCGATCACCTGAACCTGCGCAGGAACCTGGGAGCGGTTTAAATCAGGAAGCGCTAAGGTTGATCATGGCTTCCAGACGGAAACTTCTCAGACTGACCGAGAAGACAATTTGTCCCATTTGTCTGGATTTCTTCACCGATCCGGTTACACTGGATTGTGGACACAACTTCTGTCGCTCCTGTATCACTCAGAGTTGGGAAAAGAAGGAGGCAAACTCCTGCCCGGAATGTAGAGAGGGGTTTCCGGAAAGAAACCTCAGGGTAAATCGGGCTTTAGCGAATCTGGCCGAGGAGGCTCGAAAATTAAAACTGGATCCGAAAGAGAAGGAAAGTAAACCTCACTGTGAGAAACATCAGGAAGATCTGAAACTGTTTTGTGAAACTGACAAGAAATTGATCTGTCTGATTTGTAGAGATTCGCGGGAACACAAAACTCACAACTTCCGGCCGATAAATGAGGCTGTTGAAATCTACAAGGTAAAAGAGAGAATACTTTATAATCTGCGCGTTTCATCACATATCGAACACCTGACCTAACACATCTAACTCTGCAATTTCTCTCCCCATTCTAGAATAAACTGAAATCTTCCTTAGATTCTCTCACAGAGAAGAAATCGGCGGTTCAACAAACGGAACTGACCCAGAAACGGAAGATTTCCGAAGTGAGGGTGAGCTCTCCCTGTGCTGATTCTCTGGGATCTGGGTTAGTTTTGTTCCCTTTATCGCGGGACGTTAATGAGGTTTCACATTTCATTTGGTAGGAACAGGCGAGCAGTCTGCAGACCCACATCACATCCGAGTTCACTAAAATGCACCAGATTCTCACTGAGAAAGAGCAGCGTTTACTCAGAGATCTCAGGGAAGAAGAGGAGAGGATTGTAGAACCAATGGAGAAAAACCTTCAAGAGATTCAGGAGTATTTAAATTCTATTGAGCAGAAACTCTCAAAGTTGCAGAGTCAGATGGAGCAGAAAGATGAGCTGATATTTCTGAAGGTGAGGGATTATATTCCAGGTAAGGTAATGGAGCTTTCACCCAGTTACAAAAAAGTATGAATTGTTTTATTAATAAAGAAATTTACAAGAAAATATAGAATCCAATCAATCTGTGACTGGAGTATTGCGATGCTGTCACTGAATGAAACTCTTCTACACTGTCTGATGCATTACTTCCAGGAATGGGTGGTGATCTTAACAGTTGCTTAGTTATTATCTCCATGCTCCGTGTTCCCCAAGTTTAATTATCTCTTGGAATTCCCACTGTAATCCAGTTCCAATTCCATGTGTGTTTGTTACAGTGGGAGTGTGAGAGTCACTGTGTCCGTGAGCGAGACTGATGGCTAGTTCCAGTTTATTTTACCCTCTCCTCAATCTTCCTTCCAAAATGTATCACGTCACACTCCCGTGTTGTGTCTGCTCATTTCAGCAGCGTGTCTGTCTCCTCCTGAAATCTGTTACTGCCATCCTCACTGTTTGTGATTCATTTCTTTCAGGAGGAAGCTTATCGGAAGAGAAGGTAGGACATGCTCTTCACTGAAACTCTGCACAATTTGCTCAACAATTTAGTGACAGGTTATTATGGGGCTATTTCCTGGTTATTGTGGCCGCTTTAAAGAGTCATTTATTGGGCGGCAATAACTCCAGTTATGGTTCATACACAAGCGTTATTCTAAAAAACGTTTGTTACAGATTTGAACCTTATTAGATTTTATAAAACTGTTCTGCAATATTGTAAACAATGACAAGATGCATGTAAATGATGCGACCTGGTTCTCAGGCTGGAAGTGATCACTGTCCTGATTTGGGTTGTTTGTGTCACCCTGACCTTCTTTCTGACCATGAGAGAGACATTCAGCTCACATTTCTAGTGAATGGCCATTCCTGTTCCTGCATGGCTCCTGACCAACCCCAGACGGTCAGAAGGGAGAGTTTAAAATACATTATGTTCTTGCCTTTAAAGAGTACAAACTTGCTGTTTAACGTTTTGACTGCAATACTTTTCTGTGTTTAAAGAGCACCTCGAACGTCTCGAGCTGTTTCACAGGAGCTTTCGGAAGTGAATAAAATCAAAATGACACCGATATATGAATCCAGATGATTGGTGCAGGATTTAGTGCATCTTAAAGGAGGAAAAAGGAATAGAGAAATGGAGAGGCTCTGGGAGGCAATTCCAGAGCTGAGGGTCTTGGCACTTGAAGGTCCAACCTCCAATGGGGGGAGCGACAAATCAGAGATGGTCAAGAGGCTGGAAGTAGAGGAGCAGGATTCTCAGAGGGTTGCGAGACCCATATGTTACACAGTTAGACAGGAGGCATTTAGTTGTTAAGTTTTTTGTGTCTGTTCCACAAGCTCTGCTTATAATATTGCAAGGGGATGGGGAAAATGTATACCATCTCCTGAGGTGTATGATGTCCCTGTAACTAATCTGTTATCGGGACACGGGCCTTTCTCTGGACCTGGGTGTTTTCCAAACCTTTTCCTTTCATTATCAAATTCTTGTTCAATCAGTTACAAAAATAAGATGAATATTTCACTTTTTCTAGCCCATTCACTCAAACATGAACAATGCTGAAAGCTTGAATATTTAAATTATTCCATAAATATTCTAATGAAGCAGCATTTCTAATGTCACCTGTTTAATGTTTACAGGATTAGTGATGAAGTGAAGACACTCTTAGCTGCTGATGGCTCTCTGTCTCTCGGACAGTTCACTGTCCCTTTACTCTGCACAGTCTGGAGAGAAATGATACACACCATTCACCCAGGTAAACATGTGTATTCATTTTCCTGATGATAAATCCAGTTGTGCAGGGGTTTCCAAGGCATCTTCAAATTAGAACATAGAACATAGAATGGTACAGCACAGAACAGGCCCTTCAGCCCACGATGTTGTGCCAACCACTGATCCTCATGTATGCACCCTCAAATTTCTGTGACCATATGTATGTTGAGGAGTCTCTTAAATGTCCCCAATGACCCTGCCTCCACAACTGCTGCTGGCAACGCATGCTCTCACAACTCTCTGTGTAAAGAACCCGCCTCTGACATCCCCTCTATACTTTCCTCCAACCAGCTTAAAACTATGACCCCTCGTGTTAGTCATTTCTGCCCTGGGAAATTGATAGTTATAGAATCAAAGAGATGTCGAGCACAGAAACAGATCCTTCTGTCTGGCTCGTCCATGTCCAGGTTATGCTAACATAATCCTGTCCCATTTTCCAGCAATTGGCCCATATTCCTCTAAACCCTTCCTATTCAAATACCCTTCCAGAAGCCTTTTAAATGATATAATTGTACAATCATCCACCAGTTCCTCAGTCAGCTAATTCCACGCACGCACTACCACCTGCGTGAAAAAGTTGCCTCTCGGGTCCCTTTTATGTCTTTCCCCTCTCACCCTAAACCTATGTCGTCTAGTTCTGGACTCCTCATACTAGCGGAAAGACCTTGTATCCTATCCATGCACTTCACAATTTTATAAACCTCCATAAATTCACTCCTCAGCCTCCAATGCTCCAAGGAAAATAACCCCAGACTATTTAGCCTCTCCCTGCAGCTCAAGCCCTCCATCCCTGGCAACATCCTTGTAAATCTTTTCTGAACCCTTTCATGTTTTACAACATCCTTCCGATAGGGAAGGAGACCAGAATTGCATGCAATATTCCAAAAGTGACCTAAATAATGTCCTGTACAGCTATACTATGACCTCTGAACTCCTAAATTCAGTACTGTGACCAATAAAGGAAAGTGAACCAAATGCCTTCTTCAGTATCCTATCTACCTGTGAGTCTACTTTCAAGGAGCTTTAAGCCTGAATTCCAAGGTCTCTTTGTTCAGCAATATTCCCGAGGACTTTACCATTAAGAGTAAAAGTGCTGCACTAATTTGTTTTACGTAAATGCATCACCTCACAATTCTTGAACTTAAACTCCATCTGCCACTCCTCAGCCGTTGGCCCGTCTGATCAAGATCCTGTTGTAATCTGAGGTAACCTTTTTACTACACCTCCAATTTTGGTGTTATCTGCAAACCTACTAACTCTACCTCCAATGTTCACATCCAAATCATTTATATAAATGATGAAAAATAGTGGACCAAGCACAGATACTTGTGGCAAACCACTGGATACAGGCCTCCAGTCTGAAAAACAATCCTCTACTGCCACCCTCTGTCTTCTACCTTCGAGCCAGTTCTCTATCAAATGAGTTGTTCTCCTTGTATTCCATGAGGTCTAACTTTGCTAATCAGTCTCAATGGTGAACCTTGTTGCATGGCTCAGTGAAGTCCATATAGATGACGTCCACCACTCTGCCTTCATTAATCCTCTTTGTTACTTCTTCAATAAACTCAATCAAGTTCGTGAGACATGATTTGCCATGCACAAAGTCATGCTGACTATCCCTGTTCTTAATTCCAAGAGACTCTCCCTGGAAACATTTTACTTGCTGTGTTTCATTTGGATCAGTGTCTGGAGCCATCAGCTCTGTGTATCAGAGCAGTGAAGGGTTCTGTCTAACCAGAGGAATAGAGCATGGAACCAGGAATTCTAGAGGAGACTGGACTAGCTCCATCTGGAGTGACATTGGAGGAACAGTTTTTATCACAATATCAGATTAGATTAGATTACTAATTAGGAAGACGTAGACATTAAACAGCCAGTGTTAGTGGGCACATGTCTAACAGGGATTGCATGAGAAACAAAAACAGAAGTTGCTTGAAAAGCAGAGATGTTGGCCAGAGAACAGGGCAGTGTGTTAAAGTGGCAGAACTTAGATGTTCTGGAAAGTGGTCACCCAGTGTATGCTTCGTTTGCCCAGTGTAGAGGAGACCACATTGCGAGCAGAGAATGAACTAGACTAGACAGTGTGAAGTGCAGGTAAAGTGCTGCTTCACTCAGATGGTGTGTTGGGCCCTTGAATACCGAGGAGAGAGCAGGTAAATTGGCAGGTTTTGTACCTTTGGTGGGGAATGGGCTAAGGACTGTACGATAAGTGGGAATAGAGCCCAAAGACACAGAAGAGCATTTGGACAGTCAAAAGAATTGATAATAATCTGGCTCAGAGGGTGAGTAGCTGTTAATGGGGATGGTTTTTGTCGAACAATGAGTTGTGTGTAATAGCAGACACTGCAAAATGAGGCCTGATCTGTCGGGAGTTAAGGTAAGAATATGAGAGAGCTCAGACCTTAAAATAATTGAACTCAGTATTGAATCTGGAAGTGGAAAATGACGTGTTGTTCTTTTAGTTTGCGCTGAGCTTTGCTGAAGCACTGCAGCAAGCCGAGACCGAGATGTTGGCCAGGCAACAGGATGATGTGTTAAAGTGGCAAGCAACTGGAAGCTCAGGGTCTTTTTTACAGGCAGAATGCAAGTGTTCAGCAAAGTGGTCACCCAGTCTATACTTTATTTCCCTAATGTCGAGGAGACCACATTGTAAGCAGTGATTGCAGTAGATTAGATCATGTGAAGTGCAGATAAAGCTCTTGAATATTGAGGAAGGAGGAAGTAAATGGATAGGTCTTCCACTTTCTTCAGTTGTAGGGGAAGGTGCTATGAGGCTATTGAGGGCTGTTGGGAGTGAGGGAAGAGTAGAACACGATGTCCTGGAGGGAACAGTCCCTGTGGAAGGCGATGCACTAAATCCTGTGGAATATGTGTCTAATGTAGCATCTTGCTGGAGGTGTCAGAAATTGTGGCTAATGATCTTCTGGATGTGGATGTTGGTGGGATTGTAAGTAAGGACAAGGGGAATCTTATGTTGCAGGAGGGAAGAGAGGGAGTGAGGGCTGAAATGCCAGAGATGGGTTGGACTCAGTTGAGGGCCCTGTCAACAACAGTGCTGGGGAATCCATGGTTCAGGAAGAGGGTGGATATTTCAGAGGCTCCCTTGTTTAAGTTAGCACCCTCGGAATGAATGCAATGGAGATGGATTAACCAGGAGAATAAAATGAAATCTTTACAGGAAGCAGGGTGCAAGGATGTACAGTCTAGGTGACTGTGGGAGTTGGTGCGTTTATAGTGGACACTGGTGGCCAGTCTATCTCCAGAAATAGAAACAGAGATGTTGAGAAAGAGAAGGGAGGAGTCAGAGATCGACCAGGTGAAGGTGAGAGTGGGGTGGAATTGGAAACAAAATAGTTAAACTTTTCCAAATCCAGACGAGAGAGGGAGGTAGCACTGATTATACTGTCAAGAAAGCCTTGTGGTTGGGGTCCAGAATAGGAATGGACCAAGGAATATGCCACATACTCCACAAAAAGACAGGCAAAACTGGGGCTGATGTGGGTACTCATGGCCACCCCTCTGACCTGAAGAAAATGAGGGGAGTTAAAAGAGAAGCTGTTGACGTTGAGGGCGAGCTCAGCCAAGCGGAGGAGGATCTTGGGGGGGATGGGGACCGTTCAGGCCTTTGTTTCAGGAAGAAATGGAGAGCCCTTTGACCATCCAGGTGGGGGATGGAGGTATAAAGGGATTGCAAGAGACTCTCCCTGGAAACATTTTACTTCCTGCAAACTGAGAATTTTGGAACTGGCGTAAAATGTCAGAGAAATGGCGGATGTAACTGAGCAGGGACTGGAGCAGGGCACACACGACTAAGTCATGGTAGGGAGTGATGAGTTCTGTGGGCGAGGAGCAGGCAGAATGAATGGGCCTGCCAGCACAGTTCTGTTTGTGCATTTTGGGAAGGAGGTAGAAGTGACCTGTACGGGGCTGGGGCACTATCAGCTTGGAGGCAGTGGTTTTGTGGGCAGATCCCCAGATGAAATGAGGTTGGTGACCGTCTTTGACACAATGGCCTGATATTTTATCATGGGGTCACAGGCTAGGGGCTGATAAGGAGGAGGTATTTGAGAGGTATCTGAGCTTCTGCAATGTCGAGGTCAGTCTGCTGACTACTACAACACCACCCTGATCAGCAGGCTTAATAACAAAGCCAGGGTTGGATCTGAGAGCACAGAGCACACTGCTGCCTCCCTGTCTCATCCGGAATTGGAAAAATTTATTAAATTTGTTTGCAACTTCCACCCCACTCTCACCTTCACCTGGTCTATCTCTAGCTCCTCCCTCCTCTACCTCAACATGTTTGTTTCTATTTGTGGAGATAGACTGGCCACTAATATCCACAATGAACCCACCAACTCCAATAGTTACATGGACTGTACATCCTCCCACCCTGCTTCCTGAAAAGACTCCATTATATTCTCCCAGTTACTCTGCCTCCGTCGCATTTGTTCTGATGATCCTCAACCAATGGTTCCCCAGCACTGTTGTTAACAGGGTCGTCAGCCAGGTTTGACCCACCTCCTGCACTTTAGCCTTTACCACCTCTCTTCCCTCCGCAACAGTGATATGGTCCCACTTGTCAGTACCTACAATCCAAATAGCATCCACATCCAGGAGATCATCAGCTGCCATTTCCGCCACCTCCAGTAAGATACCACCATTAGACAATACATGCCTCCCCTCCCTTGACAACCATATCATTTGGGACACCCTAGTGATTTCCAATAACACCTCAGAGCCTCATGGCACCTTCCCCAGCAATAGCTGAGGTGCAACATCTGTCCGTTTACTTCCTCCTTCATCAGTTAGTAACCATGGTCCCAAACATATCTTCTACCTACCTGCACTTCTCACAATCTAGCCTACTGCATTCGCTGCTCACAATATGGCCTCCTCTACAATTAAATGTAGACTGTGTGATTACTTTACAGAACACTTGCATTCCATTTGCCACAAAAGACCCTGAACTTACAGTTGCCTTTTAACACACCACCCTGTTCCCTGTCCAACATCTCTGTCTCAGGCTTGCTGCAGTGCTCCAGTGAAGCTCAATGCAAGCTGTAAGAACAGCACTTCATTTTCCACCAGGGGACTCTGCAGCCTTCCAGACTCAATGTCGAATTCAATAACTTTGGGGTCTGAGCCTCACATGACCTTACCCCACCCCACACAACCAGGCTTTGTTATCACAGAGTCTGCCATGACACACAAACCATTGTTAGCCACGAACAGTGTCCATCATCTGTCAATCACCCTCCTAACCAGATCATTATCAACTCCTTTGTCTGTTTAACTGCTCTTTTGTTTGTGTGGGGTCTATGCCCACTGTTGTTTACTCTTTACCACACATCCCCCAACCTTCTGCATATAAACCAACATTTTCCTAGCGACCATCAGTTCTGAGGAAGCATCACGCGATCTGAAACACTAACTGATTTTGCTCCACAGATGCTGCCAGACATGCTGAGCCTGATAAATATCTATAGGTTTAATATAGTCAAATGTTAAACAAGGCAGAGATATTTATAATCTTCCATAAGGGGTGGGTGAAAAGCCAGCTTGCATGTAGTGAGGCTGATAGAATCACAGAAATCATCCAGTGTGGAAACAGGCTATTCAGCCCATTGAGTCCACACTGACCCTCTGAACAGCATCCCACCAGGACCCAACCCCTCACCACATCCCTGTAACTGTACATTTCCCATGGCTAATCCACCTAGCGTGCACATCCTTGGACACAATGGGCACAAGCTGCACATCTTTGGACTGTGGGCAGAAACCTATGCTGGGTTAGAAGAATTTGCAAACCTCACACAATCACGTGTGGCTGGAATTGAACTGAGCTCCCTGGTGCTGTGAGGCAGTAGTGCTAATCATTGAGCCACTGTTCCAATATTAAGACTAACCACATTAATCAAGCAATAAACCCAATGTCTACTTCAAGAAAATTGATCAGAGGTCCAATTCAGTATAAGGATTGTGATTAAGTGCAATGTTCTTGGTCAATTTTCCAAGGGTTTGGAATATGAGAATGTGCTGGGTGGTCTGACAAGAGTGAGCAGGTATCTAGGAAACTGCTATCACTTCCAGGTGAGAGAAGGGTATGCTTTGGGATGTTGGGAAATTGGGGCCAAGTGGAAAACAAAGGAGCAATGAGTAACCATGTGAATAATTAACTAAACTCCTGGTAACACGGAAATTATTACAGAGTAAATATCGTCTGTGTGCTCACTGTATAGCCCAAAGTGTTTCTGTACCATTGAAGTGTTTTTGTGGAATATTCACGGTCGTAATGTAGGATATGAGAGAATCAATCTGTGAACAGTGAGCTCACAGAAAAGCATTGCGATGATGAGAAAGCTATCAGTTCTGATGTTATTAGTTGTGATGTAAAAATTCACCGACACCAAAGGAACGTATGCATTGCACTTTTCCTAATAGTGATGCAGGAGATTAAAAAGAGGACCTTGAGGGTAATAATATCTGGATTACTACTGCTACCATGTGCTAGTAACAGCAGGAATAGGAGGATAGGGTAGAATAATGTATGGCTGAGGAGCTGATGTATTGAGTAGGAATTCAAATTTTTGGATCATTAGGAACTTTGCTGGGGTGGAAGTGACCTGCATAAGAAGGATGAGTTGCACCTGAATTAGAAGGGAATCAATAGCCTGATGGAGAGATTTGCCAGTGCCACTCAGGAGGCTTTGAACTAGTAAGGGGGGAGGGGTGTGATGATGGGACTCAAAGAGATGGTGAGAACAGAAATAGAACTGAGGCTGATGTAGTTGAAAAATACATCAAGGTAGGCAGCAGTACATAAGAGAATGAGGTAAAACTGAGCAATTAAGCTGCATTTATTTTAATGCAAGAGGCCTGACAGTTTGGGAACATGGGATTGGGATCTCATAGCATTAGTGATGAAACATGGCTCAAGGCAGTGGCATTTTTAATTAAGTATAACATGATATCTATACTTCAGGAGGATATTCCTGGAGACCATCGTGGGAAGTTATATTGGGGTAACTAAGAAATAAGCAAAGGATGATTACCTCATTGGGATTGTCGTACAAGCCCTCAAACAGACAGTGGGAAATTAGGAAGCAACATGGAGGGAGACATCCGATAGCTGTAAGATTAATACTGTTGTAATGATAAGGGATTTTAACTGTCCAAACACAGAATGGAAATGCTGATGTGTTAAGGAATTGGATAGAGAGGAATCTAAGTGTGTCCAAGAAAAATTTCTTATTCAATATGTGGATCACCTGTTTTCCCTGCAGGTCTGGAGGCTGAGGGGTGATCTTATAGAAGTTTATAAAATCATGAGAAGCATGGATGGGGTAAATAGACAAGGTGGAGGTGGGGGAGTCCAGAACTTGAGGGCATAGGTTTAGGGTGAGAGGGGAAAGATTTGTAAGGGAAGTAAGGGGTAATCTTTCCACTACTGCATGTGTGGAATTAAGTGCCAGAGGAAGTGGTGGAGGCTGATACAATTCCAACATTTAAAAGCCATTTACATGGGTATATTTGAATGAAAGCGTTAGAGCGATATGGGCCAAGTGCTGACAAATGGGACTAGATTAGTTTAGGATATCCGGTCGGCATGGATGAGTTGGACTGAAGACTCTGTTTCTGTGCTGTACATCTCTGTGAATCTATAACTCTTTAAAGAAAGAGCAAAACATGACTTTGTCTTGGGAAATAGGGCAGGGCTAATGACTGAGCTGTCAGCAGTGGGACACTTTGGGGCAAGTGATAATAATTCCATTAGTTTGAAAACAGTTATGGAAAATGATGGACCAAAACTAAAATTGAAGGTTCTAAATTGTAGTAAAGATCCAGAATTTGATGGTATTAAGCAGAAACTTTCAAACATTGATTGCGGCAAACTGTTCACAGATAGAGGGAGATAACGGGATGTCAGAGACAGTATGTTCCAATTAGTGAGAATTGCAAAATTGGCAGGACTAGAGAAATTGAGGCTCTGGTCAAGAAAAATAGGGAGGCATTTGCCAGCTATTGACAGCTGGAATGGAGTGAATCCCGTGAGGTGTATAAGAGCAGTAGTTGTATAATTAGAAGGAAATCAAGACGGCAAAAACAGGGCTTGAGATAGTTTTGGTGAATAGCATTCAGTGAATCCAAAGAGATTGTACCAACACTAAGGGCAAAATAATAACTAGGGAGAGAATAGGGCCCCTTACAGATCAAAGAGGATGTGTATGTATGGAACTACAGGAGATGGGTGAGATGCTAAATGAATATGTCATGTCAGTGTTTTGCTGTGTAGAAAGACTGGAAGTTAAGGAACTAAATAGTGATGTCATGAAGAGTCCATATTACAGTAGTGGAGGTGCAGATAAGCACCTGGAACCTGATCAGATTTATAGAGTCATAGAGATATACAGCACAGAAAAAGACCACTTGGTCCAACTTGTCCATGCTGCCCAGGTATCCTAACTTAATGTAGTCCCATTTGCCAGCAGTTGGCCCACATACCCTCGAAATGCTATTCATATACCCATCAAGTTGCCTTTTAAATGCTGTAATTGTACCAGTCTCCACCACTTCCTCTGGCAGCTTATTCTGTACACACACCTCCATCTGCACGAAAAAAATTGCCTGTTAAGTCCCTTTTATACCTTTTGAACTTTGTAGGAAGCTCAAGATGAGATTGCAGGGCCCATTGCTGAGATATTTGCATCATCAATCAGCAAGGGTGAGATGAGGCAATATGGATTCTTAATGTTGTGCCATTATTTAAGAAATGCGGTAAGGTAAAGCGAGGTGATTGATGACCCTGACGTCATTGGTGGGTAAGTTGTTGCAGGGGATTCTGAGGGCGTGTTACCATGTATTCGGAAAGGCAATGATTACCTTCATGGCTTTGAGATTGGGAAAACATGACTCACTGATGTGATTGAGATTTTTGAAGAGGTCACAAAGAAGATTGTCCTCGCGCTCTGTCTCTTCCCTCACTCTCATTCTCCCTTCCCCTTCTATCCCACAATGCCCATTTATGTCAGTTCCCATTACTGTCACTCTCACCCTCAGCTTTATGCTCTGTTTCACTTCACTCTCCCTTCTGCCCCACACTCCAACCTTACCTCTCCCCTCCACCTGGCTCTGCTACTCCATTGATGTTCCCTCTATATTAGTTCCCAGCTCTAAATCCCCATTACTCCAAATCTCACTGGTTAATAATCTCATGTTCTCCCCTACCACTCTACATCACCCTCCCTCCTCATATTTATTCTTACTTTCCCTTCTGGATATCAATAATACAAGGCACTTCACATCAACACAATTAACAAGAAAATAAAATAAAGAATTGTGGATACTGTAAATATGAAACCAAATCAGAATCTATGATAAAAACTCAGCAGCTCTGGTAGCACCAATGGAGAGAAAGCAGAGTTAGGTTTTCTGATCCAGTGACTCTCCTACAGAAGTTGATGGTGCCTGGAAAAAGGTAGTAGACTTGCTGAAAGTAGGGTATCCAGGTGGAAGTGTGGGGGGAGAGTTTGTCAAGAAATAAAAATAACATCAGTGGTGACAGAGCCCAGAAGGAGAGAAAGACAGTCAGACAGACAAAGGGATGAATAATGGTGAGGCAGGGAGACAGAAAATATGACACTGGGGACTATAAGGAGGTGAAATAGGGCTGGCTGCACTGAAAGTAGCTCATGTCATGATAGGGCCTGGGGTGTCTCCATTGGTAAAGGACATGGAAGAAGGTGTTCAAGCCCTAACATTATTGAACTCAATACTGACTCCTGAATGCTGTAGTCTCCCCATGTAGGAAATGAAATCTCAGAGAAGTGCAAAAGCAAAATGTTAATAATATCAGGGAATTCAGCTTCCCCATGATGAACTGGGACAGGCAGATTGTGACGGGCTGAAACAGCACAGAATTCTTCAAATATCTCCCCTTGATCTTCTTAAGGCAGTGTACAGAAAATCCAACAGGAGACAGGGCAGGGCTGGAACAGCTGAGATTCACCAAGATGTTGCCTGGGCTAGAGCGTTTCACCACGGAAGTCAGACTCGATCGGCTGGGGATGTTTTCATTGTAGCAGAGAAGGCTGATGGGAAAACCTGATAAAGGTGCAGTAAGTTATGAGGATTACAGTTTGGGTTGACAGGAGGGTAATAACAAGTACATAGATTTAAGAGAAGGAGCTGGAGTTTTCAAGGGGAATTAGGATAACATTTTTCCCCCAGATGGCAGTCGGCATCAGGAACTCACTGCCTGAAAGGAAACGGAAATCTTTGCAGAATTTAGAAAATTATTCAGGTGGAGTTATACAGTCATAAAGGATGGAAACAAACTCTTCCATCCAATGAGACCACACTGATCCGATATCCCAAACAGACCTTGCCCCATTTGACAGCATTTAGCCGATATCCCTCCAAACCCTTTCCTATTCATATCTCCATCTAGATGCCTTTTAAACGTTGTAATTACACCCACCTCCACCACTCCCTCTGGCAGCTTATTTCATACACACGTCACCCTCAGCGTGAAAAATCTACCCCTTGGGTTCTATTTAAACCTTTTCCATCTCACTTTAAACTAATTCCTTCTAGCTGTCGAGTCACCTAACCTGAGGAAAATACGTTGGCTATTCACCCTATCCATGCCTTTCATCATATTATGAACTTCTATAAGGTCACCGCTCAGCCTCCAACATTCCAGGGAAAAAAGTCCCAGCCTATTCAGCTACTCCCTATAACTTTTTTCAAGACATCAATATTTATTTCCCCAAGTTCCCTCACTGCTGGAAAATGGAATAGACATTGAGAGGCTCTTGATGACTGGCACGGTGGGCGGCACGGTGGCACAGTGGTTAGTACTGCTGCCTCACAGCGCCAGAGACCCGGGTTCAATACCCGCCTCAGGCGACTGTGTGGAGTTTGCACGTTCTCCCCGTGTCTGTGTGGGTTTCCTCCGGGTGCTCTGGTTTCCTCCGACAGTCCAAAGATGTGCAGGTCAGGTGAACTGGCCATGATAAATTGCCCGTAGTGTTAGGTAAGGGGTAAATGTAGGGGTATGGGTGGGCCGCACTTTGGCGGGTCGGTGTGGACTTGTTGGGCCGAAGGGCCTGTTTCCACACTGTAATGTAATCTAATCTAATCAAGGTCACAAGGTGCTGAAGGACCTCATTTGATGCTGTATTACTTGCTAGCTAATGTAGATTGGTTAGCTCAGTTGGCTGGACAGCTGCTGTGTGATACAGGTAACAGTAACATGCAGGTTCAATTACTACACTGTGAAGATCCTGTCTTCTCATCTTTGCCCCTTCAATACAGGATGGTGCCACTGACAATAAACTCAGCACCAGCCTTTCAATCTCTCTCAGATCAGAGAGCACCCTCTGGGACGATGACAGCTTCACTTGATTTTTACTCTTATTACTCAAGAAGCGGACTCTCTGGTTCTCCCTATAACTATGAGATTTTTTTTACTGCAATGTTCAGTTTCTCTCGACATAAAGGTTAACCTCCCATTAACCCTCTAAATTACTCACTGTTCCTGCAGACTAACGTTTTCTGACTCAAACGCTCATTCCGTAAATTGCAATTCTGCAGGTATTCTCTGTTTAAGTGATGCTGATTTTAAAAATTCTTCCTTGTGAAGACTCCTGTCCCCCTCACATCACTCTGGCCTCATTCTTGCCTTCCCCACATCATCTCCTCTCCCACTTCAACCTCACTTACTACCTCTAACAAAGCAACACCTTTTAATAATGCCCCACCTCTTAAACTTGTCCTTCATTTACCCCTCTTTGTCACTCTCCCCTCCACCACTCCATCCTACACCCCACTTCCTCCATGCTCCGATGTCAATCACACTCCCCTTACCCCTCTTCCTCCTCACATTTTACACTCATCCTGCACCGACATCAAACACATCACTCCCCTGGTCCTCTTACCCTCATATCCACTCGTACTCACTCTCCCCTCTCACTCGCACTTCCCCTCATTTTCTCTTCCAGCCTATTCTCCAATTACTCTCCCACCTCACTCCAACTCCCGAACACTCACATCCTGACTCTTCACTCTCCTGTTATGGATCAGGCTAGAATCCCTCAAAACATTTCAAGAAGGTAGCCCAGACCATAACATTTCCAATTGTTTTCTACAGATGTATAGTGGATATTCCAGGAGGGATGCAGATGGCCCAACCACACACTTTTAAACAAAGCAGTACTTATTTACACATGAACTAAAGAAAACCAAATTTAGAATAATATAACTATTTAAAAAAAACTAGTCGACTCTCTCGCAACTTAATGATGCTGTTCCAAATATTTGCAACATCCTTTTGGCAAAAAGAGGAAACATCAAACTCAGATTCTTCCAGGAGAGATGTCAGACAGAGAGAGGATCAGCATGGAGTTGTTTCTTTGATTAGCAGCTTGCAAAAACCAGAATAAACCCAAACTGAGCTGGTAGAAGTGGCCATTCCCCTTTCATTGTACAAGTGTTTTTTTTAAACTTGAAAGCCTTTTAAAGCCTGAAGCATTATCTGCTAACTATAATCAAATTGACCCTAAAACCCATAGAAACCAGGTACATGGGAACCGATGCATTTATGGCCCCTCTGACAAAAAACAAGGACAACCTAACCTTGTTAAAGGTGCAGCATCATCACACCCCTCACTCACACAGACACTCTCTGCCTGTCTCCACACATTTCCCTTTCCCTCTCTCCTCCCCTCTCCCTGGTTCTCCTCCTCTGAGTCATCCTCCTCATTTTCATCCTCCTTCCCCATTTCCCCCCCGGCTGCCAATTTCCCTGTCCTTATCACTTACACTCTTTGTCCCCTCCTCCAGACTCATGAACGTGCACACAGCCCGTCACGCTCTCCTCAGGTTCCCTGTCCCTATCCATCACTGCATTCTGTCTCCAGACAGGCCCCATTTTCCTCACCCTCCCTCCCCATCACTCTTCCATGGATCTCAGTCTCCACTCCTTACCTCTAAGCAACATTCCCTCCTGATGTCCCACCCCACTCTCTCCTGCTCTCATTGTCTCCCTTCTGCTCACTACCCACTCCCATTTCTGACACACCTCTTCCAACCCCCCCCCCCCCCCCCCCCACTTCCTCTCTGCCCTCCTGCATATTCTGCATTCACTTTTCCCTCTCATACTCTGTCCCCTCTAGCTCAGCTTCCCATCCCGGTCACTCTCCCCTCGACCTCATTCTCCTCTTGGTTTGTACCTGCCATTAACTGTCCCTTAGCCCGATAGACCATGGTCTCACTGCATTCTCCACCTTCCATCCCACTCACCTTCACATTCCCCATATCCATTTCTCATATCAACCTCACTCTGCTCTCACCCTCTACCTCACACTGCCCCTCACCCCTATCTCACATTCGCCCTCCCCCTCCACTGCATTCCTTCATAATCACTTCACCAATTCCCCCACTCCTTACTCTCCCCTCCCTTTTAACCTTGCTTCCTCACACTCCCCTTCCCCTTCAGTCTCACCTCCACCTCTCTCCTCCTCCACCTCATCCTCATATTCACTCATCTCCACCACATTCCACAGACATCAACTTCCGAAACCTGACCCCCTCCTTCCTTTTAATTCTCCAACCTACATTCCCCTCATCTTTACTCTCCTTTCCCCCTCACAGACTCCACCTCATCCTCCAATTCACTCACCTCCAGAATCCCCACAAGACCTTATTTTGTTCCCCTCTAGCTTCCACATACGGACTAAATCCTAGTACTCTTAACATTCCCTCCCTTTTCTATACCCTGCCAGTCCCTGCCACTCACTCTCCTCTCCCACTCTCTCATTCCTCTCATGGTCAAAAGGAACCTGCATTTCTCCCCTCCAGCTCAGCCATCTCTTCCTTTTCATTCTCACCTCCCTTTCTCTCTTCCCCTCACTCATTGCATCTCCATCCCTCAACCTTCCCACTCACTCTCTCAATCTCCAAATCTCAAATGTCCACTTATTTTGAAGACCTCGTGTCCTCACACTCTCGTTCTATCCTGTCACTCACTTTCCTTGACCCCATCCCAAACAGTCCTTTCCCCTCACAAAACCAGTACACTCTCTCCCACATCCTTACTCAGCATCCACTCATTCCCTCCTCCATCACTTACCGCATCTCTTTACTATCCCATTTCATGCCCTAAGGTTAAAAACCTTCCCTCATTTTCTCCAATTCTCTGTGATGCCCCCTTCCCTAAACCCTCCCTTACAAATGCAATCCCACTTTACCCACCCCCAGTCTTCCCACTCCCTTTCTGCCCATCACTCCTGCCTCCCCTCACTATCCCTATTCGCACCCACACATATCACCTCACTCTCCCCTTCCTCTTGCATTCACCCACCTTCTTCCTACTGACCCCTCCTGCTCCAGTCACCCTTTCCCCTCACCCTCATGCTTCCTTCGTTTTGTTATTGCACTCCTCCCTGTGCTCACTTCCCCATTACTTTGCCCTCCTCTCATTCTCCCCTTCCTCTCACTCTCCCTTCCCTGTTCCTACTCACCCGCTCTCCTACTCACTCTCCCCTCCTAATTTGTGACTTCTTTCTGGACCTAGCCATCTCCCCTTCCATTCCATACCCCATCCCTCTCTCTTAGTTTCTCCTCTCCCTCAAACTGACTTCTCACACCCTGTCCATACCGTTCACTCTCCGGGGAGTCAGGGAGTGTCTGCTCTGTGTCTCCAAGTCTTACACTGGTCCAGTCCTCAGACAGGGTGAGCCGGGGATGCGCTGTGTTCGGATCCAGAGTTAGAGAGGCTGGAGCTGGGGGAGAGATCAAATAACACCATCACTCTCTCCCACCTCTCCTGGACCCTTCACTCTCCCCTCCCCCAACTGGGCCCCACCATCTTACACTCCCCTTTACTGTCCCACACTCTCCTGCTCTCCCCTCACTCTCGGTCTCATTCCCCAACCCCTAGAACTGCTTCTCCCTCCACGTCTGCCACACACTCTGCCTCTCGCTCCCCCCCACACTCTCTGCTTCAGTTTACCCTCCCCAGCTCCCTCCTGCCACTACCATCACACTTCATATCCACACAATTCGCCCTTCTCCCAAATCCTCCTGACTCTCCAGATGATGCTGCATCTTCCAACCTGCTGTCTCCCTCCCCAGCCCTCATTTGACTCCTTCTCATTGCTCTCACCTGAGCACTTAACCCTCCAATTGCTCATCCCCTTCTAAGATCCCCCTCATTCTCCACACCTCTTTTTCTCATACCACCCCTGCACTCTCATTTATCTCCCACCTCTCCATATTTTATCCCACATCTCCTCACGCTCCCCCTCTCTTTAACCTTCCTCTCCCTCCTGCGATAAGGTTAATGTTAGGGTTAGGGTTCTGTTCTTCATTTCCCCACTCACTCCCCTCCAAGTGAGTCCTCTCACCTCCCGTCCCTCATTCCTTCCTCCCTAGCCCTCTGCCTGAACCATCCTTCCTCCTCATTCCTTCACTCCCCACACTCACTGAACTCTCCTTCACTCACTCCTCTTTCCCTGACGCTCCCCTCCTAAAAAATCCCCTTTTCAGACTCACCTTATCTCCCCTCCACACCTATCCCCTTCTGTCACTCAGCCACTCACTACCTGCTCCCCTCAACCTCCTTGGCCTCTCTCTCCCTCCCTCTCTCTGATGGTGTTATTTGATCTCTCCCCCAGCTGCAGCCTCTCTAACTCTGGATCCGAACACAGCGCATCCCCGGCTCACCCTGTCTGAGGACCGGACCAGTGTAAGACTCGGAGACACAGAGCAGACACTCCCTGACTCCCCGGAGAGATTTGATTCCTGGCTCTGTGTCCTGGGATCAGTGGGATTCACATCAGGGAGACATTACTGGGAGGTGGAGGTGGGGGAGAAGACCTGGTGGTGTCTGGGAGTGGCCCGAGTGTCTGTGGAGAGAAAAGGGAGGATCAGACTGAACCCCGAGAATGGATTCTGGATTGTGGGGCTGTTTCCCGGCTGTGGTTATTTAGCTGCCACCTCCCCCGCTGACACCCCCCTCTCCCCGAGTGTGAATCCCCGGAAGATCGGGGTTTTCCTGGACTATGAGACTGGACAGGTGTCATTTTACAATGCGGACACCATGTCCCATCTCCACACTTTCACCCACACTTTCACTGAGAGGGTCTTTCCCATCTTCTGTCCGGGAGGGAATATTGATGGGAAAAACTCCGCCCCGCTGACAATCTGCAGGATAAAAGGTCACTGAAATCCCATAATTTCACCCCATCCCCCTGCCTCCTGCCAGCTGTAAACTGATGGGATCGGTCTCAGTCTGGTGGAAAGAAGGAGGGGGAGAGAAGAAACAAATAGAAGCTCAATTGTAGAGAGGGACTGACTGGGTAGAATGAGCTGTGAGCTGCAGGAACCCGGGGACCTTCCTGCCTGTAATGTTGCTCCACAGGCGGGAGGTGGCGCTACATGACGGTGTTGGAGATGAATCAGTCAGTGGGTCTCAGACTTGGGCTCAGGGGAGTCTTTCCAAGGGGGATTCCAAACCATTTCCCTGCAGGGTCAGTGGAGTCTTTCCAGGGGGACTGGGCTCAATCCCAATAAAATGTCAGAATGATCTTCTTTGGATTTCCACCATGTGTCAGTAATGTGTATCCCACAAGTGATTTAATAATATTAAGAACTGTCTTGTTGTGCTCAGGTCTGTAAATATTGCCCAGAATGTTACTGCTCTTTCAAAAAATTTGGAAAATTTGAAAACTTCAGATTTGATGGGTGAACCGATCGTTTATGTCAAGATCAGATCATATTTAACCATGTTTGAAACCGTTCAGTTGGTGCAAACTGCAATGCAGGTGGAGCCACAGTTTTCACTTCTTTCTGAGTTATTGCTCTCTCAGCATTATCTCCTGTGAAATAATCCTTAAGTCACTCCAACGAAAATGTCTTTTTGATAAAAGCCATTACTCTAGCACTCTGTGCATGGAACCTATTCAGATTTCTCAATGTTTATGTTTATGTAATTCTAACTTATATTGGAGTGCAGGATCAAACTTGAAAATAGTTTCTTCAACCAAATCAACATCTGTGACTCACTAGAGTGAAAGCAAGGTTTCTTTAAAAACTACTTCATCAATAAATCCAAGCGAGTAAACCTGTTGTCATTTTATTTGTAAATTTCTCCAGAATATGTATCCTTATACCTCGCATTCCAACTTCATCTGGATTGTTTTAAAATTTACTGTTTCGAGTCAATGGAGTGTTAGTTGCCCGGAAATGATCCCAAGTTTACTCGAGACATTCAGTTGTTGCTCCTTTTGGTGGGGCCTTTGTGTCAGAGATTGTTAGAGTCCTACAGCACAGACTGGCTCAAACTGGTCCATGCCAAACAAAAGGTCTATCCACACTTATCACATTTCCCTGCACTTGGCCTGTAACCTTCTAAACCTTTCCGATTCATGTATTTCTCCAAATTTCTTTGAAATGTTGTTAATATACCCATCTGAACCATTTCCACTGGCAGCTTATTCCGCATACAATCCACCCTCTGTGTAAAAATGTTGTCCCTTTTATTATTTCCCCTCTAACTGGAAACTGATGTCCTCTCTTCCTTGATTCTGCAACTCTGGGTAAAAGACTGAGTGCATTCACCTTGTCATTGCCTCTCATGATCTTATTCACTTCTGTAAGTATCCCCTCCTTAGTTTCCACTGCCCTAAAAAGTCCTCGTTTGTCCAACCTTTCCCTAAAACTCAGACCCTCGAGTCCAGGCGACATCCTTGTAAACTTCTTTTGCACACTTTCCAGTTTAATACTTCCTACAGCAAGGTGACCAAAACTGAACCCAATAATCCAAGCGCAGTTTCACCATGTCCTGTACAACTGCAACATAACTTCCCAACGTCTATACTCAGTGCCCTGAATGATGAAGGCCAGTGTGCCAAAAGCCTTCTTCATTGTCCTGTCGACTTGTGACTTTCAGAGAACTGTGTGCCTGAACTCCAAGTCACTCTGTTCTACGACACTCGTTAAGGCCCTAACATTCATCATGAAACACCTACCTTGATTTGACTTTCCAAAACGCAGGACATCAAACTCATTTATATTAAACTCCATTTGCCATTTCTTGGCCCATTTTCCCAGCTGATCAAGGTTCTGCTGCAATTTCTGACAACCTTCCTCACAGTCAACAATACCGGCTATTTTAGTGTTATCTGAAAATTGTCATGTGGTGGGCAGTGGGAGTGTACACATGTTTCAGACAGTGAAGCTGTAAAGGCACATGGATAGAGTATTCAGCCGGTCCAAGTCCAGTCCCTTTTCCTCTCCTGCCCTGCAATATTGTTTTTACAGTCAAACTTCCATGTAATTTTGTAGTACTCTCAGTGGTTAAGTTTCTTAACATAAAGTGTAAATGTAAAGCCTCAGCAGTGGTGAGATTAACCTCAGTGGGAAATGTTAAGGATAATGTTCAACACAGTTAAGCAATTCTGGATAATTGAGGAAAGCCAGTGTGGGTTTGTTCAAAGCGAGTGATGTTTAATTGAATTGATTGAGCTTTTGACTGAAGACACAATTAGGATTTAGAGGAAATTTGATCCTGGAATTGAAAAGGCTTTTGAGAAATTGTCACATAAAAGATTTAGAAGTATAATTGAAGCCTGTGGAATGAAATGCAAGTGATAACATGAGGTTGAATTTGACTGGGTGGCAGTGAATGAGGAGTTTTGAGATGAGGTTAATTTTACAGTAAGGTTCTATGTCAGTCTGTTCCAGGAACATTGGTGTGGCAGCATCTGTGCAGAGAAAACAGTTTCCCCATCACTTTGTGTTTTGTTTCTGATTTCCAGCATTTACTAGGTGTGCTACAAACTTCAATTTTCACTGCCAGGGTGCGCTACAAAAACTGAAATTGCTGGTGAGAATCAGCAACCTGGCAGTGTGAGTAGAGAGAAAGACGAGACAACATTTTAGGTCCAGTGACACTAATTCAGTTTTTCGAACAATTTTTATTTTTGTAGGATACCTTGTGATTGGCAGTGAAACACAAATTCTTCCAGATCATTTCAAAGGGTTGATGACTTAGGTTTCAAGTAGGCTGAGGCAATTCCATGTTAGCTTCTTGAATGCCCTTTTACATTGCAGGGCTGTGCCTCTGTGGTGAGAAAGGGACTGTGAAGCCTGTCTAACCCATCACAGAAATCAACATGTTTCTACACCCTCCCACTGGACAGACACAAGCAGATCTGAACAAGAGTCATGCTGGATTTGAAACATTTCTCGCATCTCAGCTGCTGCCGGACCTGCTGGGTTTCTCCAGCATTCTCAGTGTTTGTGTGGAATTTGATGCTGCAGAGGGCTGTTGAGGCTGGGTCATTCAGGATATACAAGGCTCAGATGGACAGATTTTTAATGAGGAAGCGAATCAAAGGTTATGGAGTTAAGGGCAGAAAGTCGATTTGAGAATGATCAGATTGGCCATGATCTTATTCTCTGGCAAAGCAGAGGAGAAGTCACATCTGACAAACTTCATTGAGATGTTTGTGGAAGTGACAAAGAAGTTTGATGAGTGCAATGGAAATGTGTTTTTCTGACTGGAGATCTGTGACTAGTGGTGTTGTGCAGTGACCTGTGCTGAGATCCTGTACATTAATAATTTGGAAGAGAATGTAGGTGGTCTGAGCTTGCAGTGTGTGACATGATCGTAAAAACTCAGACTGACAGTTGAGTGCAATACTGAGGGAGTGCTGCAGTATTGGGACTGCACTCTGACAAATGACACTTTGATCTAAACCTCATGTAGGGATGAATATAAATAAGATCTCATGGCCAATATTTATCTCTCATTCAACATTAAAATGATTTGATGACCTGTTCACATTGCTGTGTATGGGAGCTGCTCTGTACAGACTGGCTGCCTTATGTTCCACCTTCCAACATTGAATACAATTCTGAAATACTTCATGGACTGTAAGAAGCTTTGAGATGTCATTACAAGCACTTTGCAAATACTAGTCTTTTTTATTTGAGGTATTCAATCGGGTATTCAGGAGCTTGACATGGTCAGTATACCATGTTATCACTTGTGATGGTGATTAGGAGTTATAAATATAAGACAGTCACTAATATATCCAGATGACAGCTTTCCCTCTGCTGACCATAAGCTGCAGCAGCAGAATGAGGTCATGCACCAATCGAGTTTCCTCCAGCATTTGATCGTGCTGATATATTTCTCAGTCCCTATTCTCCTGCCTTCTCCCTGTAACCCTGGTCCCTTTACTAATCAAGAACCTATCTATCTCTGTCTTAAACACTCTCAATGATTGGGCACCACATCATTCTGCAACAATGAGTTTGACAGATTAAACACTCTCTAGCTGAAGAAATTCCTCCTCATCTCAGTTATAGAGTCAAAGAATCATAGAGACGTTTAGCATAGGAACAGACCCTATGATCTAACTCGTCCATGCCAACCAGGAATCCGAAATTAATCTTGTCCCATTTGCCAGCATTTGGCCTGTTACCCTCTCAACCCTTTCTATTTATTGACTTATCCAAATGCCTTTTAACTTTTTAATTTTACCAGCCTCCACCACTTCCTCAGGCAGTTGATAACACATTTCTTTCTGAAAACATTGCCCCTGAGGTCCTTTTTTTTAATAGATATTTTTATTGAAAGAGGTAGTTTTTTGCATAATTATAGAAGTACAACCACAATAAGCCCACAAAAAACACTACTCTATATCTAAAACAAAAAAAAAACAAGAAACAACAATGCAAACAAAACACAACTATTCTCATGTGCAAACTGAACAACTCAGTGAATGTAATAAATAAATAAATAAAACAGCTCAGCACAAGAAATATCAGTTCACAACCTCTGAGAGCATTGAATATTATGCATGAATTTATTTGAAATTTTTCCTTCAAGGGCATCAAGTTCACTAAATCAGATCATCGTGGCAACACAAAAGCATGAGTTAAGATGACAGATAAATCTATATTCCAATCATCCAAAATGGGCCGCCATTTCTTATACAAATGTTCAGTTTCTCGGTGTACCATATTTGTAAGAAATTCCAAACGAATATGTTCCTAATTAGCTTACGCCAAACCAACAGACCCGGGGGGTTTACAGAGATCCAACACATCACAATTATTTTCCTTGCACAAAAAGTGAGAATATTAAGAAGATTTTTTTCCCATGAGCGTCTAAAGAAGATAAATTAGGGGGGGCCAGGAGAAGAGAAATAGGGTCCCTCTTCACTTTGATCCCCAAGAACCTCTCTATTACTCATGCCACAACCCTCCAGTATCTGCCTGAGGCAGGACCACAGACAATGTGTGAGAGTACCGATACTTATTTTACACATTGAATGCTTCTTCCACTCCCTCTGTCTCTGGGCTTACTTTTTCCATCAAGTCACGTGACCACCCTCCAAAGACCCCTTCTCCTACCTCCAACACACCCCATCCACCTGGACACCGTGAGCTGGTCTGTTACCTACCCGTGATCTCTTTATTTCAAACTGCCGCTGAGACATTGACCGCTTCAACCTGTCCACCCCCAATACCCACTCCAACCTCTCACCCACGAAATGCGCAGCTCTCCACTCCCTACACTTCAACCCCAACATCACCATCAAACCTTCAGGCAAGGAGGGCACAGTGGTAGTTTGGCATGCTGACCTTTACACTGCTAAAGCCAGGTGCCAACTTGAAGACACCTCCTCCTACTGCCTCCTCGACTACGACTCTCCTCCCATCACCAAATCATCATCTCCCAGATCGTACACAACCTCACCACCTCAGGGGATATCCCATCCACAGCTTCCAACCTCATAGTTCAGGAAACCAACACTGCCCGGTTCTACCTCCTACCCAAGATTCACAAACCTGACTACCCTGGCCAACCCATCATCTCAGCCTGCTTCTGTCATACCAAGCTCATCTCTATGTACATTGATACTGTCCTATCCCCCCAGTCGAGGAACTCCCCACATGCATTTGGGACACCACCCACTCCCTCCACCTCCTCCAAGGACTTTTGTTTCCCTGGCTCCCAATGCCACATTTTCACCATGGACATCCCCTCACTACACACCTCCATCCGTCATGACCAGGGCCTCCAAGGTCTCTGTTTCTTCCTCTCCTGGTATCCCCACCATTCCCCTCCACTGACACGCTCATTCATTTGGCTGAACTGGTCCTCACCCTCAATTTCTCCTCTGAATCCTCCCCTTCCTCCAGCTGAAAAGGATAGCCCACATGGGCCCCAGCTATGCCTGTCTCTTTATCAGTTATGTGGAACAGTCCATCTTACACAGCTCCACCAGCACTATTCCCCACCTTTTCCTCCATTACTTTGTGGACTGTTTCAGCACCATTCCCATGAGGAGGTTGAACAGTTTGTCAATTTCACCAGGACATTCCATCCCGACCTCAAGTTCACCTGGACCATCTCAGACACCTCCACCTCCTTCCTGGACATCTCCATTTCCATCAATGGTGACTGACTCAACACAGCCATCTTCTACAAACCCACAGCCATCTGGACTATACCTCCTCTCACCCTGCCTCCTGTAAGAGCGTTATCCCTTATTCCCAATTTCTCCACCTCCACTGCATCTGATCCCAGAAGGACCAGTTCCACCACAGAACACACTAGATGGCCTCCTTCTTCAAAGACCGCAGTTTCCCCTCCCACGTCGTCGATGATTCCCTCCAGCGCATCATGTCAACTTCTCGCACCTCCGCCCTTGAACCCCACCCCTCCAACTGCAACAAGGACAGACCCATCCTGGTCCTCAGCTTCCACCCCACCAACCTCCAGATACATTGCATCATACTCCGTCTTTTCCGCCACCTACAAACAGACCCCACCAACAGAGCTACATTTCCTTCTCCACCCCAAATGCATTCCAGAGAGACCATTTCCTCCGTGACTCTCTTCTCAGCTCCACGCCCACCATCAGCCCACCCTGCCCTCCTGGAACCCTCCCCTGCTACTGCAGGAATTACAAAACCTGTGCCCACAACTCCCCCCTCTCCTCTGTCAAAGGCCCCAGAGCAGCTTTCCACACTATCAGAGTTTTACCTGCACTCCTACACATGTTATTTACTGTATCTGTTGCTCCCGTTGTGGTCTCCTCTACATTGGGGAGACAGGATGCCTATTTGCAGAATGCTTCTGAGAACACCTCTGGGACATTCGCACCAACCAACCCCACTGCCCCATGGCCAAACACTTCAACTCCACCTCCGCCAAGAACATGCAGGTCTTGGGCCTCCTCCATCACCACAACTTAACCACCTGACGCCTGGAGGAAGAAGGCCTCATCTTCCACCTTGGCACCCTCCAACCCCACGGCATCAATGTGCATTTCACCAGTTTCTTCATTTCCCCTTCTCCCACCTTCTCCTAGACCCAGCCATCCAACTCAGCACCGCCCTCATGACCTGTCCTACCTGTCAATTTTCCTTCCCATCTATCCGCTCCACCTTGCTCTCTCACCTATCACCATTACTCCACCTTCATCTATCTATCGCACTCTCAGCTATCTTTCTGGTAGCCCCACCCCCCTCCCGTTTATCTCTCCACCCCCTTGGCTCACAAGCCTCATCCCTAGTGAAGAGCTTTTGCCCGAAATGTCGATTCCCCTGCTCCTCAGCTGCTGCCTAACCTGGTGTGCATTTCCAGCACCACACTCTCGACTGTGAAAGGGCAATGTCCACCCTCTCCTTTCTGAGATTCGAAAGCACCTTTTTTCTCTGCACTGGCAAATGGCTCCCTCTAATATTTTAGGTACACCATTTGAGGAGCCAGTTGGCTACGATTCCCTGTAACAACAGTTGAACTCCAAAAAGGAAAACTTCTATTGACCATTTGCTGAGCATAAACAAAAAAAAAATGAATGAAGCCTAAAAAATACATAAACTAAAACTACTACAACAAAAATACTTGTAACTACATACACAAAAAACCCAACAACTAAACCTAATATCAGGCAACTAGTGAAGGGATCTATCCCTGCCCACAAGAGGGACTTAAATGTCCCAAAAACACATTCATAACTCCTTCCAGCTTGAACTGCATCCCAGACTCAGGCCAAGAAGAGGAAGATAAAGAAAGCAACATGAACAAGGAAATTGAAAGTAGGCACTCTACCCATCCCCATATACCTTAACACCCATTGATATCAGAACAAAAAAGTTGACAACACTTTCTTTAAGAAAAGGTGACAGAGAAAAGGAAAACAAAAAGAGACACTATTGTCCACATCCCTGAAGTCATCCAGTCTATTTTAAAGCAGCCAAAAAGTTTTTTCACTTTTTATGAAGTGTCAAATGAGTGCACAGACCCATCATAAATGAAATGAAGCATCGCTGGATACCTCAAGGAATACAGGATACCAAGGTCTTCTGTTGGCTTCATCAAAGGACTTCCTTTAATGAATCACAGCTGCAGAAAAGTTCTGCAAGAACATTATCCCAGAACCTTTGTGAGTTCATGCCTGTGAATCCTTCCCCTTCATTCTGGAGAGTTCCATAACTTTAGCTTTGTCCCTGTAACTGTGGAATCGCACCAGGACCACATGAGGGTGCTGATCTGAACTGGGCCTATACACTGTGACCCAACGGGCCCGCTTAGCTTTCACCTGGCCTGTTGCAACCTCCAAGCCAAGAAACCACAGCAGCCAGCTGTCAAAGGAGCTCACTGGCTGATCGCCTTCCCCTTCTTCCAACAGTCCCACGCTGCGGAAATTGTTCCACCTCCCTCTGTTCTCGAGGTCATTGACTTGTCCAAGGTAGGGAAGGACCTGCTTCTAGAAAGTCAAATCTGTTCCTTTGAAGAGTTGATCGTAGTCTTCGAAGCTGCGGTCCTTCATTCAACCTCCTCCGTATGGCATCCAAGGCTTTCCAGCTGCTCCGCATGCTGTGGAGTGTGGCTGAGATCAGTCCAGCCTCCTGTGGAACTTCTCGATTGACGACTCAATCATTTCTCACAGTTTTGTAAACTCTGCGGCCAGGGCCTGATGGAGAGTGACTCCGACAGACTAGTGGAGGGGGCTGCAGCTGTGGCCATGGGAGTGTTCGACATCTCCGGTGAGTTCTCAGTGTGTTGGGATTTATGCAAACCTTTACAATTTGTCATATTTCTTTCATAGAACAGACTTTGTAAAATTTGGTAGAGGTTCTATTGCTCTTTAAATGCCAATTTTCACAGAAATATCTTTGGTGGGGAGGGTGATGGTGCTACTTTGCCTGAGTTGAGATGCAGAGCTCAGCAAAACAGACCTTTCAGATCACCACCATCTCAGATTGCCCCTAGGTCCCTTTTCAATCTTTCCCTTCTCACTTTAAGCCTGTACCCCCTCTAGTTTTGGACATCTCTACCCTGGAAAATGGATCTTGACTATTCACTCTATGTGTGCTCTGCATAATTTTATAAACCTCTATAAAGTCACCCTCAGACTCTAGATCTCCAGATATGGTCCAAGTGCTGGTAACTGGGACTAGATTAATTTAAGATATCTGGTCAGCACGGACAAGTCTGTTTTTGTGTTGTACATCTCTGTGACTGTATGACTCCGTAACATCTCTTTTTCAGGCCAGAAACTTTACAGCCTTCTGGACTTAATATTGGATTCAATGCCTTTAAATTGTGAATCATTTCTTTCCTTTCTTTTGGCTTTTCACCTCCCCATCCCACTGACTGACCTTTCACGTCTGGCAGGATTCACACCATTGTTCTGCCATTCTCACATTCCCATCACTTCATGCAAACCATTAACATCTTTTCTCCATCAGCACCCTGCACCCACTGCCCCACCATCCCCTCTCCCAAACTGTAGCATAAATGCTATCCCTCAACACTTCACGTCAACTTTGATGAAGAGTCGTTCAGACTTGAAACGTTATCTTGCTCTCTCTCTGTGGCTGCTGCCTGACTCACTGTGATCTCCAGCATATGTTGTTTTCAGTACCCATTCTTAGTTCAGTATGATCAGTTCCCCCCTGCTCTTTCCTCTCCACAGACACTTGGACAACTCCCAGACTCTTCCTGGTTTTCAACTCAACCTTCACCTCCCAGTAATCACTTCCTGAAGTTAATCCCTCTGGTTTTAGGATATATTCCCAGTTATCAAATTTCTCCTGGATATCATGGAGTTGCTGCTCTGTCTCTCCAAGTCTCACGCTGATCTGGTCCTTAGACAGAATGAGCCAGGGATTTGCTGCAATCGGATCCAGAGTCAGAGAGGCTGGAGTTGGGGAGAGATCAAATAACACTGTCAGAGAGAGGGTCAGAGTAGGGTGGAAAAGGTTTGTGGGCAGCAAAAAACTCAGAAAGTGAGGGAGAGTGGGAACAGGTGAGCAATGGATAGAAGATGGTAATGGAGGGGAGAATGAGGCAATTGGAGGAGGGGGGTTGAAAGGTGAAGGGTTGAAGAGTGAGTGAGAGAGAAGGTAGTGAGTGAGGACAGTAGAGGATGAAAGGACAGGTGGAAAAGGTGAGAGGCATTGGAGGGGGAGGCAAGAATGAAGGAATGAGATGGATGACCTCATTTCGAGGGAAGTTTTTGGGGAAGGGACGGGTGATGTGACAGGAGGGGAAAGTGATGTGGTAAGAAGCAGAGGAAGAGAAGTGAGGGTTGGTGAAGGGGTTAGTGTGGATGCAGCAGGGGATGAGAAGAGTGCAATGTGGAAGGGGAAGTGACAGAGAGAGAGAGAGAGAGACAGAGTGAAGAAAGTGTGGGTGTGTTGCGTATGAAGGGCCAGTTGAAGAGAACAAGAGGAGAATGAAGCAGAGAGGAAGGACTGTCACTGGGAGAGGATGATTGTGGGAAGAGTCAAGGTTAGATGGGAGAGGCCACAAGGGGTGTGTAGGAATGGGAGGGAATGGGAGTGTGGTTAGGGTAGAGGGGTGAGTGTGTGAGGTCAGTGGATGGGGATATAGAGACTGGATGGGCAGGGGATTGGGAGGGCAGTGGTGAAGTGAGTAAGGTAATGAATGAATGTGGGTTCAGAGAATGTAAGAAAGCAATCGGTGTGGCCAGAGGACAAGGAGAGGGTGAGCAAGAGGAGAGAAGATGACAGAGGGGCAATGCTGTGAAGGAGGGAGAGTGAGGAAGTGGTGGCAAATTGCAAGGGAGCAGAGTGAGGGCAGGGGGAGGGTGATGGAAGTTAGTAAGAGTGAGGAGACTGAGCGTGTGAAAGATGGAGGGATAGAGGATGGGGAAGTATCTCCATGAGGTGGGCACAGGGAAGTGATGTCGAAAGAGTGGGAGTAGGGGAGCAGGGTGTGAGGAGTGGGGAGAGAAGATAGTGAGGAGAGGCTGGCAGACAGGAGAACGTGGGGATGGGAGAGTGGATGGTAAGTAGAGGGTTGGGGGGGAATTATTCTAAGGGCAGGAAATCAGTGAAGAGTGCCAGGGAGAGAAGGGCAAGGCCAGAGGAGAAGGGCAGATGGAGAAGGGGAGGGGGGAAGTTGCCCAGTGTCATGTCGACTCCAACAATTCGTAAGATAGGGGTTAAACAGTCCCATCACCTTGAAATCCACCTCAGCTTCTGTAGCATTGAGAACAGAGAGTGAATCAGATCCATCCGTCTTCACAAAAGTCATTACTTTTGTATCATTCATAATAATAAAAACAGTAAGGGAGAATGATAGAGAGAGCCTGAGAGAGAGAACCAAAGGGACAGAGAGAGAAACAGCCAGATGATAGTGAAGTCAGAAAGTGATTGATATTTCTCTCAGTACAAATCTGTGATAGTGGAGTACTCTCAGAGTACAAGCTCTCCACTCAGGCAGAACTCCCTCAGTAGAGATTCTGACACTGCACTCTCCCATTCTGACAGTGTGGCATTCCCTCAGTTCTCACCTTCTGGCAATATGGCACTCTCTCAGTGCTGACCTGTTGACAGCAAAGCACTTCCTTCGTCCAGAGCATTGACAGTACAGCACAGTCTCTGTCCTAGCCCTTCAGAAGTGTAATACTATCTAAGTGCTGAGCCTTCAAATAGTGCCCTGTTCCTTGCATCCTGTCCCTCTGGCAGTCTAGCATTCAACGTTTGCTGACTCAAATCTCTGGTCCAGGAACTGCCTGGATGCGTTCAGCTCCAATAACACTTGAGAAGCTTGAAATTATCGAGGACAAATTGGCTGACTGGATTATCACCCCCTCCATCACATTTAACTTTCACTGCCTCCACTAGCAATGCACAGTAGTCAGAATGTGTATCGTCTGCAAAATGCAAAGCAGGAACTTAACAAAGCAACTTTGGAAACTCTTTCCAAACTTTGAAACTAAAGAAACTCAGCAGGACAAGGGCAGCAGACAGGTGGGAAAACCACGACCTGCAAGTTGCCCTCCAAGCATCTGGATTTGGAAATACATCACTGTTCATTCAGTCTTCTCAGATCAAAATCCTGACAACTCCTTCCCTAATATTGCTATGGTTTTTGACATCCTGGCAGAAGGCAGCTCAATACCACCTTTTCTGGATAATTAAGAATAGTCAAGAAAACCCGCATTCATCAATGAATAAAAAAAAACCTTGCTCCTCTAAGTCGGTGTGTAATGAACGACTAATTCCACCAGAGAAATGGCGAAATTGAAACAAGTTTTTTTTTGTGCAATTTCTTTCTCACCCATGGAAGATCCAAATAGGAAACTGAAGCTGGAGAAGCATTCCAGAATTTCAGAAAGTCGGTGTCAGCAGATTCAGAAAATGATGAATTGCAATTGCCTGAAATGGTATCCGAAGCTTAAATCACACACAAACTTAATCGAAGCAAACATTCTGGCTTCAGTAAATGGAATATTCATGAATGTGCATCCAGACATATTGACCATGTATCAATTTCTAGGAACTTACATTGTAGAATTTCCAAAAAAAAGTTAGATTCCTTATTCTATTGAAGCAACATTTTCCAAATGTGTATAACTTACAGCATATATGTTTTCAAGGAGTAAGAAAAATTCCAAAGGATGGATCAGTAACCATGGTTAACTGAAAATGTTAAAGGTGGTGTCAAGCATAAAAACAGAATGTAATTGTGTAAAGACAGACGACAGGTCAGAAGATTGGTCAAAACATTTTTAAAAACCAAAATATGACAAAAGGTTAAAGGGGATTGGTAAAATTACACTGTGGGAGAAAGCTAACCAGAAATATTTTAAAAAACAGCAAGTAAGAAGTTTTATAAATATTTAGAACAGAAAAGTTAAAGTGAATGTTGGTTCTATAGAAAGCGAGGATGAAGAATTAATAATGGAAAATAAGGAAATAACAATCAAATACAACAGATTTTTCCATTTGCCTTCACAACCTGAGATATATGTAACATTCCAGAAACAGGGAATGGAAGAGAGGGAGGAAATCAGGACACTCACGATCACTCAAGGGGGCAGAGTGATGGGGAGAGAGAGAGAGAAAGAGAGAGAGAGAAGGGAGAAAAGACTGAGGCAAAGAGTAAGGGTGGGACAGAGAGATTGGGATAGATAGGTGGGTCACTTATTTCCTTTCAGGAAGGTAAACTGCCATCCTTACCTGGTCTGACTTACATGTGACTCAGACCACAGCAAGGTGGTTGAATTTTAACTGTCCTCTAAAATAGTCCCACAAATCACTCAGTTCAAGGGCAATTAGGGGTGGGCAATAAATTTTGGCTGTGTCAATGATGCCTACAGCCCATGAAAGAATAGGAAAAAGTAAGAAAGAACCAGTCAGCACCATCAATGATCACTCCAATATTGGACCAAGTAAAATGTAAACCTGACATTGTGAGAAGCATGGACCTGACATATTGAACTGTAGGACCCAAGGTTGGTGTTTTACCCAAGTGGTAAACAGCGAAACGCTCAGAACCATAGAGCGAGCTGGATTCATGAAGACAGGAGAATAAATGTCTGCAAGGCCTGCACAAATAAGTAAACATGTGGGACAAGGCAAACAATGGAAGAAATTCTGATCTGGCTGCATTCTACTAATCAGTGGATTCCCCACAACTTCAGACTTTGGAGTCCTGGCAATTCACAACATAATCAAAGGAGGGAAACAGAGGATTTTTAATGAATTCTTCCATTGTGATGATTAATTCTGTGAAGGTGCATTTCTTGCACGCCATTACTGTTATCTCAGAGCACAATATTTCAGTGAGGGCAGGCCTGTAAATGAATATGTACTTGGAGAATCCCCTCCCCACTTCCTGTGATGGAAACATAAGTCTCAGTGAACGCTCAGGACTTGACACAACAGAACCACTAACACCCAAGACAATGTTTGGAGAAAGTGAGGACCGCAGATGCTGGAGACCAGAGTCAAAACATATGGTGCTGCAAAAGCACAACTGGTGAGGCAACATCCGAGGAACAGGAGAGTCAATATTTGGAGCAAAATCTCTTCATCTGAAATAAAAGGTGGGGTGGGGGGAAGGGGGGGAAGGGGGCTGAGAGATAAATAGGAGGGTGCAGGACAAGGGGGAAGGTAGCTGGGAATGAGATAGATAGATAAAGGTGGAGTTCAATGGTGATGGATTGGAGTGAAGAGTGGAGTGGATAGGTGCGAAGGAAGTCGGACAGGTAGGTCAGTTCAAGAGGGCTGTGCCAAGTTGGAGGGTTGGATCTGAGATAAAGTGGGAGGGAGGGGAAATGACAAAACTGGTGAAATCGACATTGATCCCATGAGGTTGGAGGGTCCCAAGATGAGGTGTTCTTCCTTCAGGGGTCTGGTGGCTAGAATTTGGCCAAGGAAGAGGTCCAGGGCTTGCATGTCCCTGGCGGAGTAGGCAGGGGAGTTGAAGTGTTTGGTTACAGGGCAGTGGGGTTGCTCTCAATGTGATCTCTGCACTGGGGAGCTAGGATGCCAACTTGTGGAATGTTTCAGAGTACATCTCTGCGACACGAACCAATCCACCCAACACTACAGGGGCTAGAATAGATTGTTGCGTGTGTCCCAGAGATGTTCTCTGAAATATTCCACAAGTTGGCATCCTATCTCCCCAGTGTAGAGGAGACCACATTGACAACAACTCTTGAATCCACTTTTCAATTGTCTCTGTAGTGAAAAAAGACCATGAAACCTCTCTTATCCACCTCACAAATCAGTAATTCTATACCGTCTCACTCGACACACACAGACAGCTCCAAAGACATTTCATATCAAACTCAAAATACCAAATTTGTTTCCTTCTCCCCAGCTCCTGTCAGAACTGCAGAGTTTCTCCAGAATTCACTATGTTTATGTGGATTGTATTACTGCAGAGGATCTGATGAGGCTGGGTCATTCAATACATTCAAGAGTCAATGGATAGATTTTTAACAAGGAGGCAAATCAAAGACTATAAGATTGAGACCAGATGTTGGAGTTGAGGATGATCAGATCAGCCGTAATCTCATGACAGGAACCTGAAGAAGGATGACACCCAAAACATTGACTTCTCTACTTCCATATGCTTCCTAGCTTGCTGTTTTCTTCTTGGGTCCTGCCTGAGTATTTTGGATTCCAGCATCTGCAGGATTATTTTTCTTTAATGATCACATTAAAGGCAGAGCAGATTCGATGGGCTGAATAGCCAACCTCTGCTCTTGCTATGTTCTCATCTGATACAATCCTTCAAGCATGCAGTCATAGACAGCAGATGATCTTCTCATTACCTCACCATTATTTGAGACAGCTTGCTATGTGTAAATTGGCTGCAGTGATTATAATACAACACTGACTACACTCCAAAAGGACGTAAATGGCAGCAAAGTGCTTTGACTCATCAAGTGGCCTTGTAAGGTGCTTTATAAATGCAAGTCTTTCATTTCCTTCCTCTTAAATCTCTGTCTTTATCCTCCTGTAAAGCATTACTTCAATATTTCTCTTTTCCCAAGTTCTGATCAAGGTCCTGTGGGGATTGGTTTCAGATGTTTGTTTAATATTTGCTCCTGCAAGGCAATAATCTTGAAGATGCTATTGAAATGCAATTTGTAACCATGTAACCAGGTGCCAGACATCAATTTACACATTTTTTCCAACAGTGCATTACGAGGAAGTGTGGAAAGATTTTGAAGTTCAGTCTTTTCAAGGATAAAGTGGTGGAGCTAGCTGACATGATTTAATATTTAAAATAGTTGACATGGGAGGAAAAGGCCATTTAAATAATAGGGTTTCACATTCACTACATTATAACGTTCTTGCCTCAGTTTTGAAAAGTCACTTCATTGGCTAAGAAGAACTTTGGGGCATCCTGACATCAAAAAAGATATCTTATGAATGCTAGTTTTTCTCTCTGTATTGTATGGAGAGTGTCAGCCTGGATTTTGCTCTCAAATCTCTGGAATGAGGGAGCTACTGGCTGAGCTTCTGAGGTGCCGTGTTTAGCTGAACACACTGTGCAAGGAATCCATGGGATGTGGAGTTTGAGGGAGGAATATTGAACTCACTGCTCAAAGTGATGCTAGAGTTAGAAACTGCTCTCTATATTTAAAAAATATTGAGATCTGCTCATGAAGTCCTGGAACCTACACAACTGCCGTTCAGGAGTTGGAAAACATGCATAAACCAATTCTGTGTCTTTCTATAAGCTTGTACCCTGACCCTATATGACATAGGAGCTGAATGACGCCATTCAACCGATCTGGACTCCTTCGCCATTCGATATGTATGATATGTTTGTCAACCCAATTCTCCTCCACTTCCCGCATGCCCCGCCCTTGAACCCCATCCCGCTATTCGCAACAAGGACAGAACCCCCTGGTCCTCACCTTCCATCCCACCAACCTCCAGAGATGATACAACATCCTCCATCATTTCCACCAACTACAAACAGACCCCACCACCAGGAATATAATTCCCTCCCCACACCTATCTGCATTCTTCAGAGATCATTCTGCCTGCAACACCCTTCTAAGTCCCCGGCCCACACCAACCCACCCACCACTTCCAGCACTCTTCCTTGCAATTGCAAGAAGTGAAATGCCTGTGCCCCCACCTCCCCTCTCACCACTATCCAAGGCCCCAAATGATCCTTCCACATCCAAAAGAGATTTACCTGTACTTCCACACACATCATCTGCTGTGACCATTGCTCTTGGTGTGGTCTCCTTTAACTTGGGGAGACAGAATGTCAACTTGTGAAACGGTTCAGAAAACATCTGTGGGACACACGCACTAAACAACCACACCACCCTATGGCTGAACACTTTAACTCACCCTCCCACTCCACCAAGGACATGGAAGTCCTGGGCCTCCTCCACTGTCAAACTCTAGCCACCAGACGGCTGGAGGAGGAACAGCTCGTTTTCTGCCTTGGGAACATCCAAGCACATGGGATCAATGTAGATTTCACCAATTTCTTCATTTGCCCTCTCACCACCTTTTCCCAGACCTAACTTTCCAGCTGAGTACTGCCCTCTTGAACTGTCCTACCTGTCCACCTTCCTTCACAACTCTCTGCTCCACCTTCCTTTCCAACCTGTCACCATCACTCCCAAACTCCATCTGCCTATCACTTCCTATCTAGCTTTCCACCAGCCCCACCCATCTTCCATTTATCTCTCAGCCTCCTTGGGCCACCCCCTCATTTCCTGATGAAGGGCTTGTGCTAAAAACGTTGAATCTTTTGGTTCTTGTATGCTGTCTGACCAGCTGTGCTTTTCTAGCACCACACGTTTTGACTTTGATTGCCAGTGCCTGCAGTCCTCACTTTCTCCTACAGCCTTTGCCTAAACTCTCCATCATACATCTCTCGCAGACACCATTTCCCCCTCATTCGCCCTCTATACCTTCTGAGCATTTGTCTCAACCTCACTATTGTCTCTCTACTCCACAACTGCTTTTCCTCCTAATGCTATCGATTTACATCCTCCTGTCCTCTTCCACCTCTTCTGTCCACTTGTATCTCTTTTGTCTGACTCTGACTGTCCTATTCATCACACTCACCAGTTCCCCAAACATTGTGGGTTCTCTCCATCCATGCCCCTCAGCCCAGCATCTCTTCAAGTTGCCTGTTATCTTTATGACCATTTACATGCTATCTCATCTTACCATAACGATTGTGGCTCCCCCAGCTCAGCATGATGACTTTCTCCTCCTTCTACACTGTTTTCAGTGATTTCCAAAATTCCAGACAATAAAACACTGATTCATTGTGGAGAAAGGCTGAGATATCTCCTCCACAGTGTATTAAGCCCTGTTGTGACAGAAACTTTCACATACCACATAAAACTTGAAGAAGTATTTTCAAATATAATTGTTTGATTAAATGATACCACAAATATGAATAGCTATGTTATTTTAATTACTCGAACTGACACTGGATCTGAACGCAGCGAATCCTTGGCTCATCCTGTCTGAGGGCCGGAGACAAACACAACGGCTACCTCACAACATGGAGAGATTTGTGAACCGGCCCTTTGTCCTGGGACCAGACAGATTCATATCAGGAAGACATTACTGGCAGGTGGATGTAGGAAACAAGACTGAGTGCATTCTAGGAGTGGTCTGGGAGTCTGTGCAGAGGAAAAAGAAAAAAGAAATTAGTCCGAACCTTGATTTTGGATTACACGGCTTGTCACTGGAGAAGGTTATTTGGCCAACACCACCGTCTTCTCGACCCCTCTCATCCCAAATGTTAAACACTGGAATATTGGCATTTTGCTGGACTATAACAATGGACAAGTGTCATTTTCCAATGCGGACACATGTCCCATCCCAAACTTCCACCCACAATTCCAATGAAAGGATCTTCCCCTTCTTCAATCCAGCATCTAAGAATGGTGGAAAGAATTCAGCACCACTGACAATCTGTGATATTCAAGATCATTCACAAGTCCGGTGTGAAATTTCACACCATCTTCGTCTCTCCTGTCAGCTATAGATTGATGGAGATTTGTCTTTGTTAGTATGAAATAAATACTTCATCTGTTTTGTAACAAAGAAACACTGATTGACAACACACCGATCAAAGCTTATGGGAGTGTAAAGCATGAACTGCGATAGAATAAAAAAACAATACAAAAACATTGGATGATGTAAATCAGACTGAAAAATTGAAGTTGCTGGAAAAGCTCAGCAGGTGTGGCAGCATTTGTGAAGATAAATCTTAATGTTTCAGGAAAGATGCCGCCAGACCTGCTGAGTTTTTCAAGCAACTTACGTGTTTATTGATGAAATGTTATGGGTTGTATGCAAAGCCAGCTGTGAGAGGGACCTCATAAAGTTGCAGATGATAGGAGCATAGGCACTTCTATATCATTAGTCTAATGCTTGGGCTGCTTGTTGTTATACTCTCTCCACCTGGAGCTTACATGAAATCTGTTAAATAAAATCAAGGCACAAGCTCAGGTTTGCAACTGATTGCAGACCATGAGATGTAATTGATTGTGATAAATTGGATGATAAAATAACAGATTAACTTGGGAAAGGAATCTAAAGACTTAAAACTTGGACAAATTCAATTCACTGCACAGTAAGAGACTGGGGAAGATGTGGACATCAAGGGGTAGGCCTCAATTTGTTGCCCAGTGTGACAATATTTGGGAAGATGGAAGAAAGTACTGCTTTGACCTAGTGGGATGCTTGTCATATCAGGATATGCACAGTTTTGGTTACAAGATTTTGATGCAGTCACATTGAGGAAATGCCAATATTGTTCAAAATCAGGATGGTACTTGGTTTCGAGGGTAACTTGGAGGTTCCTTTATATCTGCTGACCATACATTTCTAGGTGCCAGAGGTCTTGGATTTAGAAAGTGCTATCAATTAAGATTTGCAAGTGCTATCAGTTATATATTGCTTTCCATGTAGTTCAGTTCATTCCATGCATAGAAATCATAGAGTCATAGAGAACAGAAACAGACCCTTTAATCCAATTCATCCATGCCGACCATACATCCCAATCCAACCTAGTCCCATCTGCCAACATTTGGCCCTCAAAACACCTCCTATTCATCCAGCCATTGGGCACTTTTAAATGTTGTAATTATACCTGCCTCCAAAACGTCCCCAGGCAGTTCATTTCAAACATGCATTGCCCTTTGTGTGTTATCCCTCAGACCATTTTATAATCTTTCCCCTCTCACATTAAACCTCTGCTTTCTAATTTTGGCCTCCCCCACATGAGGAAGAAGTAATTGGTTAATGACTCTATCCATGCCCTTCATGACTTTATAAACCTCTAGTTCTCCAGCTCCAGACTGAGAAACAAATCACTGATTCAAGGGGTCATGAGCATTTACCGACCTCTGTGGGTTTCCTTTCTCACCAGAGATCAGAGATTTCATTTGAATGAAAGGTCTTGTTTATCAACAGCATGGCTTTGGGCAGGGGAGGTCTTACCGCATAAACTTGATTTCGTTTTTGAGAAGGTGACAAAGATGATTGATGAGGGAAAAGTGTTTGATGCAATCTTCATCTGCAAAGCCTTTGACAAGGTCCCTCATGGGAGACTGGTACAAACCATGGAGTCACAAGATATCAAGGGTACACTGCCAAGATCAATACAGAATTAGCTTAGTCACAGGAGACAGACAGTAGCAGTGGAAGAATGCTTTTTAGAATGGAAGGTTGTGACAAGTGTTTCCAAGTGAATCAGACCTGGGATCTCTGCTGTTTGTGGCCTGCATAAATGATTAGGGGAAAATTGTGGTGAGTATAATTAGTAAGTCTGCAGATGTAACAAAGATTGGTGTAGATACAGATAGTGAGGAGAGTTGTTGGAAGATACGGCAGAATATAAATGAGTTGGAGGAATGGGCAGAAAATGGCAGATGTAGTTTAATCTGGACAAATGTGAGATGATACATTTTGGAAGGTCATGCACAGATAGAAACTATAGTGACAGAACCTTAGGAGGATTGATATGCAGAGGGATTTGGGTGTGTATGTCCACAGATCACTGAAGGTGGCAGCACATGTAGATAAGGTAATACAAAAGGCAAGTAGCCTGCTTGCCTTCATTGGAAGGGCCATTGAATGTAAGGATAGCAATGCTCTCCTGCAGCTTTATAGAACTTTAGTTCGGCCACACTTGGAATATTGCAGTTCTGTTCACCACATTACCAGGATGTATGAGAGATTTCAGCTAAGAAGAAAGGTTGGAGAGACTGCATTTGAGTTCACTGAAATGCAAGAGGTTGAAGTTTATACGATTGTGAATGGCATGGATAGAGTGGAAAGTATGAGGCGATTTTCCCAGGGTGGAGGTGTCAATTACGAGGGGGCACGGGTTCAAGGTGTGGGGTGGGGGGTGGGGGGCATCTAAAGAAATGTGTGAGGCACGTTTTTTTCACACAAAGGGTGGTGAGTGCCTGCATCGCGCTGCCAGAGGAGGAGGTGGAAGCAGACCCAACAATCGCGTTCAAGAAACACCTGGACGAATACGTGAAAAGGAAGGTAGTGGAGCGATATGAATCCGGCAAGTAAAGACAGTTTTAGTATGGAAAGGCCAGTATTATCGGTGCAGGCTTGGAGGACAGAGCGACCTGCTCTTTTGCTGTATTGCTCTTTGTTCTATTATACACAACGTCTGCCCTTACCCTCCGGGCATATAAACCATTGGGAGAAAGTGAGCACTGCAGATGCTGGAGATCAGAGTCGAACAGTGTGGTGCTGGAAAGCGCAGCCGATCAGCAGTATCCGAGGAGCAGGAGAATCGACGTTTCGGCCAGAAGCCCTTCATCAGGAAAGGAACCTCCTTGATGCTAGCTCAGCGGACTTGCTTTCCCAGCACCACGATTCTTCGACTGTACATGAACCATCCCCTTTTCTCTGTCCCACAATCCTGACTGTTCCCTGATGGGCCGCTTCCGGGCAGGGAGGGTAAAAAAAAAACACGGGAGCTACTCATTCTGCAGGCTTTGTGGCCTTCACACAGAGATTCAGCAACCACCCGCTCCAAGCATCGTTTCCCTCTACAAATATGACCGAGAGGGCACGGGCGAGGGCAATTCCGCGCAAGCGCAGTGTATCTTACAGCGCAGGCGATAGATGGGATTCCATAGCCTGAAGTATCATGGGTAGCCAAGTCGCCATGGGAATCCGTACATTAGCTGTGGTCATATTTTTCTTGTGACATCGTACAGAGAGGTGTTTTGGAATTGATGGGCAAGTGGAGTCCTACACGTAGCAACAACTATAGTGAAGTCTTACACATAACGGCAGTTATAACCGGAAAAAATCCTTCAATCAGTGATGCTCAAGAAGGTGGGATGCTTTCGGAAATCTTTTCTGTGAGGAACTGCCAAGATCGTAAATGTTCCAGGGCATGGATTTTACTGATGCTGAAACATGAGGAAAGAGCAGGGAATCTTTGAGACACATGCCACAGCCCCTTTTTAATTCATGATAGCATGAATTACGAATTGTCATTCGTAACTATTGTCATTGTTATTGTCATTCTTAATTTCTCTGAGAAGATTCCATTAAACTCATTTCAGGTCCATTTGCTGCAGTCTGTTTGGATTGTAGTATTTCCAATTTATTTGTACACCACCACAGGCAGTTAGGACTCAACCAATTTGTTATGACTCTGGAGAAACCTGGAGGCCAGATTAGAATTGCAGGTTTCCCTTCTGAAAGGAAGGACATCTTTTTTTACTTTATTTACTTTTCAACTGTGGAGCAAAATTGGAAAACATTTCTTTGAATTAAGGGAACAGTGGAAAGAAATTGACTACCATTTACAAAGAAATTACTTTTGCTGAATTTGCCTGGAATTTACAAAGCAAGAGTATTGAATGGGTGCCTAATAATGGTGTTAATATGTGTGAATATTGAAACCAGACAATTTCTCTCTACTTGTTTGTTTTCTTTAAAATTCTTGGAAGTGATAATGGTTTGATAATGGCCAGATTTTCCATTGACCTGGAGGAGTTGATTGAAGACAGAGCAAATGAAAAAGAGCTGTTAGATTATGGTGACCAGTTTTTCCATGTAATCAAGAAAGGAGAATCTAACTTCTGCAGGGAAAGAATCTAGAGACAGCCCTGACTCTCTTATCTGCATCTGAAATGTACCAGTAAATCCATCTTTTTAAAAATGTATTTCGGAAGGATGTATCGCTGACTGGGCAGCATGTTACCCTTGGAGGGACTATTTAGCGATTGGTACATCTGAATGGCTTGCCTGGCTATTTCAGAGGGTAATTGAGAGTTAACCACATTGAAGTTATATGAAGACCACACCAGGCGAGGATGGCAGTTTCCTTGTTGGAAAGAGATTAGTGAATCAGATGGGATTTCCTGGAAATTTACTCATGGTAATCGATCAATACTTGATTCAAGCTTTTTTCTTATATAATATGGAACAATACAGCACAGAACAGGCCCTTCGGTCCACGATGTTGTGCCGAACATTTGTCCTAGCTTAAGCACCTATTCATGTACCTATCCAATTGTGCTTAAAGGTCACCAATGATTCTGACTCTGCCACTCCCACAGGCAGCGTATTCCATGCCCCCACCACTCTCTGGATAAAGAACCTACCCCTGACATCCCCCCTATACCTTCCAACCTTCACCTTAAATTTATGTCCCCTTGTAACACTGTTGTACCTGGGGAAAAAGTCTACTCTATCCAATCCCCTGATCATCTTATAAACCTCTATCAAGTCACCCCTCATCCTTTGCCGTTCCAATGAGAAAAGGCCTAGCTCTCTCAACCTATCCTTGTAAGACCTATTCTCCATTCCAGGCAACATCCTGGTAAATCTCCTCTGCACCCTCTCCAAAGCATCCACATCTTTCCTGAAGTGAGGCGACCAGAACTGCACACAGTACTCCAAATGTGGTCTTACCAAGGTCTTGTACAGCTGCAACATCACCTCACGACCCTTGAATCTAATCCCTCTGCTAATGAACGCTAATACACCATAGGCTTGCTTACAAGCTCTATCCACCTGAGTGGCAACTTTCAAACATCTATGAACATAGACCCCAAGATCCCTCTGCTCCTCCACCTTACTAAGAACCCTACTGTTAACCCTGTATTCCACATTCTTACTTGTCCTTCCAAAATGGACAACCTCACACTTAACAGTGTTGAACTCCATCTGCCACTCCTCAGCCCAGGTCTGCATCATATCTAAGTCCCTTGGCAGCCGACAACAGCCCTCCTCACTATCCACAACTCCACCAATCTTTGTATTGTCTGCAAATTTACTGACCCACTCTTGAACTCCTCTTCCAAGTCATTAATAAAAATTACAAAACAGCAGAGGACCCAGAACTGATCCCTGCGGAACTCTACTTGTAACTGGGCTCCGGGCTGAATAATTACCATCTACCACCACTCTCTGACTTCAACCAGTTAGCCAGTTCTCTATCCAACTGGCCAAATTTCACACTATCCCATACCTCCTGACCTTCCGCATAAGCCAACCATGGGAAACCTTCTCAAATGCCTTACTAAAATCCATGTACACTACATCCACTGCTCTACCCTCATCATTTTTAAAAAAAACTTCACCAGATTTGAATGCCAGTCCACAGAACAGTAGCTAAATTTCTGGATTAATCATCTCGTGATTATTCCACTATGCCATTACTCCACATTCCTTCCATTAACCATTCTCATCAACTCATCTCCACAAAACTACTTTTTGCATATCCCGCCGGAAGGAACAAAAAGAAAACCTCCCAGAGTAGGGTAAAGATCTACTCTAAATCAGTAACTGATTATTAAATAATTGGGAAAACTGTTGTGTGACATTTTCAAAAAGAAGCGTTTAAGTAAATGATAACATGAATATAAATAAGTATCTTATTTTAATTACTGCTGGAAAAGCGCAGCAGATCAGGCAGCATCCAAGGAGAAGGAGAATTGACATTTCGGGCATGAGCCCTTCTTTCTCTCATGCCCGAAACGTCGATTCTCCTTCTCCTTGGATGCTGCCCGACCTGCTGCGCTTTTCCAGCAACACATTTTCAGCTCTGATCTCCAGCACCTGCAGTCCTCACTTTCTCCTCTTATTTTAATTACCCCAGTTCCAGCTTGTCTGACTCTGGATCAGAATACAGTGAATTCTTGGCTCATCCTGCCTGAGGACCAGACCAGTGAGAGACTTGGAGACAAACTGCAATGGCTATCTGACATCCCAGAGAGATTTGAGAATTGGCCCTTTATCCTGGGATCAGACATATTCATATCAGGGAGATACTACTGGCAGGTGGATGTTGGAAACAAGACTGAGTGGATTCTGGGAGTAGTCCAGGACTCTGTGGTTAGGAACAAGGAAATTAGTCTGAACCTTAACACCACCTATTGTATGATGCAGCTTATCCCTCAAGAAGGTCATTTGGCCAACACCACTGTCTTCTCAATCCCTCTCACCTCAAAAGATTAAACCCCAAAATATTGGCATTTCCTGGACCATGAGAGTGGACAGCTGTCATTTTACAATGTGGACAACATGTCCAATCTCTACACTTTCAATGAGAGGATCTTTCCCTTCTTCAAGCTGGCATCTGAGGAAGTTGGAAAAAAATCAGCACCACCGATTATCTGCGAGATTAACATCACTCATGGGTCCTGCATGTAATTTCACACTACTGTCATGTCTCCTGCCAGCTGTAAACTGTTAGCATGAAATGAGTATTTATTCTGTGATAGAGAAACATTGATTGAAAACACAATGAACAACGTTGTTAGGAGAGTAAAGCACGAACTGTGATCAAATAAAAACCAAAACAATTATGGATGCTGTAAATCAGTCTCAAAAATTGAAGTTGCTGGAAAATCTCAGCAGGTCTGGCAGCATATGTGAAGGTAAATCAAAATTAATGCTTCGGGAAAGATTCTGCCCGACCTGCTGAGTTTTGTTTTCAGCAAATTCTGTGTTTTTTTTGTGAAACGTGTTGAGTTTTGTGTAAAGCCAGCTCTCAGAGGGCCCGCAAAAGGTTACAAATAATGGGAGCATATGTAATTGAGTATCAGTGGTCTAATGCTTCAGCTGCTTGTTTTTATACCTTCTCCACCTGCAGCATAAATGAAACCTGATAGATAAAATCAAGGCACAAGCCCAAAGTTGCACCTTATTTCAGACCAGGAGAGGTAATTGATTTTGATAAGTCAACAGATAAAATAACAGATGAACGTGAGGAAGGAATGTACATAGTTACAACTTGGACAAATTCACATCAATGCACAGGGGAAGAGGTGGACATAATGGGCTTGGCCTGCATTTGTTCTTTATTCTCACAATCTTTGTGAAGATGGAAGAAAGTAACTTTTTGAGTGGTGCAATCCTTGGCATGTAGGGATATGCACAGATTTCCATGCAGCCATATTGAGGAAATGCCAAAATAGTTCAAAATCAGGATGTTACCTGATTTTGAGGGTAACTTGTAGGTTCCTTTACATCTGCTGCCCAAACATTTCTCGGTGGAAGAGGTCATGAATTTGGAAGGTGCTATCAATTAAGATTCGCAAGAACCTGCAGTAATATAATGCTTTCCATGTAGATCAGATCATTCTGCACATGGAAATCATAGAGGTATACAGTGCAGAAACAGACCCTTTAATCCAATTCATCCATGCCAACCATACATCACATTCTGACCTAGTCTGACCTGCCAACATTTGGCCCTCAAAACACTACCTATTCATTCAGCCATTTGGTCACTTTTAAATGTTGTAATTATACCTGCCTCCAGAACTACCCCAGGCAGTTCATTTCAAACATGCATTGCCCTTTGTGTGTTATCCCTCAGGCCATCTTATAATCTTTCCCCTCTCACCATAAACCTCTGCTTTTGAATTTTGGCCTCCCCCACATGAGAAAGAAGCGATTGGTTATTGACCCTATCCATGCCTCTCATGACTTTATAAACCCCTAATTCTCCAGGTCCAGACTGAGAACCAAATCGTTGATTCAAGGGGACATGGACATGTATGAATAATCCTCCAGGCCATCCTCTCCGGGTTTCCATCCTCACCAGAGATCTAGGGCGTCACTGGATTTCCCCAGAGTGAAATGTCTTGTTTATAGGCAGCATGGTTTTGTGGAGGGGAGGTCTTGCCTCAGTAACCTGATTGCATTTTTTGTGCAGGTGACAAAGATGATTGATGAGGGAAAAGTGGTTGATGTTATGGACATCACAGACTTCTGCAAAGCCTTTGACAAGGGCCCCCCATGATGCACTGGTGCGAAAGGTGAAGTCACATGAGAACGGGGTGAACTGCCAAGGTCAATACAGAATTGGTTTAGTCACAGGAAACAAAGGGTAGTGGTGGAAGGATGCTGTTCAGAATGGAATGTTGTGACACGTGTTTCCACAGGGATTAGCACTGTGACCTCTGCTGTTTGTAGCCTACACAAATGATTTGCTGGAAAAAGTGGCTAGTATAATTAATAAGTTTGCTGATGCAAAAAAAAAGATTGGTGCAGCTTCAGATAGTGAGGAGATTTTCAGAAGATAGAGCAGAATATAGATCAGATAGAGTCATGGGCAGAAAAAAATTGCAGATGTATTTTAATCTGGACAAATGTGAGGTGATGCATTTTTGAAGAAAAATACAAGTAGAAACATTCGTGACAGAACCTTAGGAGGATTGATATGCAGAGGGATTTGGGTGTGTAGGTCCACAGATCACTGAAGGTGCAACACAGGTAGATAAGCAGAACAAAGGCTTATGTCATGCTTGGCTTCATTGGAAGGGGCATTAAGTGTAAGGATAGAAATGTTATGCTGCAGTTCCATAGAGCATTAGTTACTCCACATTGGAATATTGCAGTTCTGGGTCTCACTACCAGAAGGATATCAATGCTTTGGTCAAGATACAGGAAAGGGTATATACCAGGATATTTGCTGGTATGAGAGATATTAGCGAAGAAGAAAGGTTGGATAGACTGTGTTTGAGTTCACTGAAATGCAAGAGGTTGAAGTGTGACACGAGAGAATTTAAGATTGTGAATGGCATGGATAGAGTGAAAAGTATGAGGCATTTTTCCCAGGGTGTAGGGGGCAATTACTAGGGGACACAGGTTCAAGGTGCTGGTGGGATGGGGTGGAGGATGTAAAAGAGATGTGTGAGGCAGGTTTTTCACACAAAGATGAGTGAGTCCCTGCAACGCGCTGCCAGAAGAGATGGTAGAAGCAGACACAACAGTGGGCGGCACGGTGGCACAGTGGTGTGAGCGGCACGGTGGCACAGTGGTGTGGGCGGCACGGTGGCACAGTGGTTAGCACTGTTGCCTCACAGCGCCAGAGACCCGAGTTCAATTCCCGCCTCAGGTGACTGACTGTGTGGAGTTTGCACATTCTCCCCGTGTCTGCGTGGGTTTCCTCCGGGTGCTCCGGTTTCCTCCCACAGTCCAAAGATGTGCAGGGCAGGTGAATTGGTCATGCTAAAAAATCCCCTTAGTGTTAGGTAAGGGGTAGATGTAGATGTAGGGGTATGGGTGGGTTACGCTTCGGCGGGGCAGTGTGGACTTGTTGGGCCGAAGGGCCTGTTTCCACACTGTAAGTAATCTAATCTAATCTAATCTAATCTAATCTAATCTAATCTAGTAGCATTCAAGAAACACCTGAACAAATACTTGAATAGGAAGGGAATAGAGGGATATGGATCCTGCAAGTAAGACAGTTTGGAAGGGCCAAATGTATCTGTGCAGGTTTGGAGGACAGAATGGCCTGTTCTTGTGCTGTATTTTTCTTTGTTCTATTATACATAACGTCCACCCCACCTCGGCCCCCAGCTTGGGTAAATGAACCATCTCCCTTTCTCTGCCCCAAAATGGTGGTTGTTCCTTGATGGCACACATCCTGGAAGGGAGGGTTTTAAAAAAAGACTGCAAATGTAAGCTACTCCTTTTGCAGGCTTTGTGCCTCCACACTGAGTGTCAGAAACCACCAACTCCAGCTATCGCTTAAATCGTGCAAATCCAACCAAGAGAGGTCCCGGGAGAAGGCAGCTCCACGCAAGTGTACATTATCTTACAGCGCAGGAGATAGAGGGTCCACAGAACATTAGCTGAATTTCTGGATTAATACTCTAGCAATTATATCTCTGGACCATTATGCCTCATTCCTTATTGTTAGGCATTCTCATCTCCCCATTTCCACATACTTTTTTTTATTTCCCGACTGAAGGAACAAAAAGAAAACCTTCCAGAGCAGGGTAAGGATCTATTCTAAATCAATGACTGAAGATTGAATAATTCAGCAAACTGTTGTATTTTAAGCCAATAACTGTGAAAGGATCAAGAGGAACTAGAAGACATAGAAATGAAATAGCCAATCGAAGCCAATCTTGACACTATTAAACAGTACCATCATTGTTATCATTCCTAAAATCAATATATTTAACTATATCTATCTGTGTACTTTTCTGCAAACTTAAGGAGAGACAGAGTCATAGGGTTTTATGTAAAGGGAATTCATCTGTAATATTTTATTTTTCTTTTTGTTAAAATATATAAGCCTGCAAGTATGTCTGGAAAAAAAAGAATTGTGGTTGCTGGAAATCAGAAACAAAAGCAGAAATTGCTGGGAAAAACTCAGCAGGTCTGGCAGCATCTGTGGAGAGAAACCAACCTTAATGCTTATGGCCAGCTGACTTTTCTTCGAATGTGAATGTTTCGGAGGAAATGTCACTGGACTTGAAACATTAACAGTGTGTCCGCAGTGTGTTTTAACAATTTACACAGCAACAACCTGCTAACTAGGTAATTGTCATGATAACGGAGGCATACATGTTGTCAGAATCAAGAACACTGGTCATCAGCACCTCATCAAGGGCAACCTGGGACAGACAGTAAATGATTACCAGACAGTGATACCTATGTACCATGTCCCATGAATGATTTTTTTTTAAAAAGAGAGGAATGAGAACGTGGTCATACTAATCTGAATTGTGTCAGTGCTTTGCTTGCATCAATATAAAAGTGTAGACATGGCTTTTATTTAACATGTCATCCAATATATTTTCTGTGTTGCACTAAGTTATCATCCAAAACCCCACACAACAGGCCTTGTCAACACATAGTCTGCTCTTACCCAACCCATTCTTAGCTTTTAACAGTCCCCATTATTAACTATTCATCATCATTTTTGAATTTGTTCTCACATTGTATAGTAATTTCAATGATTCCTCAATGATATCAACAAGTTTCATGCCACCATCAGACTTACCATGGACTACTCTTTAGAATCAGTTTCATTCTTGGACACATGCAGATCCATCCAGGATGAGCACCTCAGTACCTCACTCCACTGCAAGCCCATGGATAACCTCATGAAGCTGCATTTCTCTAGTTTTCAGCCTAAACATGTTAAAGAAGCCACTCCTACAGACATGCTCTGCATATAATAGGATTTGTTCAGTTGATGAAGCATGTAATGTAAAGATGCTAAAGGCTGCCTTCTTAAGAATGGGATACAATGCCCAACTTATTGATCACCAGTTCCAACATGCCACAGTGAAAAACAGCAATGAGCTCCTCAGAAGACATACACACGACACAGCCAATAGGTAATTTCTGTCATCTAGTACTTCTCTAGTGCAGAGGAATTACGTCATATTCCTTGCAGCCTTCAAAATGTCAACAAACATACTGCCAAGATCATCCCTAATCGCTTTCAAACAACCACCAAACCTTAAACAGCATCAACAACAGTACCACACAACCCTGCCATGGTAACCTCTGCAAGACATGCCATATCATTGACATGAATACTACTATCACACATGGGAACACCACCGACCATGTACATGGGAGATATTCATGTGACTCGGCCAACATTGTCTACCTCATACTCTGCAGCAAAAGATGCCCTGAGGCATGCTATGTTTGCGAGATCATGCAGACACTATGACACTGAATGGATGGATGCCACGCAATAATTGCCAGACAGGAATGTTCCCTCCTAATCAGGAAACACTTCAGTGGTCAAGGATGGTCTGCCACCAATCTTCAGTTAAGCATCCTCCAAGGTGGTTTTTAAGATACATAATGCAGAATTGCCAAACAGAAACTAATAGTCAAGTTCTCTACCCATGAAGACAGCTTCAACCATGATCTTGGGTTTATGTTGCACTACATGTAACCTCACCTTACTGTTCTCCACTTGTAAAATCTTCCTTACTGTCCTATTTGACAGCATCACCTTGATAGCTTATTATGCTCCCGCTCCCTTAATTACTTTGCAGGTTAATTACTTGTTACTTTGATTAGACCCTCAGCATGTAACTCTTAAACCTATCATATTATTCCAGCCATTTGGGTTGTCGCCAGCACCACCTTATTATTAACTTTTTTGCAATTGTGTGCCAACTATTTGTGCCATCTTTTGAGCACTCTGCCTATAAATTCTGTATTTGTGTGCCTCTCTTCACTTCATCTGATGAAAGAGTAGTGGTCCAAAAGCTTGTGATTTTAAATAAAACTGTTGGGCAATAACCGAGCATTGTGTGCCGAGAGATCCAAGTGGCTCGGGAGAATAAGGAGTTGAAAGAACATAGACCATAGAACATTACAACGCAGTACAGGCCTTTCAGCCGTCGATGTTGTGCCAACCTGTGGAACCAATCTGAAGCCTATCTATCCCATTTTATATAATTTCATCCATATTTTATCCAATGACCATTTGAATGCTTTGAAAGTTGGTGAGTCTACTACTGTTGCAGGCAGTGCATTCTACATCCCTACTACTCTCTGAGTAAAGAAACTACCTCTGCCATCTGTCCTATATCTGTGACCCCTCAGTTTAAAGCTATGTCCCCTCGTGCTAGCCATCACCATCCAAGGAAAAAGGCTCTCACTCTCCACCCCTCTGATTATCTTATATGTCTCAATTCAGTCACCTCTCAACCTTTTTCTCTCTAAGAAAAACAGCCTCAAGTCCCTCAGCCTTTCCTCATAAGACTTTCCCTCCATACCAGGCAGCATCCCAGTAAATCTCCTCTGAACCTTTTCTGATGCTTCCACAGCCTTCCTATGATGCAGTGACCAGAAATGTAGGCAATACTCCAAGTGCGGCCGCACCAGACTTTTGTGCAGCTGCAGCATGACCTCGTGGCTCCAAAACTCAATCCAGTTAGCCCAGTATACTTTATTGCTGTTAGTCCTTCCAAAGTGAATCACTTCACACTTTTCTGTAAAAATATTCATTTGCCACCTCTCAGCCCATCTCTGCAGCTTATCTATATCCTCTGCAACCTGCAACATCCTTCAGCACTATCCACAACTCCTGAGTGTCATCTGCAAATTTCCTAACTCATCCTTCTATGCCCTCATCCAGCTCATTTTTAAAAATGACAAACAGGAGTGGCCCCAAAATAGATCATTGCGGTACACCACTAATAACTGAACTCCAGGATGGACATTTCCCATAAATCAAGACCCTCTGTCTTCTTTCAGTTAGCCACATTCTGATCCAAAATGCTAAATTGCCCTCAATCCCTTGTCTCCACATTTTGTGCAATAGCCTACCATGGGGAACTTTATCAAACACCTTACTGAAATCTATACACACCACATCAAATACTTTACCCTCATCTGTTTGACCACCATCTCAAAAACTCAATAAGGTTTGGGAGACAGGACCTACCCTTCACAAAACTGTGTTGACTATCCCTAACCAACTTATTCCTCTCTACTTTATCATGAATCCTACCTCTTATAACCTTTTCCAACACTTTACTCACAACTGAAGTAAGGCTCACTGGTCTATAATTACCAGAGTTGTCTCTTCTCCCCTTCTTGAACAAGGCAACAACATTTGCTATCCTCCAGTCCTCTCGCACTAGAAAATGATGACATAAAGATCAAAGCTAAAGCCTCTGCAGTCTCCTCCCTGGTTTCCCAGATAATCCGAGGATAAATCCCAAATCACCCAGGGGATATCCCTATTTTCACACTTTCCAGAATTTATAACACTCCTCATTATGAAGCTCAATCCCATCGAGATTGATAGCCTGTACCTCAGTATTCTCCTTGGCAGAATTGTCATTTTCTAATGTGAATACTGATGAAAAATATTCATTTAGCATTTCCCCTATCTCCTCAGACTCCACGCACAACTTCCTACTACCACCCTTGATTGTCCCCAATCTTTCTCTTGTCATTTTTTTATTCCTGATGTACCTATAGAAATCTTCAGGGTTTTCTTTGACTCTGTCTGTCAATGACTTCTCGTGTCCCCTCCTGGCTCTTTTTAATTCTCTCTTTCGCTCTTTCCTGGTTAACTTGAAACTCTCAAGCACCCTAACTCAGCCTTCAAGTCTCATCCTAACATAAGCCTTTTTCTTCCTCATGACAAGAGCTTTAACTTCTTTAGTAAACCATGGCTCCCTCACTTGACCACTTCCTCCCTGCCTGATAGGTACAGACTTATCAAGGACATGCTGTAGCTATTTTTTGAATAAGCTCCACATTTCAATTGTTCTCATCCCCTGCAGTTTCCATTCCCATCTTATGCTTCCTAAATCTTGCTGAATCACATCATAATTGCCTTTCCCCCAGTAATAACTCTTGCCCTGCGCTATATACCTATCCCTTTCCATCACTAATGCAAACATAACCAAATTGTGGTTACTATCAACAAAGTACTCAGCACCTCCAAATCTAACACCTGGCCAGGTTCAGTACCAAATCTAATGTGGCTTCATCTCTTGTTGGCTTGTCTATACACTGTGTCAGGAAACCATCTGTACACATTGGACAAAAACTGACCCATCTCAAGTACTGAACTACAGTATTTCCAGTCAATATTTGGAAGGTTAAAGTCCCCCATAACAACTATCCTATTACTCTCGCTACTATGCAGAATTATCATTGCTATCCTTTCCTCTACATCTCTAGAACTATTCGGAGGCCGATAGAAAACTACAAACAGGTGGACCTCTCTTTTCCTGCTTCTAACTTCAGTCCATACTACCGCAGTAGACGAGTCCTCATCAAATGTCCTTTCTGCCACTGTAATACTGGCCTTGATTAACAAGACCACACTTCCCCCTCTATTACCATCTTTGCTATTCTTACTGAAACATGAAAATCCTGGAACCTGAAACAACCATTCCTGTCCCTGCTCTATCCATGTGTTTGAAATGGTCACAACATCGAATACCACTCCCCCTTAAGGATCCTGAAAACATGATCCGAGACATCATGAACCCTGGCACCTGGGAGCCAACACATCAACCGTGAGTCTCTCTTGTTCCAACAGAATCTCCTAATCTCTCCCCCTAACTATGGATCCCTCAGGAGTAACGCTCTGCCCATTCTCCCCCTTCTCTTCTGAGCAACAGGGACAGACTCTGTGCCAGAGACCTGTACCCCATGGCTCACCCCTGGTAAGTTGACCCCCCAACAATATCAAAATGGTATACTTGTTATTGAGGGGAAAGGCCACAGGGGTTCCCTGCACTGCCGACCAGTTCCCTTTCCATATACTGACTGTAACCTATTTGTCTTTTTCTTGCACCTGAGGAAATAAATAAGAACATCGTATGGGAGAAACTAATGGTATTGAAAGTTAATAAGAAACTGATTGTCTACTCCATTGTGCATTCAACCTCATCAAATGTAATCTATGCACTGGCGATTATTTTCCAATATTCTATCAGTTCTGGAATGGTACCCTTGAACTGGAAGGCTGCAAATTTGTCACCACTATTGAAAAAGGGAACAAACAAAAAATTCTTAATTAAAGATCTGTTAAACATATTCTGGGGCTCCAAGATGGTGACAATCTGAGGGGTCTGCTTTGCTGAGTTCTGCACCTCAGTTCGTGCAAAGTAACACTCTCACCTCCCACTTTAAATCATTTCTTTGATAATTCAGTCTTTAAAGAGCTTTTCAACTTTTCGAACTTGTATAAATTATTTTATGAAGTCTGCTTTATTAAAGAAACATGTCAGAAGGTAAAAGCTTCAGCATGTCCCAACACACAGGACACTCACCTGAGAAGTCGGACACGTCCGCGCCTGCAGCTGCAGCTCCCTCTACTAGCCTACCGGAGTTGTTCACTCACCAGGCTCTGGCTACAGAGTTTGTGAAGCTGTGTGAGACAATCAAGTCGTCGATTAAAGAGAGCTTCTGCACCAGACTGGACCCAGTCGTGGCCATGCTCCACAAATATGAGGAGCAGCTGCAGGGCCCAGGATGCAGAACAGAGACAGTTGAAAGGAAGACCACAGCTTCTGAAACCAAGACTGATTCTTTAAAGGAAAGAATCTGAGCACTGGAGAAACAGGAGCAAGTTGATGACCTCAAGAACAAAGGTAGGCAAAACAATGTTGGCGTTATGGAGCTGCTGCGGAGAGTAGCTGGCTTCGAAAGCTGGCTGCCTCAATTTCTAGCCCTGGAGGCTATGTTGGACCAGGTTAAGCTTGAAAGGGCCCATTGAGTTGCAATGCACAGGCCCGGCTTGGACCAATGCCCTCGCATGGTCCTAGTGTAACTCCACAGCTAGAAGGACAAAGGTAAAGTTATGGAGGTCTCCAGAATCAAGGGAAAAAATCCATGGGCCTTAACTTACCAAGGTTTCAGAAATTCTCTTCAGCTGTAATTCATAAAAGGGAGACTTGATGAAGCCAACAGAGACCTTGGTATCCAGTATTCTCTAAGGTACCCAGTGGTGCTTCAGGTTATGTATGATGGGTCTATGCATTTGTTTGACTCTTCAGAAAAAGGGAAACATTTTTTGGACTCTTTAAAATAGGCCAGATAACCTAAAGGATGTGGGCCATCGTGTTTCTTTTTCCTTGTATTCTCTCCCTTTATTTAAGAAGATGCTGCTGATTTTTTTTTTCCTGATATTAACGAGTGAATATGTATATTCAGGAATGGGTAGAGTGTTGACTTTTAATTTCCTTGTTAAGATTTTTAAAACTCTTTTTCCATCTCTTTTTTGGCCTGAGTCTGTGATGCTGCTCAAACTGGAAGCAAGAATGAAGGGGTTTTTGGGATATGTAAGTGCCACCTGTGGGCAGGTGGTAGAACCCCTTGTTTAATGTTTTGTGTTTGGATTAGTCTGTTGGTTTTTAGTGCAAGTGGTTATTAGGATGTTAGATGTAATAGTTTCAGCTTATGTACTTTTTAGGTTTTGTGAATCTTTTTTTGTCTATGCTCAGCAGTTGACAAGTCGAATTCTTCCTTTTTGGAGATTAACTGATGTTTTTGAGAGTCATGGCTAATTGGGTCCTCAAGTGGACTGTTAGAGGGATACATTCACCATTTGAAAGGAAAGAGGTGCTTTCTAGTCTTAGAAAGGAGCGGAGGATAGTGCCCTTTTGCAGGCAACTCATCTCAATGATAAAAAACATTTGAAATTGCAACAGAATGGGTTTAATCAGGGGTACTTCTCTCCCTTCAATTCCAGGAGCAGGGAAGAGACCATACTCATGAGGAAGAATCTTCCATTTAAGTTACTGGAACAGATTAAAGATGAGTATGGGAAGATTATCATTCTTAAAGCTTCAGTACATGGAGCAGAGTATGGTATTTTGAAGATTTATTGGCCCCCAGCACAACCTCTTAAATGTTTGGTCCATGTACTCTCCAAATTGATGGCTCATGTACCATGGCAGATTGTTATTAGAGGAGACTTTAATTACCTCATGAATCCCACGGTGGATAGTATGCCTAAATGACAATTAACACATGCTTCACAATCTAAACAACGAGTGGACTTAAGTGCGGAGTTGGGATTGATGGATGTCTGGAGGCATCTCCACCTCATTCTTTTCTAATCCACAAAAGTGTCATGCCAGGATTGATCTTTTCTGAATCCCTGCATTATTCCTGGATTCAGTAACATCCTATATAATTAGAAATATTACTATTTTGTATCATGCTGCAGTATATTAAGGATAAGGGCAATGCTGTGGGCTCTCGGCACTGATGTATGGATCCCTTTATTCTGAGGCACAGTAAGTTCATTGAAAATTTCCTGAATGAATTTAAGGTATTCTTATCCATTAATTCGGATATGGCCAGTAACCCGTCTATTCTTTGGGAGACAGCTAGGGTTAATGCCAGGAGGATAATCATTTCTTATTCTGCCAGTCAGAAACAACAGAAGGGGAAGCAACAACGCCTACTCAAGATGTGGTGAAAGACAGCTGAAAGAACGCATTCTGATAAACCATCAGTGGTTAAGCTGCAGCGGGTTATGGCTCTGAGGTCCACCTTGAATTCCGTGCTTGCACAGACAGCAAGGAAGGAACATTTTGTTTGTGAAACAAAGACTGTTTGAAAATGTTGACAAACCGGGCGAGTATCTAGCATATCTTGCCAGGAGAAAGAATAACCCCCAATCCATTACCTCAATGAGGGATGGGACTGGGATGGTCACTTGCAACTCTAAAAAGATCAATGCAGCATTTCAGAAATTCTATTTTGAACTAAAACAGTTTGAGCGTTGTGAGGGTAGATGGGCTAAGATGGAATCTTTCTTTAATAACTTGGGTCTTCCAGGTGTAACTTCTGAACAGGCTTCTTTCCTTGATGCTCTTTTAAAAGTATAAGACATACAGGAGGCTGTGAAATTGATGCAGAGCGGGAAGGCGCCTGGCCCTGATGGTTTCAAAGAATTTATAAGTATACTGTTGGGACCAATGTTCGATATATATAATTATTCATACAGCCACAAGCATCATCCCTGGGTGAGACTAACATCTCTCTCATTCATAAGGAAGGGGAGATTCCAGAGGAATGTGCCCCTTGTAGGCCCATCTCACTTCTGAAATCTGATCTTAAAGTTCTATCTGAGGGTCTTGTGTTAAGATTGCAAAATGTGCTGCCTTCCATTGTTAAGGATCTCCAGACTGCTTCCATAAAAGGCCATAGATCCTCGAATAATGTCAGGAGGTTGCTGAACACGATTCAGGTTTGTCAGCAGCAGTCAGGTCAGGGATTAGTGGTCTCCTTAGATGCAGAGAAGGCACTTGGTCAGGTCAAGTGGCCATATCTTTTTTTATAACCTTGAACGTTCTGGTTAAAGGGAGATTTTTATTAGGTGGTGGAAGTCCTTTATTCTGATCCTCTGGAGGCAGTTCTTACAAATGGTGTGAGATCTAGTCATTTTAATATCTGTAGGGGCAGTAGGCAAGGTTGTCCCCTCTCGCTATTACTTTTCACATTGGTGATTAAGCAGCTGGCAGAGACGGTCCGTAGGGATCCTAAACTAGCCGATCCAAATCACATAAGATCTCATTATATACAGATGATGTTCTTGTTTTTCTGTCGAATCCAGTGGTCTCTGTATCCCATCTCATAGAATATGTCAACTCATTTGGTTCTTTTGTAGGTTAGAAGATTATTTTGTCTAAATTGGAGGCTATGCCTCCCCCATTTTGCTATATCCTATACAAATGCTTCCCTTCATTTTTCCGAGGCAAACATTCCAGAGACTTAATGGATGGTTAAGCTTCTTCATTTGGTGCTGCAGGTGACCTCTTATCAAGCTGTCTGAATTACAGTTGCCTCATGGGTTGGGGGGAGTGGATTTCCTGGACATTAAAAGATAACAATTCAGTGTTTTATTGTAACCCAGTGTCAATATGGCTAGACATTGAGGCCTCCCAGACAAAATGCCCTCTTATTAGCATGCTGTTCTGAAGCAAAATGAAGACAGTCATGGAATGTTGCATTAATCCAATAATTACCAATACTATTAAGGCATGGAGGGCAATGTGGCAGAGGGAAGGTAATGTGTCCAAAACGTCCTTTCTTACCCCTATAGCTCATATTCTGGGTTTTCAGTAGGGGATAATGGACACTGTATTTCAGCTTTGGGCAGCTGGGGGAACCTTCTGTTTGGGTAATTTATTTGAAGGTGAATTAATGATGTCTTTAGACCAAATAATCCATAAATATGTTCTAGCTAATAAAGACCATTTTTGCTTTTCTCGGGTCAAGGATTTTATTCAAAAAGCGATCATGCTTTTGACCGAGACCAACAGATCTGTTATGGAGAAGAGGATACTTCATGCTAAAAGTACTCTCTCTGTTAGTATTCTTTATCATATGTTAGGGGGTGATCTTTCAGAAGATGTTGAGTGGCTTTGTGGGTTCCTGGAGAGAGAACCATGGGTTGAGATCTCTGGAGGCATGGGGGGACATTTGCGAGAATGCAAGGAAGCTTTCTATCTGAATAGGGTCCATGCCAAGCAGCTGAAGATTTTGTAAAGAGTCCATCTGGCCCCAAACCATCTCTCAAAATTTAAGGTGGGAGTACCTTCATTATGTCCTATGTGTAAAATAGGTATCAGTACACTCGCTCATTGTCTGTGGTCTTGCCGCAGGCTCCGTACGTGTTGGAGTGCTGCGGCAGGAGTAATAGAGACGGTCTTGGGGGAAAAGGTTAAGCTGGATGCTATTTCTCTTCTCCTGGACATACCCAATATTATCTTCTCTGGAGGCTCATGGAAAAAAAAAACTTTTAATAATCTCACTTCTTGAGCAAGGAAAAATATGCTAAGGTTTGTGCAAAGATTTGTAGCTCGGGTGCTCGTTGTTGTGGTTCTGTTCGCCGAGCTGGGAATTTGTGTTGCAGACGTTTTGTCCCCTTTCTAGGTGACATCCTCAGTGCTTGGGAGCCTCCTGTGAAGCGCTTCTGTGTTGTTTCCTCTGGCATTTAGAGTGATTTGTATCTGCCGCTTCCGGTTGTCAGTTCCAGCTGTCCGCTGCAGTGGCTGGTATATTCGGTCCAGGTTGATGTGTTTGTTGATAGAATCTGTGGATGAGTGCCATGCCTCTAGGAATTCCATGACTGTTCTCTGTTTGGCTTGTCCTACAATAGTAGTGTTGTCCCAGTCGAACTCATGTTGCTTGTCATCTGCGTGTGTGGCTACTAAGGATAGCTGGTTGTGTCGTTTCGTGGCTAGTTGGTGTTCATGGATGTGGACCGTTAGCTGTCTTCCTGTTTGTCCTATGTAGTGTTTTGTGCAGTCCTTGCATGGGATTTTGTACACTATGTTGGTTTTGCTCATGCTGGGTATTGGGTCCTTTGTCCTGGTGAGTTGTTGTCTGAGGGTGGCTGTTGGTTTGTGTGCTGTTATGATTCCTAGTGGTCATAGTAGTCTGGCTGTCAGTTCAGAAATGTTCTTGATGTATGGTAACGTGGCTAGTCCTTTGCATTGTGGCATGTCCTCATTCTGTTGTCTTTCCCTTAGGCATCTGTTGATGAAATTGCGGGGGTATCATTTTTGGCGAATGCATTGTAGAAGTGTTCTTCTGCCTCTTTTTGCAGTTCTGGTGTGCTGCAGTGTGTTGTGGCCCTTTTGAACAGTGTCTTGGTGCAACTTCTTTTGGTGTGTGTTGGGGTGGTTGCTTTCATAGTTCAGGACTTGGTCTGTGTGTGTGGCTTTCCTGTAAACCTTTGTGGTGAGTTCTCCGTTCGGTGTTCTCTGTACCATCACATCTTTTCTTCCTTTCTAGTAAATCGGATTCCTGTGAGTGTGGCATTGATGATCCGGTGTGTGTTCTCTATTTTTGTGTTTTTAATGATTACAAAGGTGTCATCTACATACCTGACCCAGAGTTTGGGTTGAATTTGCGGTAAGACTGTTTGTTCTAATCTTTGCATTATCACTTCTGCTATGAGTCCAGAGATGGGTGAGCCCATGGGTGTGCTGTTGATTTGTTCATATATTTGGTTGTTGAATGTAAAGTGTGTTGTGAGGCACAGGTCCAGTAGTTTGAGTATGCAGTTTTTGTTGATAGGTTCCCCATCTTGTTGTCTGTTGTGTATGTCCAGCAAGTTGGCTATTGTTTCTCTGGCTAGGGTTTTGTCGATAGAGGTGAACAGTGCTATTACATCGAATGAGACCATGGTTTCTTCCTTGTCTATGTGTATATTTCTGATGATGTCCAAGAATTCCTGTGTTGACTGTATAGAGTGTCTGGATCCGCTGATCAGGTATTTCAGTTTCTATTGCAGTTCTTTCGCCAGTTTGTGTGATGGTGTCCCTGGTAGTGATACGATGGGTCTGAGTGGGAAGTCTGGTTGTGCACTTTAGGTCGTCCATAAAATCTGGGGGTGGTGTTGCTTTCAGGTTTCATTCTCTGTAGGTCAAACCTGGTTATCTGTCTGTTTTTTTTTGCAGGTTCCTCAGTGTATTATTTATCCTACTGGTGAGCTGTGGGGTGGGGTCAAACTCCCTCTTTTGGTAGGTGTTGGTATCTGCAAGTTGTTGTTGGGCTTTCTGGATGTACTCTGCTTTATCCAGGATGACCATCATTCTGCCTTTGTCTGCTGATAGTATGATTATGTTCTTATCATTTCTTAGTGTTTTTAGTGCTTCCCTCTCCTTGGTGTTGAGGTTGTGTGTTTGTCATTTCCTTGTTATCAGGGTACGATATTTTGTCTCACTGTTTGTTGTGTCTCTTCTGTCAGGGACAACACTACTATTATAGGACAAGCCAAACAGAGAACAGCCAGGGAATTACAAGAGGCATGGCAGTCATCCACAGATTCTATCAACAAACACATCGACCTGGACCCAATATACTGGCCACTGCAGCGGACAGCTGGAACTGACAACCAGAAGCGACAGAGACAAACCACTATAAATGTCGGAGAACAACACAGAAGCACTTCACAGGAGGCTCCCAAGCACTGAGGATGTCACCTCGAAAGGGGACAAAACGTCTGCAACACAAATTTCCAGCTCGACGAACAGAACCACAACAAACATATGCTATTATGTTGGGTTTCTGAAACCCCTCCTGGCCTATTGGATTGGCATAGGCTTATTATGGAACATGTTCCTCTGGACCTTCTTACGCATATGGTACACCAGAAAACTGAAATTTTTCAGAGATTATGGCAGCTTTTTCTGAACTATTTGGATGTAGATTTATCTGCCATTTTAACTCGGGTTTTTGTGTAGCCATGACGATCTGATGTGGTGTACTTGATGTCCTCAAAGGAAGAATTTTGAATAACTTTGTGTTTAATACTTAGTGCTCTCGGAGGTCAGGAGCTAATGTTTCATTGTGCTCAGCAGTTTTATTTATTTATTACATTTACTTATTTGTCTATTTTGCACATGAGTATACTTATGTTTTGTTTGTGTTTTTGTTTGTTTTTCTCTTTCGCTGTTATATACATATCGGGTAATTTTTTTTCTTGTTGGTTTGTTGGTGTTATAATCTTTTTGTAATTTTTGTCATTTTATTTTAAAAATCTTTCTTTCAATAAAAACATCGACATAAAAAAATTCCAGTAGTATGGAAAATGCTAGAATCAATGAAAAGGGTGGAATAGACATTTGGATGATAATGATCCATTTGGAAATAGCATGATTTATGAATGGAAAATCAGGTTTTATGAAGATGTGGATTTTGTTTTGAAAATATTATGAATGAAATTGATCAAATAAAGCAGATGGAAACAATTTCCTAATATTTCCAGGAGGCTTTTGTCAAAATCCACCATTGGAGACTATTTTAATAAAACCAAAGCATATTTAACAGGAGGTTATATATTGAGGTGCATTCAGAATTGCTTGACAGACAGAAAACAGAGTAGGAATAAACAGGGCATTCTCACATTGTCAGGCTGTGACTAGTGGGATTCACAAAGATTAGTAATTGGATCCTGGCAGTTCACAACATTGCTCATTTATTTCAACATGAGTATCAAACATAATATTTAAAAAATTGTGACCAATGCAAAGCAATGTGAGAATTTCTGTTAAGAGGAAGGTGTAAGGCAGGCTGAGGAGGATTGGGATAGGCTTATTGAATTGACAAAAAAGCACAGAAGATGGAATATAAAATGACAGATTGTGAAGTCATCCTTTTGGTGGTGAAAGACATAGATTGTTTTAAATGGTAAGCACTTGGAATGTCGAAATGCATTAAGGGATGTAGTCTGTATCAATAAGTCACAAAAGTCTAACTTGCAGGCTCAGCAGAATGCTCAAAGGATTAATAGAATATTAGCCCTTGTTGCAAAAGTACACCATAATATTGCCAAAGATAGAGACAGTCTTGTAGCCTGATTGGTGGGATTGATAAAGCATAGTGCTGGGAAAAGCACAACAGGTCAGGCAGCATTTGAGTAGTAAGAGACTCAACATTTTGGGCATTTTCCTTCTTCAGGCATTACGGGGGGGGGGGGGGGGGGGGGGGGGAAGGGCATGAGAAATAAATGGGGGAGTAGGACTGGGGAAAGGTAGGTGGGATGGTGATAGGTGGACAAAGTCAGGAAGTGATGGTGATAGGTCAGTGAGAAGTGTGGAGCAGACAGGTGGGAAGAAAATGGACAGGTAAATCAGGTCAAAAGGGTGGAGCTGAGTGGCAGGGGAGGATCTGGGATCGGATGGGGAAGGGGAGATGTGTAAACTAGGAATTCAATGTTGAGACTGTGTGGTTGTAGGCTCCTGAGGAGGAAGATGAGGTGTTCTTCCTCCAGTTGCGGGTGGCCTTGTGTAGGAGGTGGAGGAGGCTCAGGATAGACATGTCATTGGGGGAGTGGGAGGGGGAGTTGAAGTGGTGGGGTTGGTTGGTGTGTAAGGGCCTGAAATTTCCATGAACCGTTCTGTGAGTTCGTGCTTCTTATCAGCAACGTGGAGGAGACCACATCAAGAGCAACATTGCAGTAAATGAGGTTCAAGGTTATACAACTAAATCTTTGCCAGATTTGAAATGATCCTTCGAGGCCTTGAATGGAGCTGAGGTGGGTAAAGTGGGGGTTGCAGGGTTGCAGGGTTGGAATAGGTGGTGGGGGGAGGTGTTGGCACAGGTTTTGCACTCTTTTGGTGGCAAGGGAATTGCCAATTGTGGAGAGGGGTCTGATTGGGAGTGTGGACCTAACAAGGGAGTCGTGAAGGGAACAATCCCTACGGAATACAGATAGGAGTGGGGAGGGAAATATATTTTTGATGTGGGATATGACAGTAGGTGGCAAAACTGGCGGAGTATGATACACTGTATTGGCAACTGTTGGAGTGGCATGCGAGAACCAAGGGGAATCTATCCTTGTTGGGATTGAGGGGGGGTTGGAGTATTGAGGGCAGTGGTGCAGGAAATAGAGGAGAAACAATTGAGGGCACTGTTGATCACAGGGGAAATTATCGTCCTTGAGGTAGGAGGACATCTGGGATGTCCTGGAGTGGAATTGCTCATCCTGAGAGCAGATACAGCAGAGGAAGAGGAATGGCGAGTAGGGGATCATGTTTTTGCAGGTGAGTGGGGCGTTGGGAGGAAGTATAATCAAGGTAGCAGTGGGAGTCGGTGTATTTGAAGTATGTGTTAGTGTTGAGTTAGTTGCCAAAGACGGAGAGGTGCAGGAAGGGGAGGGAGGCATCAGAGCTGGTCTTTGTGAATTTAAGGTCAGGGTTGGCAGGTGTTGGTGTGGTGAACGAACCATTCAAGTTCCTCTTGGGAGTATAACGTAGCATCATACTGTCATCAATGTAGCGGAGGAAACTGGGGGGCGGGGTAGGGGGGGAAGGTGTCAGTGTAGCTATGTTCTATGTATCCTACAAAGAGGCAGACATAGCTAAGACCCATGCGGCTTCTCATAGCCCCCACTCTGGTTTGTAGGAAGTGGGAGGATTGAAAGAAGAAATTGTTAAAGATGAGGACCAGTGCTGCCAATCGAATGAGAGTGTCATTAGAGGGGTACTGGGTGGATCGATGGGGGGAGGCAGAAAAGGAGGGATTTTAGGCTTTCCTCATTGGAGATGCCGATGGAGATGGACTGGATGCCCACAGTGAAGATGAGGTGTTGGTGACCAGGGAATCGGAAGTCAAGGAGCAGGTGGATAGTATGGGTGATGTCTTCAACGTATGTGGTGAGTTCTGACTCATGTTCTGGCAGGAGTTTACTTTTGTGTCCTCAAACCTCATTTACTGCAACCATTGCTCTCGATGTGGTCTCCTCTGAATGGGAGAGAGTGAGGACAAACTCTTGGAATGGTCCTTACACACCAACCAACTCCACCTTCCTTTGGCCATCCACTTCAACTCCCCCTCTCACTCTCCTGGTGATATGTCTATTCTGGGGCTTCTCCACCGCCTACACAATGCCACCCGAAGACTAGGGGAGGAACACCTCATCTTCAGCCCCTGGACCCGAAAACCACATGAGCTCAGCATTGAATTCACCAGTTTCTAAATCACCCTTCCCCCTCCCCCTTCCCAATCCAACACTCCAATTCAGCTCCACCTTCATGTACTGACCTATCTGCCCATCTTCCTTGCCAACTATCTGCTCCACACTTCCCACTGACCTATCACCATCATGTCCTAACTTTGCCCACCAATCACTAACCTCCCTGTCCCCAGGTGGACCACATCCAATTTATTTCTCAGCGCCCTTCCCCTCGCCAGTCCTGTCGAAGGGTTATAATTGAAAGGTTGACTCTCTTGTTCCTTCAATGCTGCCTGACATGTTGTGCTTTTTCCAGCACCATACTTTATAAACTCTGACTCTCCAGCATCTGCAGTCCTCATTTTCTCCTAGTTCCTGGATTGTGGAATTTTCTTTTGAAGAGAGATGAGAAAATGAGGTTTGTATTCTGCAGGATTTTGAATACTGAGAAATAATTTCATTGAAATTTATTATGTACTTACAGCCATGACACGGTATATGCAGAAAGGTGTTTCTTGGCTTGATGCCTGTGGGATATAGGTAAAGTAGTGTTACTTCTGCAATCATAATTACTTACGCAAGGTAAATGAACTCACACCAGTGTATAATTGTTTCAACCAAGAGCTGAGTCAACAAGAATGAAAACTATGTGAAGGAAATACATAATTGCTTTTGTATTAGCTAAAATGTGCATGCAAGAATGAAATGTGCCTGCAAACAATGGTAGATGTTACAGACAAATAGATAAGGTGCTGTGAGGGGAGGGGGTTAAGCTAGATCCGCCTGTACAAACAGTAGTTATAAACATCTATTTCCTGCTTCTGCAAAAACAAGAACAAACCACAATCAAGAAGTCATGAGGCCATAAGGTCATAATAAGTAAGGGAAACCGATGGTAGTGAAGGAGGGTATACCTAATAATGGACGACTGATAAAGATGGTCAAACGGCCTTGTGAGGCCAGAAATAAGTGTTTTGTCACAGACAGGGCCAGATAAGGCAAGAGATAAACAAGAGTAACAAGTAAAATTCCAGTCACAAACATGGACAGCAAACACAGTGCAAAAGCAGCAGCCAGAGATACTTATAACGTTAACATAATATAAAAGGCAACAGTTACCCTGGACGGAATATCCCCAACAACTTATCCACCAAAGGAGGGCCCAGACAGAGGGGCACCGGGTCCTGCTGCACAAAGAAACAAACAGCAGCAAGCCATCCAAATGATTAACAATGTTTCAAACTGTTAAATGAGTGTCACTGATTGGCCAAAACTGTAGAAAGTTTCAGGAAACTATCCAAAAATATATTTAAAATATGGGCCTAGATAACTTTTGGGAACTTTAGTTGGCATGGATGAATTGAGCCAAAGGAGCTGTTTCTGTGTTCTTTGACTCAATTATTTGCTGCCTCAATGATTCTAGCATTCTTTTGATTCTTGTCATCTTTTGTTCTTAAACATAGATTAATGTTCAGTTTTGCTGGAGCATTTTTGATTGAAGACTCTGTGCCAAGCAGACCAGTGATCAGGATACACTTCCCCAACCTTGTGAGAAGTAAGAAATGTAGTTTCTGCAAATGCTGTTAGAAATGTAGTCTTTGCAGATGGGTGAGGGGGATGTTATGGGAGGGGGGAGGGGAAGGGGACATTATACAAACAGTTGCGGAATTCTTGTAGCATGTAACATACTTAAGGTAAGACTTTAATGAATATAAAGGGTCTTTTAAAGAAGTAGTTTTAAAGAAAATAGTTTAAGCTAGGAAATAACTATGGGGTGTTGTAGCTGACTACAAAAGAAGCAGTAGGGGCGTTTCACAAATAAAGCTTATAGTAACATAAAAAACTGGATAACAGAACAAGCAAGGAATAGGGAATGCAGACACCCAAGGACACGGACAGCCTGGTACAAAGATAAGGAAATTAGAGAGAAAAAAAACAAGTGAGGTAACTGACTTGTGATAGGACCAATGAGAAAAGGGAGGCGTGATTCAGCAACTTGCAAACTGAACAAAGAAAGCCTACATGTTCTGTTACGCGTGCATTTCTGCTGGATTGCAGAGGCATCCGGTACTTGCAAGGCCGTAATAAATTGCTCTTGTTTCCAAGGCTTTGTCTCCGGCTGATTTGTGAGTGAGTTCTGTCTCTCGCATTTGGGGGCTCTCCGGGATCCAAAACTCCGACCACTCGACACTCTTGGGACGACGGGGGAGGTGCACCTCACAGATTTCTGTGATCTCCTACTCCCTTGTTTGCCGTTTGCCATTTGGGTGAGTACAATCCGGACTGGGAGACCCTGGAAACAAGGCAGGCAGACACAGCAGGTTTGGTCGGGAAACTCTTGTGCACAAGACCTGGGTAGGGAAAGGTCTTAAAGGATATATCTGGGCGACCGGGGGCAGCGGTATTTGCTGTAGGAACTGCCACGGGGCAGGGCGCACCGAAATGACCAGGTAACTCTGTGCACAGACCAAGGTAAGAAAAGAGACTTGGTGGTCGGGAACGTATGAGATGTGCAGTGAATTGACGAGATCTAAAATAAAGCATATGTCAATGGTAAACAGCCTGTGTCAGAAGGGTTAGTTGCTGAAGGGCTACTGAGGGTGCACTTCATAACTAACTTATGACCAGACGTCCAGAAAAATATTCAAAAGCTAGAGGAGTCGTTGCGGAAAATTCAAAGTGAGACATGGTGTTTATGTGTGTGTGTGTGTGTGTGAGAGAGAGAGAGAGAGAGAGAGAAAGAGAGAAAAGAGCTGTACAGCTCGGAGAAACTTTAACCCTTGGTGATCAGGTTTGAATGCACATTTGTTTGTTGGTGATAAAATGTTGACAGTTGAAGTTACAAAAAGCATATAGTTGGCCAGATTAATTAAATTTTAAATAATGGAAGGCAAGGGGAATTGTCTGTGTAACGATCGATCTGTAAATAACGTTAAAGGGGACTATATTCCGCCTGACAGTTCTTTGTGGAAAATGTTGGGAAATTTGGAACACAACTCCCGGATGCGGGAGAAAGATAAGGTGACAATGAAAAATTATTGTTGTTTCATTTGAACTAGAGAAAATATTAAGGCGCCTGGTTTTTTTTGGCCCAAATATGGATCTGATGAGAATTGGCTGTATCAACATCTTCATATCTATGCCAATCGAAAAGAACCATTAGGTCAAAAAGAGTCCGATTATGCGGCTTGTTGGACAGGGAGTAAAATTATGTCCCATGAATACGGAGGAATCAGGGAAAGAACAGAAAAAGAATGAACAAGGGAAGCCACAATGAGATCCCTTAATGTGTTTGCTGCCCCCATATACTACTCCCCGGAATGAGCCTACAGCTCCCGAAGTAGAACTGAGTCCAGACACAGAAAGGGGAATGGACTCTGAACTAAAAGATGCAGAACCTAGGGGGGCTCAGAATCACTCGATCCACCACACGTAAAGGAGGGGCAGAGATAATGGGAAATGTAAAATGATGTCCCTTACAATAGGTTCCGATTGGGGAAGGTACAATGGGATATGTAAACGCTCCCTTAACAAGCAGTGAAGTTAGGATCTTTAAAAAGGAAAAGAAAAGTTTAATAGAGGATCCAGTTGGACTAGCTGAACAATTAGATCAATTCCTAGGGCCTAATTTATATACCTGGAGAGAACTGATGGCAACTTTAGGATCGTTGTTTTCAGGGGAAGAACGAGGTATGTTAGGAGAGTGGCTTTACAGGAATGGGAAAAAAAAACACCCAGTTGGGGAAGAAGGGGCCCCAGCAGAACAGAAATTCCCAAATGTTGACCCTCATTGGGAAAATAATGCCAGAGAAGACAGGGAGTAAATGCAAGATCTCCGAAAAATTGTAATATTAGGAATTAAAGAGGCAGCACCTAGATCACAAAACTTTGTTAAGGCCTTTGAAGTACGACAAGAGAAGGATGAAACCCCTTCTGCATTTCTTAAAAGGCTCAAGGAGGCCACAAGGAAGTATTCGGGAATGGATCCCGATAATCCAACAGCACAGGGACTCTTAAAGGTCCAGTTTGTAACTAAATCATGGCCGGACATACAAAAGAAATTACAGAAATTAGATGGATGCAGTGAAAGACAGATGGAAGAACTGTTACGTGAGGCACAGAAAGTGTAGGTGTAAAGGGAAGACGAGAAGCAGAAACAGAAAGCTAAAATGATGGTAGTGGCAGTAGAAGAAATAACAAAAAGGAGACTGGGATAAGGGTAGGGGAGGACACGAAAGACAAGGGTCGGATACCCGGGAAAGGAGGCAACAGGCAGGGTGTTACCATTGCAGGAAAGTGGGGCATTTTAAACGGGAATACCCAGAATTAGCACGAGAAAGGGAAGCCATTTCCCTAATGACCTTAGATGAAGATTAGGGGAGTCAGGGGTTCCTTCCTCCTGAGACCCACCAGGAACCTTTGATAAATTTAAAGGTGAGACCTGAAGGGGAGGAGGTAGTATTTTTGGTGGACACGGGAGCAGCACGATCATCCCTAAGTTTTAGACCTACCAGTGTTAAGTTGACTAACAAGAATCTCAGGGTTTCTGGAGTAAAAGACGAAAAATTCTTGGTGCCTATTTTTGAACCAACCCTAATTAGAGGAAATGATGAGGTAGTGACAGGACAATTACTATATATTCCCAACATAGGAACTAGTCTTTTAGGTAGGGCTTTGATTATGTTGTTAGATAAGTTTTTAAAGAACTATATTGTGGTGCTTGGCTCTTCTTTGTCTGTCCTTAGGAAGAAGGCTCTGTTGACCAAGACACCTCCACTTGAGTTCGACGCACATCGAATACAACCGGGTGATTGAATCCTGATAAAGGCCTGGAAAGATACCAAACTGCACCCAAGCTGGGAGGGACCGTTCCTAACCCTCCTGACTACTGAAACAGCCATTCGAACTGCTGAAAATTTGTGGAGTCATAACACTAGTGTTCAGGGCCCGGTGAACGCTCCTTCCTTTTCTCCAGAGTGGCAAGCTCATCTTACAGACAACCCTCTGAAAGTCAAGCTGAGTAAAAAGAATGGACTGAGATAAGAGACTATTAAGTATTGGTTAAAAAAAAACTGTATCCCAAAACAATTGTAAGTGTTGCATGGACTCACTCCTCCCTAGTATTTAAAGGGTTGTGAGCTGAAATGAGTGGTCAGCTTTATATTGTCACGATAATATTGGTGCTAGCTGCCAAGGGGGGGTGGGAAAAATCATTTTACTGCTTTATGTCAGAATGATGCTAAACTAAAGGGGCATACCGACTGTTGGGTATGTGCTGAGATCCCACACCACGGGGAATCCGGAATTCCTCTCACGGTAATACAACTTACCAAAAGAGAAGTGTATGATGTACAACAATTTGACTCGAGCTCAAACAATACAAAATGGAGATTTGGGAGGAGTAATTATAACTTTGCAGGATGGTTCTCTCGACCAGCCCCGATAACTCTGGGTGCTAACGATGGCCTTAGAGTTTCCCCACTGACAGGAGCAGTAAATACACTTGATTCTGTAATCAGAACAATACCGCACTCTTCCAATTAGGAAATTCATCTTGTGTCCACACCAGCTAAGCCACTCCCACAACTATTCCCCAAGTACTGAATGGGTGTGTGGCTTAAAGGTCTACCCATTTATCCCCAGCGAGAATTACGTTTGGAGTGGCGGATGTAACAGGAATGGATGTTAGGACAATCCAGTTCGAACACTACCCCAAAAACCAGAAAGGCTGGAGTGGCTGCTGCTACCTCGCCTACATAATTCCCCACTTGAGGCTGTTAAAGAGAGCCCCAAAAATACCTCGGAATGAACAGGGCAGAAGGCGAGGAACCCGGGAAGTAACCGAAGGGGATCGCCTCCTCTGGACTTTGATACCTATGTATGGGACTGCTTGGGCCGGAGTAGAAATACAAAAGTTGGCAGCTTCCCTGGAAGAGTTAGCCAAAATTACTGCCGATGCATTGGCTGAAACCCAATCCCAAGTGGCAGCCATAACGACTGAAATGATTGCCACTAGACTAACGACCCTTTAGAACAGGATGGTTCTGGATTATATTCCAGCAGAGAAGGGTGGTACCTGCGCACTAATTGAAGAGGAATGTTGTACGTACATACCTGAGGTCTCCTCGAACATTACTGATATCTCCAAACATGTGCGAGACAAAATCGCCAAGATAAGAGAGGCCGGTAATCGGTACCAGAACAAAAAAGGATGGGAATGGGGGAATTGGGGAGTGACTGGTTGGGGAAGGTGATTAGTCAATCAATCTATCTGTGGATTATTGATACTAGTGGGTCTGGTGGTAGGGTTCAATGTGCTAAAATGGGTAATGAGTCGACTGATGACATCCCTTGGGGAAGGAACCCAAATAAATCATCAGATGCTTTTACAATCAGCAGGTGATATGCAACAAAGGGAAAGTCAAAGAATGATCCTAGAGTTTGAGAGAGGAAAAACACAAATGTAAAATGATACCGTGCATAAGATTGTGAACCTCATCGCCAAAAGGTGTAAGAGGGCAGACTGTAAGAAAACGAATTAAAGGAGACTTAATAAGTGCAGAAACAATGGATTTAAAAGAAAGAAAAGGGGAAATTGTGAGAAGTAAGAAATGTAGTTTCTGCAAATGGTGTTAGAAATGTAGTCTTTGCAGATGGGTGAGGGGGATGTTATGGGAGGGGGGAGGGGAAGGGGACATTATACAAACAGTCGCGGAGTTCTTGTAGCATGGAGCATACTTAAGGCTAAGACTTTAATGAATATAAAAGGTCTTTTAAAGAAGTAGTTTTAAAGAAAATAGTTTAAGCTAGGAAATAACTATGGAGTGTTATAGCTGACCACAAAAAAAGCAGTAGGTGCGTTTCCCAAATAAAGCTTATAGTAACAAAAAAACTGGATAACAGAACAAGCAAGGAATAAGGAATGCAGACACCCAAGGACACAGACAGCCTGGTACAAAGATAAGGAAATTAGAGAGAAAAAAAACAAGTGAGGTAACTGACTTGTGATAGGACCAATGAGAAAAGGGAGGCGTGATTCAGCAACTTGCAAACTGAACAAAGAAAGCCTACATGTTTTGCTCCGTGCGCATTTCTGCTGGACTGCAGAGGCATCCGGTACTTGCAAGGCCATAATAAATTGTTCTTGTTTCCAAGGCTTTGTCTCCGGCTGATTTATGAGTGAGTTCTGACTCTCACAACCTCAAGTACAATATAACACAGAAATTTGAAAAGGCTGCATGTACAGTGTACTTTATCATGCTATCAAAAAAATGACATATCATATTTGTAAGTCAGGGGTTCTTTTCACTAATGTGGACAGTGATGAGAAAGAACATTAAACCAGAAATAAATGGTTTTTTAAACTCAACCAATATTCTGCAGAACTATTTTCATGGTGAGAAAGGTTATGTGTGGATGCCCTAATTATTACAATGAGTTGCACATCATATCCAATACAGATAGTCCAATCAGTCTTCACTGCAGTCTCACACCACATAAATGTTGGAAAGGCTGAAGTCCTGTTTACTGTTTTAAAAGCATCATATGAGTTTCCTTCTTTTCAATTTTATGACATAATACCTACCTTAATATGACAGTATTTACATATTAACAATAACTAATTATTTATATATTACTAACTATAAATAACAATATTCATAGACCTGTGCAAATCCAATTCCACTTTGTCAGCGTTACTTTACCATGTAAGTACATTGCTGCAGCATGATGAGATTTCCAGTGAAGTGAAATTCACAGGTTTATCACAATTGCAGACATTAACCTAAAAATGATGGAAACATTCATTGGGCCAGGCAGCATGAGAATGGCACTTGCTCATTACCTGAGTCGAAACTGAAGAGAGCCAAATATCACAGCAGCAGCTGGTTTGCCACCTCCCATTCCCTCCTACCGAAGGTAATTCAGAGTTTCATGCTGAAAACCATAACACCAAGAATCCCCATCACAATGAAGAAGGTGAGAATTTGGGAAGTTTGATGGTGGAAATGTTCACAGATGTTCATTCTTTTACTTGCTCAAAGGGCAAACGTGTTGCCTGCGGGCCATCCCTAGTTGCCCTTGAGAAGTTGGTGAGCTCTCTTCTTGAACTGCTACAGTCCATGTGCTGTAGGTAGACTCATAACACCCTGAGGGAGGGAATTCTTGGGTTTCCACTCAGCAACAGTGACAAGTTTCCAAGTCAGATTGGTGAGCGATTTGGAGGTAATTTTCAGGTGGTGGTGTTCCCATGTATCTGCTGCTTTGTCGTTCTAGATGGAAGCAGTCATGGGTTTGCAAGGTGCTGTCCAAGGCGATTTGGTGAATATCTGCAGTTCAGTTTGTCGATAGTACACACTGCTGTTACTGAGCATTGGTTGTGGAGGCAGAAGGGTATTTGTTGATGTAGGACAGTCAGATGGCCTGCTTTGTTCTGGATACTGTCAAGCTACTGGAGTTTTGTTGGAGCTGCACCCACCCAGGCAAGTGGGGTGGATCCATCACACTCCTGGCTTATGCCTTGCAGATGAGTGACAAGCTTTTAGGAATCGGGAGGTGTGTGACTTCACACAGTATTCTGAGCCTCTGGCCTGATCTGAAAGCCACTGCATTTGTATGGTGAGGCCAGTTGTATTTTTGTTTAATGGCAAAACCTGGGATGTTTTCAGCAGGGCATTCAATGAAGACATTGTATGTCAATGGAGAGCGGCTGGACTGACTCTCATTGGAGAAGGTCGTGACTCGGCATTTGTGTGGCACAAATGTGAATTCACACCTGTTTGCCTTAGCTTCGATATTGGTCAAAGTCTTGCTGCAATTGTACATGTGATGTTTCAGAACATGCAGAGTCATGAATAGTATTGTAGATTGCACAGTCATCGAACACACCAACTTCTGACCTTATTACTGAGGGAAGATCACTATGAAGCAACTGAAGACGTTCATGTTCTTCTTCCCATGTACCAGGTAACCAGTGGAAAGTTTGACTCCCCGATTGCCACGGACTCCAGATTTGCTCGGGTTCCTTGATACCACACTCTGATGAAGGAGCGACGCTCCAAAAGCTAGTGTTTCCAATTAAACCTGTTGGACTATAACCTGGTGTTGTGAAATTTTTAACTTTTATCGATGAAATATGGCTTTGATGTCAAGGGCTTTCACACTCACCTCACCAGGCCAGAATAAGACAAACTTCTGGTAACTTACACAACGTGGCATCTGTTGCAATTTCCCTTCCAATCCCTCATCACTCAGCCCCCATTAGTTCCTCAATCATACTCGGGAGAAATGATTTGCTGAGCCCCCGGAACAACTCCCCTGAGCTTCTCTTTGTTTCTTCTCTCCCCCTCCTTCTTTCCCCAGCCCTACACAGCTCCTGGGATCTTTCAGTTCCCCGTTCCGATACAGGGTTTATTGCCAGAATGTTAACCTGGCTTCTCTCTCCACCTGTGACTGAGACCGACCCCCATCAGTTTCCAGCTGGCAGGAGGCAGGGGGATGGGGAGAAATTATGAGATGAATCTGTCAGTGCCCTTTAATCCCGCAGATTGTCAACGGGGCGGAGTTTTTCCCGTCATCATTCAATCCCGGATGGAAGATGAGAAAGATCCTCTCAGTGAAAGTGTGGGTGAAAGTGTGGAGATGGGACATGGTGTCCGCATTGTAAAATGACACCTGTCCCCCCCTCATAGTCCAGGAAAACCCCGATCTTCCGGGGATTCACAGTGGGGGAGAGGGGGATCCCCGACGGGGAGGTGGAGGCAAAATAACCACATCCGCGAATCAGTCACACAGTGTCTCATTCCCAGGGATCAAATCTCTCCGGGGAGTCAGGGAGCGGCTGCTTTGTGTCTCCGAGTCTCACACTGGTCCGGCCCTCAGACAGGATGAGCCGGGGATGGGCTGTGTTCGGATCCAGAGTCAGAGAGGCTGGAGCTGGGGGAGAGATCAAATATCACCGTCAGAGAGAGGGGCCAGAGACAGTGAGGGGAGCAGGAAGTGAGGGGTGAGGGATGAAGGGAGCGGGATGAATGCGGAGGCGAGATAAAGTGAGTCTGAAAAGGGGGAGTTTGAAGCAGGGGTTAGTCAGGGAAAGGGGAGTGAGTGAGGGGGAGTGCAGTGAGTGTTGAGAGTGGAGGGATGAGGAAGGATGGGTAAGGCGGAGGAATGGGGAGGGAGAAAAGTGAGAGAGAGAGAAAGGAAATGAGATTGAAAGGTGGCATGAGAGAGAGGGGTGTGGAGAATGAAGGCGAGCCCAGAGTGGGGTGGGGAATGGGAGGGTTGAACCCAAATAAATCAATTCACTCATCTTCCCAGAGCGCAATTCGACCGCTCCCACCCAGCTCCTCACTCTCCCCGCTCCCGCTGCTGCTGCTGCAAAATCAGTCTGCCTCCCGGTTGGAATACAGACACACTCTAACCTCACACCTTTCATGCAGTGTCTGAGCTGAGATGCTACTTTATTTTAAAAATGAAACCGAAAGTTATCTCGGGACTGTGACTTGAATCAAGTTCTGGGATTTACATATTAATCAATCGAAACCTGCAACCCGTTTTAAGTGATGATAGACTTAACAGCAATCTGGGTTTGTTCAATACATCGCAACATTTGTTTAAAAAAAATTGTGTCCTGTGATCCTGCCCCAGTAGCTCCCTGACGAAGGAGCAGCGAAAGCCTGTCCTTCCAGATAAACCTATTGGACTATACCCCGGTGTTGTGTGATTTTACCTTGATAAATCTTAGTGTTGTGAAAGACGATATTTAAATGTAAGAGTCTTACAGACCGGATCCCCGGACAGACTGCCTCCGTCTCTGTCGTCTCATTTTCTCGATATCTAATACTTTGTGTTTGAGGGTGAGCGGGCGCAGTCATTCACACAACCCAGCTCAGTGATCTGGACCTCACACCGGGTTGCCCCAGAGGGTTTATCGTGGGCAGTGAGTTCAGCAAAATTCAGGGAAAACTCGCTCCCCGCCCATCTCCACCCCCGCCCCCCTCTCTGTTTTTCTCTCTCTCTCTGCCCCTCCCCAAGGGACAGCACTCTCTGGGTCTTCACCCTCCCGGCACCCTCTCCCTGTTCGAGTTGCGTTTTTTTCTTCAATATATGAATATTTCGTTTCGTCTCTGTCAGAATATCGGGAGAATAAAGTGGAAAGTAATGATTGTTTGCAGTAAAATTCATCGGGAAATCGATGACCTGAACGTGTTTACCTGCGCAGGAACAGTGAGACTGGGAACAGTTTGAATCAGGAAGTGCTGAGATTGATCATGGCTTCCAGACAGGAGCTCCTGAGACTGACCGAGGAGACAGTTTGTCCCATTTGTCTGGATTTCTTCACCGATCCGGTTATACTGGATTGTGGACACAACTTCTGCCGCTCCTGTATCACCCAGAGTTGGGAAAAGAAGGAGATAAACTCCTGCCCTCAATGTAGACAGGAATTTCCGGAAAGAAACCTCAGGGAAAATCGGGCCTTAGCGAATCTGGCCGAGGAGTATCGAAAATTAAAGCTGGATCCGATGGAGAAGGAAAGTAAACCTCACTGTGAGAAACATCAGGAAGATCTGAAACTGTTTTGTGAAACTGACAAGAAATTGATCTGTCTGATTTGTAGAGATTCGCGGGAACACAGAGAGCACCGCTTCCTGCCGATAAATGAGGCTGTTGAAATATACAAGGTAAAAGAGAGAATATGTCATGAACTGCGCGTTTCACACATTCCTGATCCAACACCTGAACTAACGCATCTAACTCTGTAATTTCTCTCCAAATCCTAGAAAAAGGTAAAATCTTCCTTAGATTCTCTCACTGAGAAGAAATCGGCGGTTCAACAAGCGGAACTGACCCAGAAACGGAAGATTTCCGAAGTGAGGGTGAGCTCTCCCTGTGCTGATTCTCTGGGATCTCGGTTAGTTTTGTTCCCTTTATCGCGGGACATTAATGAGGTTTCACATTTCATTTGGTAGGAACAGGCGAGCAGTCTGCAGACCCACATCACATCCGAGTTCACTAAAATGCACCAGCTTCTCACTGAGAAAGAGCAGCGTTTACTCAGAGATCTCAGGGAAGAAGAGGAGAGGATTGTAGAACCAATGGAGAAAAACCTTCGAGAGATTCAGGAGAATTTAAATTCTATTGAGGAGGATCTCTTAAAGTTGCAGAAACGGATGGAGCATAAAGACGAGCTCATAATTCTGAAGGTGAGGGAATATGTTCCAGGTTAGGTAATGGAAATTTCACCCAGTTACAAAAAAAACTCATGGTACTTGTTAATTAATAAAGCAATTGCTAAAAAAAAGTATTCAATTCAATCTATGACTGGATTATTGCGACGCTGTCACTGAATTAATCGCTTCTACACTCTGATGCGTTTCGGGAATACCGGATTATTTTACCCTCTCCTCAGTCTTCCTTCCAAAATATATCACTTTACACTTCCGTGTTGTGTCTGCTCATTTCAGCAGCGTGTCTGTCTCCTCCTGAAATCTGTTACTGCCATCCTCACTGTTTGTGATTCATTTCTTTCAGGAGGAAGCTTGTCAGCAGAGAAGGTAGGACATGCTCTTTACTGAAATTCTGCACAACTTGCTCAATCACTCAGGGGCGGGGTATTATGGGGTTATTTCCTGGTTATTGTCGCAGCTCTAAAAGGTCATTTATTGGGTGACAGTAACTCCAGTTATGGTTCATAAACAAGTGGTTTTTTTTCTGATAAGATTGTTACAGGGTTCAAACAGTATTAGCTTTGATAAAACTGTTCCATGATATTGCGAACAATGACAACGTGCCTGGAAATAGTACAACCTGGTGCTCAGGCTGGAAGTGATCACAGCCCTGATTTGTGTTGTTTGTGTGACTGTGCCCTTCCTCCTGACCCCGAGAGAGACACGGGACCCACGTTTCCAGGGAATGGCCATCCCTGTCCCTGCATGGCTCCTGACCAACCCGAAGCAGTCAGAGTTTAAAGGGAGAATTATTTTGTTTCACTTTTTACAACACTAATTGCACCTAGACTTTATAAAGGATACAATAAATCCAAAATCAGAAAATAAATCCTAATTAATGTAATGTAATGTTCTGAGGTACTTTACAGGAGTGTTGGAAATTATAGAAAAGTCACACTGAACTATTAATCCAGATCATTGGTGCAGTTTGTAGTGCAACTTAGAGGCGGAAAGAGGAATAGAGAGATAGAAAGGTTCAGAGAGGGAATTCCAGAGCTGAGGCACTCGGCAACTGAAAGTCCAACCTCCAATGGGGGGGAGAGACTAAAATCAGAGGTAGTCAAGAGGCCAGAAATAGAGCAGCAAAATTCTCGGAGGGTTGTGGATCCCGCGTATTACACATGGTGCAATGTGATGTATCAGTAACTGAACTGTTATTGGGATATGGGCCTTTCTCTGGATCTGCGGGGTTTCCGATCATTGCCCTTGTATTATCGAATTCTATTTGAATCAATTTACAAAAATAAGATGAACATTTCTGGCCCATTGACTGAAATGTGAACAATGCTGAAAGCTTAAACATTTAAGTAATTTCATAACTTGTAATGTAATCTGTTCAATATTCATAGGGTTGGTGACAACAAGAACAAATTCTCAGCTGCCGATCCCTCTCTGTCTATTGGAAAGTTCTCTGGCCCTTTACAGTACACAGTCTGGAAAGAAATGGTACACACCATTCACCCAGGTAAACACATGTATTCATTTTCTTGATGATAAATCCAGTTATGCAGGGACTCTCAGGTACCAGTTTAAGCCTTCACATCAGGTGTTGTTAATTCTGGGAGACAGAACAATATTTTGAGAAACTTCCTTCAGCGTATTTGCAAAGATTTGTAGCTCAGGTTATGAACAGATTGTTAACTTCCTTGCTGAGCTGGCAAGTTAGTTCACAGATGTTTCATCCCTATTCTCAGTCACATCATCAGGGTGCCTTCGATGAAGTGTTGGTGTTCTGTCCCACTCTGCTGGGGTTGGTGGTACCATTTCCATTTTTGTTGCTGGTTTTGTTTCTTAGTGATTGGTAAATGGGGTCCAACTCTTCCTGTTTGTGAATGGAGTTCTGGGATTAGTGCAAGGCTTCCAGGAATTCCTCTGACATGTCTCTGTTTGGCTTGTCCTAGAATGGATATATTGTCTCAGTCGAATTGGTGTTTGTCATTGTCAATGTGAAGTCATATAAGTGCTAGATGATCACGTCACTTGGTGGCTAGTTTGTGGTTTTGAACCCTAGTGGCTAATTTCCTTCCTGTTTGCCCAATGAAGGGTTATACCCAAAACATTGCCTTCTCCACCTTCTGATGCTGCCTGGCTTGCTGTGCTGCTCCAGCTCCTTGTTTGCTAATATAGTGTTCTTGTCAGTCTTCACATGGTATTTTGTGTATAACATTGATCCTGTTGGTTGTGTGTAGAGTATATACTTAGAATCATAGAGTCATCGAGATGTACAGCTCAGAAACAGACCCTTCAGTCCAACTCATCCATGCTGACCAGATACCTTAATCTAATCGACTCCCATTTGGCAAAACTTGACCCATATCCATCTAAACCCTTCCAATTCATGAACACATCCAAATGCCTTTAAAATGTTGTGAATTTACCATCTTCCACCACTTCCTCTGGCAGCTCATTCCATACACACACTTTTTCTGTATGAAAAAGTTACCCCTTAAGTCTCTTTTATATTTTCCCCACTGACCCAAAACCTATGCCCTCTAGTTCTGGACACCCTCACCCCAGGGGAAAATAACCCTGTCTATTTATCCTATCATATCCCTCATGATTTTATAAACTCTATAAGGTCACCACTCAGCCTTTGATGCTCAAGGGAAACCAGCCCCAACCTATTGAACCTCTCCCCATGGCACAAATCCTGCAAACCTGGCAACATCCTTGTAAATCCTTTCTGAACCCTTTCAAGTTTCACAATATCCTTCTGATAGAAGGGAGACCAGAATTGCACACAATATTCCAAAAGTGGCTGAACCAATATCCTGTACAGCTGCAACATGGACCCCCAGCTCTAATACGCAAGCTCTGACCAATAAAGGAAAGCATACCAAATGCCTTCTTGACTATCTATTGACCTGCAACTCCACTTTCAATGAACTATGAACTTGCACTCCAAGGTCTCTTTGTCCAGCAATACTCTGCAGGACCTTACCATTAAGTGTACAAGTCCTGCAAAGATTTGCCTTTCCAAAAAGCAGCACTTCTCATTTATCTAAATTAAACTCCATCTGCCAATCCTTGATCCATTGGCTCATCTGATCAAATCCTGTTGTACTCTGACATAACCTTCTTCACTGTCCACTGCACTTCCAATTTTGGTGTCATCTGCAAACTTAATAACTATACCTCTTATGTTCACATCCAAATCATCCAGTCTGAAAAGCAACCCTCCACCACCACCTTCTGTCTTCTACATTCGAGCCAGTTCTTTATCCAAATGGCTAGTTCTCCCTGTATTCCATGAGATCTAACCTTGCTAACCAGTCTACTATGAGGAACCTTGTCGAAGGTCTTACTGACATCTGTGTAGATCAGGTCCATTGCTGATCCCTCATCAATCCACGCTGTTACTTCTTTAGACAACTCAATCTAGTTCATGAGACATGATTTGCCATGCTCAAAGGCATTTTGACCATCCCTAACCAGCCCTTGCCTTTCCAAAGGCAAGTAAACCCTTTCCCTCAGGATTCCCTCTGGCAACTTGCCCACCACTGATATCAGGATCACTGGTCTACAGTTCCCTGGTTTTCCCTTCACACCTCCACTCTTCCAGCACCTGACCTGTGACTATCGATGATATAGGTATCTCAGTAAGGGGTGCAGCAATCACTTCCCTAGTTTCCCACAGATGTCTAGGGTACATGGCTACAATGTCCACCTTCTTTCTCAACTGACGATTCCCCAGCAGACAGGGCCCTGAATTGGGACCAGCCCATGTTCCACACTTCCGCACGTATCCCTCTCTTCCCCACCCTGCAACAGCAATAGGGTTTCCCTTAGGCTTACATAGAACATTACAGCGCAGTTCAGGCCTTTTGGCCCTTGATGTTGCGCCATCCTATGAAACGAATCTGAAGCCTATCTATTCTGCACTATACCATTTTCATCCATATGTTTATCCAATGACCATTTAAATGCCCTTAAAGTTGGCAAGTCTACTACTGTTGCAGGCAGTGCATTCCACGCCCCTAATACTCCCTGAGTAAAGAAACTACCTCTGACATCTGTCCTATATCTCCCACCTCTCAATTTAAAGCTATGTCATCTCGTGTTAGCCATCGCCATCTGAGGAAAAAGCTCTCACTGTCCACCATATCTAACCATCTGATTATCTTATATGTCACAATTAAGTCATGTCTCAATATTCTTCTCATGAAAACAGCCTCAAATCCCTCAGCCTTTCCTCATAAGAGCTTCCCGCAATACCAGGCAACATCCAAGTAAATCTCCTCTGCACCCTTTCCAAAGCTTCCACATCCTGCCTATAATGCAATGACCAGAACTGTACGCAATACTCCAAGTACAGCTGCAGCATGACCTTGTGGCTCTGAAACTCAATCCCTCTACCAAGGAAAGCTAACACACTGAATGCCTTCTTAACGACCCTATCAGCCTGGGTGGCAACTCTTTCTGTTCAACTACACCACCAAGAATTTTACGATTAGCCCAGTACTCTTTATTCCTGTTGCTGCTTCCAAAGTGAATCACCTCACAGTTTTCTGCATTAAACTCCATTTGCAGCTCTTAGTCAAGCTCTGCAGCTTATCTATGACCCTCTGTAACCTGCAACATCCTTCAGCACTATCCACAACTCCACTGACTTTAGTGTCATCCACAAATTTACTAACCAATCCTTCTATGCCCTCATTTAGATTATTTATAAAAATGACAAACAGCAGTGGCCCCAAAACAGACCCTTGTGGTACACCACTAGCAATTAAACTCCAGAATGAACATGTCCCCTCAACCAGCTAGCCAATTTCTGATCTAAACCGCTAAAGCACCCCCAATCTCATGCCTCCGTATTTTGTGCAATAGCCTATCATGGAGAACTTTATAAAATGCTTAACTGAAATCCATATACACCACATCAACTGCTTTACATTGATCCAACTGTTTGGTCAATTTCTCAAAGGACTCAATAAGGTTTATGAGGCACAACCCACCCTTCGCAAAATTGTGTTGACTATCCCCAATCAATTTATTCCTCTCTAAATGATTGTAAATCCTATCTCTTATAACCTTTTTTCCAACACTTTACCCACAACAGATGTAAAGCTATCACACTTACTTACCATCCCACCAACATTCCCATCCAGAAAATCATTTGCTGTCATTTCCACTAACTCCAGCGAGGTGCCACCACCAAATACTACACACCTCCTATCCCTTGTCAGACTCTCGCAGGAACTATTCCCTTTGGGACACCCCGGTTACTTCCAACACCCCTCACAGCCTCACCGCACCTTCCCCTGCAACCACCGAAGGTGTAACATCTCTCTGTTTACTTCCTCCCTCCTCAGTATCCCAGGACCCAAACACATCTTCCACCTGCCTGCACTTCTCACAATCTAGCCTACTGCATTTGCTGCTCACAATGTGGCCTCCTCTCTATTGGGGATATAAAGGGTCGATTGTGTGATCACTTTACAGAACGCTTGCTTTCTGTTTGCCAAAAAAGTCTCTGAACTTCCAGTTGCCTTTTAACACACCACTGTGTAACCTGGCCAACACCTCTGTCTCAGGCTTGCTGCAGTACTCCAGTGAAGCTCAGTGCAAGCTGGAAGAACAGCATTTCATTTTTCGGAAGGGGATCCTGAAGCTTCCAGACTCAATATTGAATTCAATAACTTTGGGGTCTGAGCTCTCCCATGTTGTTACCATAACACACACAACAAGGCCTTGTTAGCACAGAGTTTGCTATTAGGCACCACCCATTGTAACCCACTAACAGTCTCCATTAACAGCTATTCAACCTTCCAGCCAAATCATTATTCACTCCTTTGTCTGCTTAACTGCTCTTCTCTCTCTTTGGGCTCTATCCCCACCTATTATTTACTCCTTACCCATTCCCCCACTCTACCTTCTGAATATAAACCAACATTTTCCTAGCTACCATGACTTCTGAGGAAGGGTCACTCAATTCTAAACATTAACTCTGATTTTTGACCATAGATGCTGCCAGACCTGCTGAATCTGATAAATATCCATAGATTTAACATCGTCAAACATTTATAAATATCTGTAAGGGGAGTGTGAAAAGGGGAGTGTTAGTGAGACTGATAGAATCAATGAATCCCTCCAGTACGGAAGCAGGCAATTGAGTCCATCGAGTCCACACTGACCCTCTGAAGAGCATCCCACCTGGACCCAATCCCCACTATATCCTTGAAACTCAATATTTGCCATGGCTGATCCAACAAGCCTACTCATCCATGGGCACAATAGACAAAAGCTGCACATCTTTGGACTGTGGGAGGAAATCCTACAGACATGGGAGAATGTGCAAATTCCACACAATCACGTGTGGCTAGAATTGAACCCAGATGCCTGGTGCTGTGAGGCAGCAATGCTAACCATTGACCCACTGTTTCAATATTTTCAGTAATCTCATTGATCAAGCAGTGAACCCAATTGCTGCTCCATGAGTTTGATCAGAGGCCTAATTCAACGTGAGGGTTCTGATTCAGTGCAGTGTTTCACGGTCTGTTTTCCAAGAGTTCGGAATGTGAGAAGGTGCTGGGTGGTCCTGCAGGAGGAAACAGGCATCTGGAAAACTGCCTTCACTTCCAGATGAGGGAAGTGTATGATTTGTGATGTTGGGAATATGGGACTAAATAGAAAATAAAGGAGCAATGAATAGTCATGTGAATAATTAACGCAAATCCTGGTAACAAAGGAATTCATGACAGAGGAGAGTATGATAAATCAAATTGTCTTCAAATATCGCCCATGTGCCCATAGCATAACCCAAAGAGTTTCTGAACCACTGTATGTTTTTGATAAATATTCCCTGTTGTAATGTTGGAAATGAGAGAATCAATCTGTGAACAGTGAGGTCACAGAAACATCATTGCAATGATGAAAATATCATCAGTTTGAATGATATTTTTTGTCGTGGAAAAGTTCAGTGACACTGGGGGTAATTATACATTTCATTGTTTCTAATAACAGCTATCAGCTATTACAAGGGGGCATAGCTTTAAATTAAGGGGGGGTAGATATAGGACTGATGTTAGGGGTAGGTTCTTCACTCAGCGAGTTGTAAGTTCATGGAATGCCCTACCAGTAGCAGTGGTGGACTCTCCCTCTTTATGGATATTTAAGCGGGCATTGGATAGGTATATGGAGGATAGTGGGTTAGTGTAGGTTAGGTGGGCATTGATCGGCGCAACATCGAGGGCCGAAGGGCCTGTACTCCGCTGTATTCTTCTATGTTCTATGTTCTATAACAATGCAGGAGATTAAAAAGGGGTCATGAAATTAGCCCATATCATGACAGAGCGTAGAGTATCCGTGTGAGTAAAACGTGGAAGAAATTGTTCAAATCCAAACATTATTGATTTCAACTCTGAGTTTTGAAGGCTGCAGGGTCCCCAAGTGGGAAATGAGATATGTTCATCCAGCTCGAGGATCAGCACAAACTGGAAGAACAGTGTCTCATTTTCCACTCCACTGAGGCCACATAGGGAGAACTTTATAAAAATTGGGAATTACATTGTTGGGAGTGTGCTGTAGAGTGTAATCAGAGATAGATTAAATGCTGATGTGTAGCAAATCTCAGAAAAGTGCTAAAACAAATGGTAATAATATCAGGGGAATTGAACTTCCCCTGTATGCACTGGGACAGGCAGATTGTGAAGGGCTCGGACAGGACAGAATTCTTAAAATGTCTCCATGTGACCTATTTAAGGCAGTGTGTAGAAAATCCAACAGGAGACAGGGCAGGGCTGGAACAGCTGAGATTCACCAAGATGTTGCCTGGGCTGGAGCGTTTCACCTCTGAAGACAGACTCCATCGGCTGGGGATGTTTTCATTGAAACAGAGAAGGCTGAGGGGAGAACCTGATGAAAGTTATGAGGGTGACAGACTGGATAGACAGGAGGGTACTTTTCCTCTTAATGCTTTGGGCAATAACAGGTACATAGATTGAAGAGAAGGAGCAGGGGTTTGCGAGGGGGATTAAGGATGATATTTTTACCCTGGATGGCTATCAGCCTCAGGAACTCACTGCCTGAAAGGAGACAGAAATCTTTGCAACATTTAGGACGTTATTCAGATGGAATGATAGTGTCACACAGGATGGAAACAGACGCCTCCATCCAATCAGTCTGCACTGACCAGCTATCCCAAACCGACCTCATTCAATATGTCAGCATTTGCCTCATATCCCTCTAAATCCTTCTTATTCATGTACCCATACAGATGCCCTTTAAATGTTGTCATTAATCCCATCTCCACCACTACTTCTGGCAGCTTATTCCATACACGGACCACCCTCTGCGTGAAAAAGTTAATTCACAGGTTCTTTTTAAACCTTTCTCATCTCACCATAAACCTATGCCCTCTGCTTTTGGAGTCACCTACCCTGGGAAAAATACATTGGCTATTCACCCTATCCATCCCCCTCATGGTTTGATAAACCTTGATAAGGTCACCCCTCAGCGTCCGACATTCCAGGGAAAGATGTCTCAGCCTATTCAGCCATACCCTAAAACTCAAACCCTCCAGACCCAGCAACACCCCTGTAAATCGCCTCCACACACTCTCGAGCCTCACAACATACTTACCCCATAGAATGGTGACCAGAACTACACTCCAATGTGCCTCACCAATGGCCTTCACAGTCACAACTTTACACTCCAACATTCCAACACTCAGCACTCCAAAAATGAAGGTAAGTGTGCCATACTCCCTATTCACCACACTGTCCACCTGCAACTCCATCCCAAGGAATCATGTATCTGCTCCCCCAGGTCTCCTGCTCAGTAACACTCCCCAGGGTCCCACCATCAACTGGCCTGATTTGCCTGACCATAATACAACACCTCACATTTATCTAAATTAAACTCCATCTTAGCCCACTATACGATATTTTCATGTCATCTGCCACTTTACTAACAAGCAAGAGGCTGGAAGAATACAGCAAGCCAGGCAGCATTAGGGGATGGAGTATTCAATGTTTCAGATGCAACCCTTCCTCATTCCTCTATCTCCTGATGCTGCCTGGCTTACTGTGTTCATCCAGCCTCCTGCATGTCCACCTTGGATTCCAGCATCTGCAATTTTTTGTCTCTAACGTACTAACTATGCTTCGTATGTTCACACCCAAATGATTTATACATATGACCAAAAGCAGTGGGACCCAACCTTGACCTGTGTGGCACACCACTAGTCACAGGCCTCCAGTCATACCATCACCCTCTGACTCCTACTTCAAGCCAATTTTGTACTGAATTGGCTCCCTTCCCCTGGATCCCATGTGATCTAACCTTACTAACCAGTCTACCATGCAAAACACTTGTTGAATGCTTTACTGAAGTCCATCTCGACCACGTATATTACTGTCTTTATCCAGCTTCTTGGTTACCTCTTCAAAAAAAACTCAATCAAAATGCGATTTCCCACTTGTGAAGCCATGTTGACTATTCCTATTAAGTCCTTGCCTTTCCAATTGCATGTATATCCTGTCTCACCCACTCCAATAACTTACCTACCACTGGTGTAAAGCTCACTGGTCTATAGATCCCTCACTTTTCCAAACAGCCTTTCTCAAATAATGGCACTAAATTAGCCGGCCTCCAGTTCTGGCACCTCACCTGTGGTTGTTGATGATACAAGTATATCAGTAAGGGGTGCAGCAATCTCTTCCCTAGTTTCTGGTAAACACCTGATACGGTCCTGGGGATTTAACTAGCTTTGTACAATTGAAGACCTCCACAGCACATCCTCTTCTGTAATATGAACTCTTTCCAAGACATCACTATTTATTTCCCTAAGTTCCTTAGTTGCTGGGAAATGCAATAGAACTTGATAGACCCTTGATGACTAGCATTTCCACAATGGGCTGAAGGGCTGTATTAATCTATGGCTATGTCGGGTGATTAGTTCAGTCGGCTGGACAGCTGGTGTGTGATACAGATGATAGTAACAGCGCAGGTTCTCTCTCTCTCTCTCTACCAATTCTCACTATAGCTGAAACATATCATTTTTACTGTTAAGTTCATCTTATCTTGAGATAAAGGTTAACTTCCCATTAACCTTCTTAATTACTCACTGTTCCTGCATCCTAACATTTTCTGACTCACATACTCAAACACCCAGATCACTCTGTATCTCACAATTCTGCAGGTCTTCTCTGTTTAAATAACGCTCTTTGTTTTTAAAATTCTTCCTTGTGAAAACTCCCTTCCTCCTCACATTGCTCAGGCCTCACTCTATCCCCCATTCTCTCACCCCACAAACTGCCATCCACCATCCCAAAGTTGTCCTATCTCCTCAATCTTGCTTCCAACCCCATCTCCTCTCCCTCTTCACCCTCAGTCCCTCCCTCCAGCAAAACAACTCCTTTCAACAATGCCCCAAATCTCTTACACTTCTCCTTCATTGACCTTTCTTCCTCACACTCCCCTCCCCACTCCACACCCCAACCTACTCCCCAGCTCCCTGCAAGCTCTAATGTCAATCACTCTCCCCCTGCCCCTCTCTCTCCTTACCCTTTACAGTCAACACAACACTCCCCTGACCCAATTACTCATATCCACTCATCCTCCCTCTCCCCTCTCAATCACACTTCCCCTCATTTTCTCTTCCAGCCAACTCTCCAATTACTCTCCCACATCATTCTAAATCCCTGACACTCACATTCCCCTGACTCTTCACTCCCCTGTAATGGACCAGGCCAAACTCCCTCAAAACATTTCAAGAAGGTAGCCCAGACCTAACATTTCTAATTGTTTTCAGTAGGTGGACAGTGGATATTCCAGGAGAGATGCAGCTGGCCCAACCACTCAGTTTGAGACAAAGCAGTATTTCTTTACACATGAACAAAAACCAAATTTAGAATAACGTAAGTATTTAAAAACTGAAACAACTCTATTGCAACGTAATGATGCTGTTCCAAATATTTACAACATCCCCATGAACACCCCCTTGGCAAAAAAAAGGAAAAATCAAACCCAGGTTCTCACAGGAGAGACATCAGAGAGAGAGAGAGAGAGAGAGAGAGGATCAGCGTGGCTGCTTGCTAAAACCAAACCAAAACCAAAGTTGATCTGGGAGAATTGGTCACTCTCCTTTCAGTGTCAAAATGTTTTTTTTAAAGATTCAATTACTTACACTGTGGAAACAGGCCCTTCAGACCAACAAGTCCACACCAACCCTTTGAAGAGCAACCCACCCAGACCCATTCCCCTACACCTAACACTATGGGCAATTTAGCATGGCCAATTCACCTAATCTGCACATCTTTCGACTGTGGGAGGAAACCAGCACACCCAGAGGAGGGGGCACTGGGAGAATGTGCAAACGCCACACAGACAGTTGTCCGAGACGGGAATTGAACCCAGGTCTCTGGCGCTGTGAGGCAGCAGTGCTAACCACTGTGCTACCATGCCACCAAAGTTTTGTAAAACTTGAATGTGTCTTGCCTGAAGTAGCCTCTGTTAGCTATCATCAAATTGGCCCTAAAGCCCATACAAACCAGACACATAGGAAGGTTTGTGTTTCTGACCCCTCTGGAAAAAGCCAAGGACAACCTAAACTTGTTTCAGGAGCATCATTGTCACTCCTCTCACTCACCCCGACTCTCTTGGCCCTCCCCCACACATCTCCCTTTCACTCTCTCCTCCCCTCTTCCTGGATTCTCCTCCTCTGAGTCATTCTCCTCATTTTCATTCCCCTCGCTGCCAATTTCCCTCTTAATTTCCTTTACCCCCTGCCTCTCACCTCCTCCACACTCATGACCTGACAGCCTAGCTCTTTATTCATCTCATCACTCTCTCCTGTCCCTATCCCTCACTGCATTCCCCTTCCATCATTATACAGGCCCCACTCTCCTCCTCCTCCCTCTCCATCACTCTTCTATGGATCTCACTCTCCACTCCCTACCTCTAACCAACATTCCCTCCTGATCTCCCACCCCACTCTCTCCTGCTCTCATGTCTCCCCTCTGCTCACTTCCCACTCCCATCTCTGACCCACTCTCTCTATCCACATCCCCATGACTCCCACTCCCTCTAGTCCTTCCTGCTCACTCTCCACACACACTTCCCTCTCATTCACTCTCCCCTCTAGCTCAGCTTCCCATCCCAGTCAATCTCCCCCTGACCTCATTCTCCTCCTGGTTTATACCTGCTATTAACTGTCCCTTAGTCTGACAGTCCACACCCTCACTGTATTCTCCACTCTCCATCCCATTCACCTCCAAATTCCCAACATCCATCCATTCCTCTTGATTGTTCACCATTCAGTCCTCCCCCACCCTCCCTTCATTGTCCACCCTTCACAAGTCCCTCTCCCCTCCACCTCACTCTCCAAACTTCACTGTCCTTGCCACTCCAGCTCTCCTTTACACTCTAGTTGGCCAGACTTTCCAATCTCCCTTCCCATCAATGCTGCATCACTTCCTCCTGCTCTCCCCTTCCCCCTCAATCTCACAGCCCCCACATGCTCACTCCTCACACCCTCTCAGCTCACTCTTCCGTCTTCCTCACTATCCTCTCGAGCACAGCTTCCCAATCTGGTAACTGTCCTCTCAACCTCGCTTTGCTCTCTCTCTACCTCACATTGCCCCTCATTCCCATCTCACATTTGCCTTCTCCATCTCCTCCGTTCCTCCATAATCACTCTGCCATGATTTCCCCCACACCTGACTCTCCCCTCCATTTTAATCTTGCCTCCTCACACTCCCCTCCCCTTCAGTCATGCCTCCACTTATCTCCCCTCCACCTCATCCTCAAATTCACTCACCTCTTTCACGTTCCACAGACTTCCTCAACTTCCGAGACCAAACTCTCTCCTTTCTTTAAAACCCCCATCCTACACTCCCTTCATCTTGACTCTCCTCTTCCCCACAAACTCCACCTCGTCTCCAATGCATTCACCTCCAGAATTCTCACAAGTCCTTATTTTGTTCTCTCTCATTTCCACATACGAATTAATACGTGGTACTCTTAACCCTCCCCTCCCCCTCATTCCCTGACACTCACTCTCCTCTCCCACTCACTCACCCTCCCATGGCCAAAAGGAACCTGTATTTCTCCCCTCCAGCTCAGCCATCCCTTCCTCCTCACTCTCACCTCCCTCACTCACCGTATCTCCATCTCTCAACCCTCCCACTCACTCTCCCAACCTCCAAACCTCAAATGTCCACTCATTTTGCAGACCTCCTGTCCTCACCCTCCCATTCTACACTGTCATTCACTCTCCCCACCCCATCCCAAATTGGCCCCTTCCCTCACAAAACCTCCACATCTTCTCCCACATCCTTACTCAGCTTACACTCATTCCCACTTTCATTACTTCCCCCATCTCTTTGCTCTCCCATCCCCTGCCCTGAGGTTAAAAACCTCCCCTCATTTCCTCCCATTCATCATGATGATTCCCTCCTACTTCCCTAAACCCTCCCTTGCAAATGCAACATCACTATACCCTCCCTCCGTCTCCCCATTCCCTTGTTGCCCATCACTCCTGCCTCCCATCACTATCCCCATTCCCACCCACTCACATTATCTCACTTTTCCCCTTCCTCTTGCATTCATCCACTTTCCACTTACTGACCCCTCCTCCCCAATCTCCATTTCCCTCAGGCTCATGTTCCCTCCATCTTGTTATTGCCCCCTCCCCTGTTCTCCCTTGCCCACCACTTTCCCCTCTTCTCATTCTGCCCTTCCTCTCACTCTTCCTTTCTCCTTCCATCACCCTCACTCTCCCCTCCTCAGTCATGTCTTCCTCCTGGACCTAGCCATCTCACATTCCAGTCCATTCCCCATCCCTCACTCTCAGTCTCTCCTCTTCCTCACCCCACCCTGTCCATACTGTTTACTCTCACTAACCCCTTCATTCTCCCCCACCTCTCCTGTACCCCTCACTCTGCTCATCACTCTCCCCTCCCTTTCCTGGCCCCACCATCTGACACTCCCCTATACTGTCTCATACCCACTTGCTCTCACTCTCCCTCCCCAAATCCTAGGCTTCTTCTCCCTCTGATTCTGCTACACTATCTGCCACTCATTCTCCCCTCACCTTCTGCTTCAGTTTACCCTCCCCAGCACATTCTAACCTGTGCCACTACCATCACACTTCCCATCCCCACAATTCCCCCATATTTTCCCCACTTCTCCTGGCTCCCCAGATGATGCTGTACTCCCCAACTTGCTCTCTCCCTCCCACTCCCTCAACTTACCCCTCCCATCACTCTCACCCGAGCACTCAAACGTCCCATTGCTCACCTCTCTCTAAGCTCCCCCTCATTCTTCACACTTTTCTGTCTCATGACACCCCTTCACTCTGCCCTCCACTCTCTCTCCCACCTCTCCTCACTGTCCACCCTCTATCTTACATCTCCTCGCTCTCGCCCTCTCTTTAACCTTCCCCGCCCTCCTGTTCTTCCTGTGCACTTCCTCATTTCCCCGCCCACTCTCCTCCAAATGATCCCTCTCACCTCACCCACTCCTCCCTCCCAGCCCTCCACTTTACTCATCCTTCCTCCTCATTCCTCCACTCTCATCACTCACTGCACTCTCCCTCACTCACTCCCCTTTCCATGACCATCGCCTCTTTCAAACTCCCCTTTTCCACATTCTCCTTCTCTCCCCCTCCACTCCCATTCCCCCTCTATCTCTCCAACCTTCACTTCCTGCTCCCCCCACTCTCACTGGCCTCTCCCTCCCTCTCTCTGTCTGACGGTGTTATTTGATCTCTCCCCCAGCTCCAGCCTCTCTGACTCTGGATCCGAACACAGCGCACCCCCAGCTAATCCTGTCTGAGGACCGGACCAGTGTGAGACTCGGAGGCAAACGGCAGCCGCTCCCTGACTCCTTGGGGAGATTTGATTCCTGGCTCTGTGTCCTGGGATCAGAGGGATTCACATCAGGGAGACATTACTGGGAGGTGGATGTGGGGGAGAAGACTGAGTGGTTTCTGGGAGTGGTCCGAGAGTCAGTGAAGAGGAAAGGGGGGATCGGACTGAACCCGGAGACCGGATTCTGGATTGTGTGGCTTGGACCCGGATGTGGTTATTTTGCCGCCACTTCACCTTCAGACACCCCCCTCTCCCCAAGTGTGAATCCTCGGAAGATCGGGGTTTTCCTGGACTATGAGGGGGGACAGGTGTCATTTTACAATGCGGACACCATGTCCCATCTCCACACTTTCACCCACACTTTCACCGAGAGGCTCTTCCCCTTCTTCAATTCCGGAGGCAATGACGGTGGGAAAAACTCCGCCCCTTTGACAATCTGTGGGATTAAAGGGCACTGACAGATCCATCCCATAATTTCACCCCATTCCCCCTGCCTCCAACCAGCTGTAAACTGATGAGGGTCAGTCTCAGTCTGGGGGAAAGAAGGTGGAAAATTTGTAAATTTCTCCAGAATATGTATCCTTATACCTCACAAACCAACTTCATTTTGCATTATTTTAAAATTCACTGTTTTGAGTCAATGGAGTGATAGTTACAGGGCAGTGAGATTAATCTCGGTGGTGGGAAATTTTAAGGATAATATTCAACACAGTGAAGCAATTCTAGATAATCGAGAAAAGCCAGTGTTGATTTATTCAAAGCAAGTCATGTTTAATGAATTTATTGAGCTTTTGACTGAAGACACAATTAGGATTCAGAGTGAATTTGATCCTGGACTTGAAAAGGCTTTTGACAAATTGTCACATAAAAGACTCAGAAGTATAATTGAAGCCCATGGAATGAAATGCCAGTGATAACATGAAGATGAATTTGACTGGGTGGCAGAGAATGAGGATCTTTGAGATGATGTTCTGTATCAGTCTGTTCCAGGAATACTGAAACTCAGCAGGTGTGGCAGCATCTGTGCAGAGAAAGCAGTTTCTCCATCAATTTCTGTTTAATTTCAGATTTCCAGCTTTTGCAATTCTTTGTTCATTGAATGTGAGGTATGCTACAAACTTCAGTTTTCCATGCCAAGGTGTGCTACAGAAACAGAAATTGCTGGTGAGAATCAGCAACCTGGCAGCGTGAGTGGAGAGAAAGAAGAGACAACATTTAGGTTCAGTGACACTGCTCCAATTTCTCGAGCAATTTTTGTTTTTGTGGGATACCTTGCGATTGGCAGTGAAGTGCAGATCCTTCCAGATCATGTAAAGGGTTGATGAATTAGGTTTCAAGTAGGCTGAGGCATTAGCTTCCCCACTGTCGACCAAGGACTCCATGTTATCTTCTTGAATTCCCTTTTACATTGCAGGGCTGTGCCTCTGTGCTGAGAAAGGGACTGTGAAGCCTCTCTAACCCATCACATAAATCAACACTTTTCTACACCATCCCACTGGACAGACACAAACAGCTCTGAACAAGAGTCATACTGGATTTGAAACATTTCTCACTCCTCCTCAGCTGCTGCCAGACCTGCTGAGTTTCTCCAGCATTCTCAGTTTTTGTGTAGAATTTGATGCTGCAGAGGGCTGTTGAGGCTGGGCCATTTAATATATACAAGGCTTAAACTGACAGATTTGTCATGAGGAAGGAAATCAAAGGTTATGTAGTTAAGGCTGGAAAGTGAAGTTGGGAACGATCAGATGAGCTATCATCTTATTAAATGGCAAAGCAGAGGAGAGGTCACATCTGATAAACTTCATTGAGTTTTTTGAGGAATTGACAAAGAAGATTGATGGTTGCTGATTCGTTAATTTTGCATAAGTGGATGTTAGCAAGGCCTTTAACAATGTCCCTCATGGCTGGCTGATACAGTAGGAGGTGTCACATGGGATCTATGGTGGGAGGGTGTTTTCTGACTGGAGATCTGTGTCAAGTGGTTTTGTGCAGTGAGCTGTGATGAGACCCATGTATTACTAATTTGAAGGAGAATGTAGGTGGCCTGAGCTTGCTGTGTGTGACATGATCATAAAAACCCAGAATGACACTCGAGTGCAGTACTGAGGGAATGCTGCAGTATTGGAACTGCATTCCGATCAAGGACAGTTTGATCCAAACCCCATGTGGGGGGTGAATATTAAAAAAATCCCACAGCCAATATTTATCCCTCATTCAACATCACAATGATTAGATTACCTATTTACATTGATGTTCATGGGAGACTGCTCTGCACAGACTGGGTGCTTTATGTTCCACGTTCTAACATTGAATACAGTTCTGAAATACTTCATGGGCTAGACGAAGCTTTGCGATGGCAAGAAAAGCACTTTGTGAAAAACAGTAATTTTAATTGAGGCATTCAATAGGATATTCAGGAGCTTGACAGGATCAGAACACCATGTTATCACTTCTGAAGGTGACTCGGGGTTATACACATATAGATGCCGGCTTCCCCTCTGCTGACCATATTGTAAGACCATAAGATACATGAGCACGATGCTGTCATACACCAGTCGGGTTTGCACCACTACTTGGTCGTGGCTGATATATTTCCTGGGTGTCTAGGGATTATAAATATAAAAGAATCACTAATATATCCAATTGCTGGTTTGGCGTCTGCTGACCATGTTGTAAGACCATAGGGTACTGAAGCAGAATGAAGTCATACATTAATTGTGTTTGCTCCACCACTTGATCATGGCTGATACATTTCTCAATCCCCATTCTCCTGCCTTCTCCCTGTAATCCTGGTCCCTTTGCTAATCAAGAACCTCTCTATCTCTGTCTTAAATGCACCCAATGACTTGGTCTCCACATCATTTTGCAACAATGAATTTGACAGATTAAGCACCTTCTGGTTGAAGAAATTCTGCCTCACATTAGTTATAGAGTGAAAGAGTCATAGAGATGTTCAGCATAGGAACAGACCCTATAGTCCAACTCATACATGCCAAGCAGATATCCTAAATTAATCTAGTCTCATTTGCCAGCATTTGATCCATATCCCTCTCAACTCTTTCTTTTCATATTCCTACCCAGATGCCTTTTAACTGTTGTAATTTTACCACTTCCACCACTTCCTCTGGCAGTTCATTTCACATTTTTTAAAAAATGCTGCCCCTTAGGTCCCATTTCAATCTTTCCTATCTCACCTTAAAACTATGCCCTCTACTTTTGGACTTCCCAACCTTCAAAAAAAGATCTTGGCTATTCACCATGCCTGCGCTCTGCATGATTTTATAAACTTCTATAAGGCCACCCCCTCAGCATTCAATGCTCCAATGAAAACAGCTCCAGCCTCTCCCTACATCTCAAACTCTCCAACCCTGGCAACATCCTTTTATATTGTTTCTGAACACGTTCATGTTTCACAACATTGTTCGCTGGCTGTGAGGCCAGATTTGAATGCGTTTGAGTTTTTTGAAGAAATAACTAATAGAATTTATGGGAGCAGAGTGTTGGATATGATAGGTACAGACTTCAGTCAACCTTTTCATAAGGTTCCTCATGGTAGACTGGATAGCGAGGTAAGATCACCTGGAATGTAGGGAGAATTAGCCATTTGGACCAGAACTGGCTTAAAAATAAAAGGAAGAGGGTGGTGGTGGAGGTTTGCTTTTCAACAGGAGCCCTGTGACCAGTGGTGTGTCACAATGATCGGTGCTGGGTCCACTGCTTTTCATCATATGGAAAAATGAACTGGATGTGAACATCGGAAGTATAGTTGGTAAGTTTGCAGATGACACCAAAATTGGAGATGCAGTGGACAGCGAAAAAGATTACTTCAGAGTACAATGTGATCGTGATCAGATTGTCTAGATTAGAGTGGTGCTGGAAAAGCACAGCACGTCAGGCAGCATCCGAGGAGCAGGAAAATCGACATTTCAGGCAAAAGCCCTTCATCAGAAATAGAGTGTTGATGAATAAACAGACCTTGGAATGCAGATTCACAGGTCCTTGAAAGTGGAGTCGCAGGTAGATAAGACACTGAAGAAGGAATTTGGTATGCATTTGGTATGCTTTCCTTTATTGTTCAGAGCATTGAGTAAAGGAGTTGGATGTATTGTTGCAGCTGTATAGAACATTGCTTTGGCCACTTTTGGAATATTGTGTGCAATTCTGGTTTCTGTCCTATCAGAAGGATGTTGTGAAACGTAAAAGGGTTCAGAGTATATTTACAAGGATGATGCCAGGGTTGGAGGGTTTGAGCTATAGAGAGAGGTTGAATAGGCTGGGGCTGTTTTCTCTAGAACGTCAGAGGCTGAGGGATGATCTTATAGAAGTTGATAAAATCATGAGAGGCATAGATAGAGTAAATAAACAGTCTTTTCCATGGGGTGGGGGAGTCTAGAACTGGAGGACATAGGTTTAGAGTGAGATGGGAAAGGGACCTAAGGAACAATTTTTTCAAGCAAAGGGTGGTGCAGATATGGGATGAGCTGCCAGAGGAAGTGGTGGAGGCTGGTACAATTATACCATTTAAAAGACTAGATTAGATTAGGTTGCATGGATGGGTTAGCCGGAAGGGTCTGTTTCTGTGCTGTACATCTCTATGACTCTATTGATGTCTCCATTATCTCTTCAGCTATCTCTTTCAGAACTGTTGTGTGTAGCCCATTTGGTCCACGTGATGTATTCACTTTCAGACCTTCCAGTTTTTCTCTCACTTTTTTTCTGGCTATGTAGCACACCAACTAAATCATTAATCAATAGAGTGACCAAAAGAAAAGAAATATAAATCAATCCTACAAGGAGATAAAATTACTGAAGAATTAACAAGTAAGTCGGTATAAATATTTCAGTGTGATAGACAATAGTCCAGGTAGTGGGCCAAGAACATAGGTGCAATGAGGTGAGGAGTTCACATGATCAGAAACTGACAATAACAGAGATTCCTACTGACAGGGCACAGGTGAAATAAAAAGCAGCTTCAGAGTGTCACAGCATCCCCCGGCTCATTCTGAGCTCTTGGTATTTTTGAAACAAGCTGCTGATGAGCTGCCAGAGGAAGTGGTGGAGGCTGGTACAATAGCAACATTTAAAAGGCATTTGGATGGGTATATATCAATAGGAAGGGTTTGGAGGGATATGGGCCTAGTACTGGCAGGTGGGACAAGATTGGGTTGGGATATCTGGTCAGCATGGACGGATTGGACCAAAGGTCTGTTTCCATGCTGTACATCTCTATGACTCTATGAGTGACCATGTGACTGGATGGAATCAGACTCAACAGGACAGACAGACAGACAGGGGCCTTTACAGGATGTGGGACAGGGAGAAGGGAAATGAGGGAAGTGTATGAAGAGAGGAAACCTGTCTATTTCCCCCCACCCCCTCTCTGTCCCCTGTCTCACAGCCAATTTCCCAACCAGGCTTTCAATCTCATGTGCTCATCAGTATCGCAGCTTCACATCCAATATACTTTCCAGGTTAACCACTCCATTTGGCAGAGGTCTACAATCTCATTACCTTCTGGAAAGAAATTCTTCCAAGTCTTGAAGGAAGGATCCATTGTAAGGCCTTTTACAATCAGCTGATTTCCTTTCATTTTGAGCGAGTGTTGGTGGGAATGATCAATTGAACACAGAGGCCTGTCTTATGGAGGTGTCTGGGAGCTCACAGCATTGATATGAAATCCACTGGCTCATCTCTCCAGACTTCTCTGGAAAGGAACATTCCATAATCAGGTGGGAAACTGCCTCGGCTCCAGTGGGAGGTGTCAGTTGTGGTTCAGTGGGAGCACTCTTCCCTCTGAGTCAGGTCAGGGGCATCGAGGCCTGGACAATAATCCAGGTGGAGCCTGCCGTGCGAGACTGAGAGGGGACAAGGCAGCTGCTCTGCTCACTGGGCCCCAGGTACCTGACGTATTCCCTCCATCACAGAGTAAATTTAGAGAATATTTCATGGTGTTTAAAGTGGCATTCTTTTGTTGGGAAAGGTGTTAAATAAATGCAATATACTGAAAAATCAAATGCCTGGAATGACCGTCTTACACTGGATTTCACCAGAGGGGTTGTCACTGGCCATAAGTTCAGTCTGTACCAAAGTGTGAGGCAGAGTGATTCCCACTCCTCACCTCTACCTACCTTCCTCTCTGTCTGTAACCCCACCCCATTCTTTGTGTCAGCATCACTCTCCCAGCCCGGAGTCAATTCTCCTTCCACATTTAACTCTGTTTCTCTTTCAAAACGACAACATTTTTCCTCTCCTTATAAATATGTCAACAGACATATGTTTATGATAAGGTACAGGTATGGATTAACGACTGGTGAACATAGGGACAACAGAGAGAAGGAGTGACTGGGACATTCCCGCGGTAACAGGCTGTGACTGACAGGAACTGCAAGTATCATTATTTGGGCCCCAGTCGTGAAGAAGATGTAAACCAGCTCTAGGAGGAATTGTCAGGCTTCATGAATGGGCAAGAACATCCTGGATGGATCATAATGTGGAGAAACGTGAAACTATGTGGAGAAACAGATTTGCAGGATATTTCCTGAAGGATGAGGTTGAAGAGTGCAGGTGGACAGTGGGATCTCTGTTCCTTGTCAATGAATCACTAAAAGGTAATCAGCGGGTGCAGCAAGGTATGAGGAAGGCTAAAGTAATGTGAGTGAGCCTTCATTGCTCGGGGATCTGAGTACAGGAGCAGGGAAGACTTGCTTCAGTTGGATAGGAGCTCAGCTAGCCTGCATCTGCAGGACTGTGTGTATATTTGGTCTCCATGTCAGAGGAACTTTATCATTACCATCCAGGGAACACAGAGAAGGATCACCTGACTTATTCCCGGGATGGCGGAACTGTGTCCAATGACGAGAAACTGGGCAAACGGAGCCTGTATTGCCCAGAGTTTTGAAGAATGAGAGGCGATCAAGCTGAAATTTACAAAATGCTTAAAGAGGTGGACAGTGCCGCTTCAGGTAAGATATTGCCCCCGGGCTGGAGATTCCTGAACCAGGGCCCAACTTCAACATAAGGCGGCTCTCACTTCGGTCTGAGATGAGGAGAATTTTGAATTCCCTCGGATGGCTGTGAATCTTTGTGATTCTCTACAGCAGAGGGGCGTGAGAGATCACTCTTTCAGCACGTTTCAGAATGGAGTTTCCAGATTTCTGATTACCAACGGCATTGAGGGTTATTGGAATCGGGAGGGTAAAAGGCACTGGAGTAATCGATCAGACAGAATCATGTTGAATGGTGGGGGCTGAATAGGCCCCTTCCGATTTCCTGTAATCAGTCTCTGAGTATTGCAGTGAAATTCCTCGGGGAAACGCTGAACTGAACGTGTTCACCAGCGCCGGAACATTCAAACTGAAAGCGATTTGAAACAGGAAACGCTGAGGGTGAACATGGCTTCCAGACAGCAGGGAGAGAGTTGGACCGAGGAGACAATTTGTCCCATTTGTCTGGATTTCTTCACCGATCCGGTTATACTGGAGTGTGGACACAACTTCTGCCGCTCCTGTATCATCCAGAGTTGGGAAAGGAAGGAGATAAACTCCTGCCCGGAATGTAGAGAGGAGTTTACGGAAAGAAACCTCAGGGTAAATCGGGCCTTAGCGAATCTGGCAGAGAAAGCTCGAGAATTAAAGCTGGATCCGATAGAGAAGGAAAGTAAACCTCACTGTGAGAAACATCAGGAAGATCTGAAACTGTTTTGTGAAACTGACAAGAAATTGATCTGTCTGATTTGTAGAGATTCGCGGGAACACAGAGAGCACCGCTTCCTGCCGATCAATGAGGCTGTTGAAATCTACAAGGTAAACATTGTATTTTGTCATCGAGATTTCTATCAATCAGTTCCCTGAGATGACTGGAGCAGGGGACAGAGACAGTAACTCGATCACTGAACCACAACTGCTCTCCTGTAAGGTTATTGATCTCGGAAATATTTTTGAAAGGTTTTGTCACATTTTCAGGGACGAACACGGTCCGACTTTAATTTGAGTGGCACAGTGTCGCTCAGCGGTCAGAACTGGCCACGCTAAATTGCCCACAGCGTTAGGTGCGTTCGTCAGGGGTAAATGTGGGGAGATGGGTCTGTGTGGGTTGCTCTTCGGAGGGTTGGTGTGGACTTGTTGGGCTGAAGGACCTGTTTCCACCCTATCGGGAATCTAACCTCATCGTTATTTTCCAATTCTAGGATCAGCTGAAATCTTCCTTAGATTCTCTCACTGAGAAGAAATCGGCGGTTCTACAAACGGAACTGACCCAGAAACGGAAGATTTCCGAAGTGAGGGTGAGCTCTCCCTGTGCTGATTCTCTGGGATCTCGGTTAGTTTTGTTCCCTTTATCGCGGGACATTAATGAGGTTTCACATTTCATTTGGTAGGAACAGGCGAGCAGTCTGCAGACCCACATCACATCCGAGTTCACTAAAATGCACCAGATTCTCACTGAGAAAGAGCAGCGTTTACTCAGAGATCTCAGGGAAGAAGAGGAGAGGGTTGTAGAACCGATGGAGAAAAACCTTCGAGAGATTCAGGAGAATTTAAATTCTATTGAGGAGGAACTCTCAAAGCTGCGGAAACAAATGGAACAAAAAGACGAGCTGATATTTCTGAAGGTAAGGGAATATTATAGGTTATTGCTGATAGATTCCGGACATGATGACAACTGTAAAAATAATATGGAATTTAATGTAAAACATACTGAACTGATCTTGTGGCTGTCCGGACGATTCTGCCGTTGTCTCTGTCGAAGGGTCATTGCTCCCGAAATGTTCACTCTGATTTCTTTCCACGGATCCGTCCAAACCCGCTGAGATTTTCCAGTAATTTCTGTTCTTTTTGTAAGCGCTGCCGTAGTGTCTGCAGATTCTCGGGAATACCGACATTGTCCCGCGAATGCGATGTGATGGTTTTTTTGTTTCGTTATTATCTCCGCGTTCCCCAAGTTTAACTCCCATTGTAATCCAGTTCCCTGTGGAGAGTGTGTGGCTGTGTCTGGTACAGTGGGAGTGTGAGAGTCACTGTGTCCGTGAGCGGGATTGATGGTCAGCTTCAGTTTATTTTTCCCTCTCCTCAATCTTCCTTCCAAAATGTATCACTTTACACTTCCGTGTTGTGTCTGCTCATTTCAGCAGCCTGTCTGTCTCCTCCTGAAATCTGTTACTGCCATCCTCACTGTTTGTGATTCATTTCTTTCAGGAGGAAGCTTGTCGGAAGAGAAGGTAGGACATGCTCTTTACTGAAACTCTGCACAGTTTGCTCAATAACTCAGGGACGGGTTATTATGGGGTTATTTCCTGGTTACTGTCGTCGGTTTAAGTGTCATTCATCGATGACAGTTACTCCGGTTATGATTCACACGTGAGTGTTTTTATAATAAGAAGCTAATTACAGACTTGAAACATGCTTTTATAAAACACTTCTACGATGTTGTAAACAATGACAAGATGCTTGTAAATAATACAGCCTGGTTCTCAGGCTGGAAGTGATCACTGCCCTGATTTGGGCTGTTTGTCTGGCTGTGACCTTCCCCCTGACCCCGTGAGAGACACAAGGCATGGATCCTGACCAACCGGAGACAGTCAGAATTTAAACGGGGAATCATTTTTGTTTCACATTTTACAACTCGCAACGTAGCCTTTATAAAGTGTACAATAAATGCAAAATTAATAAAAACAACTTTATTTAGTATCATGTCATGTTCTGAGGTATTTCAGATAACCATTGGAAATTATAGTAAAGAGTCACTGAGATATTGATGCAGGTTTTAGTGCATCTTAAAGGAGGAGAGAGGAATAGAGAGATGGAGAGGATTGGGGAGGGAATTCCAGAGCTGAAGATCTGGGCAGCTGAAGGTCCAACCTCCAATGGGGGGAGAGATTAAAATCAGAGATGGTCAGGAGGCTGGAAGTAGAGGAGCAGGATTCTCAGAGGGTTGTGGGAAACATGTATAACACAGTTGGACATGAGGTTTTTAGGTGTTTCAGTTTTTTGTTGCTGTTCCAAAAGCTCTGTTCATAACACAGCAAGGGGATGGAGGGAATGTTTATGATCTCCATGGTGTGTGATGTCTCAGTAACTGATCTGTGATAAGGACATGTGCCTTTCTCTGGACCTGGGGGTTTCCAATCCTTGCCCTTGCCTAGGTGATGGCACGGTTAGCACAGTTGCCGCACAGCATTAGATTCCTAGGTTCGATTCTAGCCTCAGGTGACTGTCTGTGTGGAATTTGCACATTCTCCCTGTGTCTGCGTGGGTGTGCTCTGGATTCCTCCCACAGTCCAAAGGTGTGTAGTCAGGTGAATTGGCCACGTGAAATTGCCCATAGTATTAGGTGTATTAGTCAGAGGGAAATGGGTCTGGGTGGGTTACCCTTCAGAGGGTCGGTGTGGACTGGTTGGGCCGAAGGGCCTGTTTCCACACTGTAGGGAATCTAATCTTATCATCTATTTTTGGATCAGTTTTAAAATAAGATGAACGTTTCATTGTCTAGCTCATTGTTCGCGTTTCAGTCAATGCTGAAATATTGAATATTTAAATCATTTCATAAACATTATAACAAAGCAGAATTTATAATGTCATCTGTTTAATACTTACAGGGTTACTGAGGAGCAGAACACACTCACAGCTGCTGATGCCTCTCTATCTCTCAGACAGTTCACCTGCCCTTTACTATGCACAGTCTGGACAGAAACAATACACACCATTTATCCAGGTAAACTTGTGTATTCATTTTCCTGATGATTGGTGCAGTTGTGCAAGGGCTCTGTGGCCCCTGTTTATATTTTCACATCGCTAGTTGTTAATTCTGGGAGACTCTCCCTGGAAACATTGTAGTTTCTATAGGTTCATTTGGACAAGTGTCTGAAGCCATCAGCTCTGTGTGTCAGAGCAGTGAAGGGTTCTGTCTAACCAGAGGAATCGAGCATGGAGACAGGATTTCTAAAGGACACTGAGGTAGCTCCATCTGGAGTGACATTGGAGGAACAGTTTTTATCATATTAAAAGGGAAGACATGTGGAAACATAAAAGAACCAGTGTTAACAGGCACATACCTGATGGGGATTGTGGAGACACAAAAACAAAAGTTGCTTGAAAAGCTCAGCAGGTCTGGCAGCATCTGTGGAGAGAAATCAGAGTTAACATTTTGGATTGATCGACCTTTCCTCAGAACTGATGCTAGCTTGGAAAAGTTGGTTTATATGCAGAGGATAGGGTGGGGGGGAGGGAGTAAGGAGTAAACAATAGATGGGGATAGAACCCAAAAAGAGAGGTGAGCATTTAGACAGACAAAGGAGTGGACAATGATCTGGGTAGCAAGGTGCATAGCTGTTAACGAAGACTATTAGTGGCCAACATTAGGTCGTGTATAATGTCATACTCTGTGGAAGCAAGGCCTAGTGTGTTGGGTGGGGGCGCTAGGACATGGGAGAACACATACCCTAAAATTATTGAACTCGATACTAATTCCAGACAGCTGCAGGGTCCACAAGCAGAAAATGAACACTTTAAGTCTGAGACAGAGATGTTGGTCAGGGAACAGGGTTGTGTGTTAAAGTGGCAGGTAACTGGAAGCTCAGGGTCTTTTTGCAGGCAGAAAGTAGATGCTTTTCAAAGTGGTCACCCAGTCTCCACTTTGTTTCCCCAAGATGGAGGAGACCACATTGTGATCAGGAAATGCAGTCGACTAGACTGTGGGAAGTGCAGGTGAAGTATTTCTTCAACTGCAAGGTATGTTTGGGGTTTTGGATACTGAGGTGGGAGGAAGTAAATTACTCCTTCAGCAGTTGCAGGGGAAGATGCCATCGAGCTTTGTGTGGGTGTTGGGAGTGAAGGAACAGTGCACCAGGGTGTTCCGGAGGGAATGGTCCCTGCAGAAGGTGGATAAAGGAGGGGAGCAGACTATGTGTCTGGTAGTGTCATCTTGCTGGAGGTGGTAGAAATTGTAGCTAATGATCCTCTAGATGTGGATGTTGGTGAGATGTAAGGTAAGAACAAAGGAAAGCCTGTGGCTGTTGCGGGAGGGAACAGCAGATGAGGGAGGAAGTGTGGGAGATAGGTCGGGACCAGTTAGAGGCCCTGTCAAAATCAGTGCCGGGGAATCCTTGACTGAGCAAGAAAGTGGACATCTCGGAGGCTCCCTTGTCAAAGTTGGCATCATCCGACCAAATGTGATGTAGATGCAAGAACTGGGAGAATGGAATGGAGTCTTTACAGGAAGCAGGGTGTGAGGATGGACAGTCCAGGTAGCTGTGGGAGTCAGTGGGTTTATATTGGATATTGGATATTTCTATTCCCAGAAATGGAAACAGGGATATTGAAGAAGGGAACTGTAAGAGTGGGGTGGAAGTTGGAATTGATAACCTTTTCTAATTCCAGACAAGAGAGGGAGGCAACATTAATATTGTCATCTATATACTGGAGAAAAAGCTGTGGCTGTGGGTTGGCATAGAACTGGATCAAGAATGTTCCACATAGGCCCTAGTAATTCCTGGCTCTATGTAGGTATCCATGGCCACCCCTCTGACCTGAAGAAAATGAAGGGAGTTAAAAGAGAAGTTGTTCAGTGTGAGGATGAGCTTGGCCAAGTGAAGGACGGTGGTGGGTGGTGGGGACAGATCAGGCCTTTGTTCCAGGAAGAAGTGGAGAGTCCTGAGACCATACTGGTGGGGGTTGGAGATGTAGAGCGATTGCACATCCATGGTCAAGAGGAAGTGATCAGCAGGCTTCATAACAAAGTCAGGGTTGGATCTGAGAGCACTGCCTCCAAGCTGACAGCCCGCCAACCCCACACAACTCACTTCAACTTCCTTCCCAAAATTCACAAACAATCTCACTGTTTCTGCCTGTTCCTGCCCCACAGAGCTCATCAGTTCTGACCTTGACTCAGTCTTTTCTACATGGTCCAGTCAGTCTCCACATATTTGTGATTGATTCCTTGGACGCTTAATGCCAGTTTCAGAATTTCCAGTTTGCACTCTCCAGCTGTCCCCTCATCGCCATCTCCATCTCACCTCCAGCCCCCACCAGGATCGTCTCAGGGCTCTCCATTTTTTCCTGAAGGCCTGAACCATCCCCATTCCCCCTCCGCTTGGCCGAGCTCATCCTCACCCTGAACAAATTCACTTTTAACTCCCCTCATTTTCCTTAGGTCAGGGGGTGACCATGGGTACCTGCATGGGCACTGGTTATGCCTGTCTCTTTGTGGGGTATGCGGAACAAGCTTGTTCTAGTCCTATTCTGGCCCTCACCCAGAACTCTTCCTCTGATATATCGCTGATATCAGTGCTGCTTCCCTCTCTCATCAGGAATTCAAAATGTTTTTTGATTTCACTTCCATTGTGTTCCCATCTTCACCTGGTCCATCTCTGACTCCTCCCTTCTTCAAATCTCTGTTTCCATTTCTGGGGACACACTGGTCACCAATACCCATTATCATCCCACTGACTCCCACAGTTACGTGGACTATATGTCCTTGCACCATGCTTCCTATAAAGTCTCCACTCCATTCTCCAAGTCCCTATGTCTCCATCACATTTGGTCCAATGGTGCCAACAAGGGAGCCTTCAAAATGTCCACTTTCTTCTTCAACCGAGGTATTCACTCTCCAAACCATATCATTATTCAGTCCTTTGTCTGACTAACTGCTCTTCTCTCTCTTTGGGCTCTATCCCCAACTATTATCAGCACTTCTGTTGTCAGAGCTCTCAACTGGGTCCAAACCATCTCCTGCATTACAACCCTCACCCCCTCTCTTCCCTCCTGCAACAGTGATAGTGTTACCCTTGTCCTTACCTACCATCCCATCAGCATCCACAGCCACAAGATCATCAGCCACCACTTCCACCACCTCCAGTGAGATTGCCATCACCTGACATTACACAGCTCCCCTCCCTTGTCAGCCTTTTGCAGGGGCTGTTCCCTTTGAAACACTCTGGTTACTCCCAACACCCCTCCAACATGGCAAATTCCCTTGCAATGCAGGTTGTGTAACATCTGTCCGTTTACCTTCTCCCTCCTCAGTAAGCAAGGGCTCTAATGTACCTTCCAGGTGAAACAGCACTTTACGTGCACTCCACGCAATCTCATCTGCTGCATTCCCTGCCCACAATGTGGTCTCCTCTATGCTGGGGAAACAAAGAAAAGACTGTGTGATCACTTGCATTACATTTTTTCTGCAAAAAAAAAAACACCCTGACCTTCCAGTTGCCTGCCAGTTTAACCCACCACCCTGTTCCCTGGCCAACATCTGTCTCAGCCCTGCTACAATGTCCCAGCAAAACTCAGTGCAGGTGGGAAGAACAGCACCCCATTTTCCACATGGGGAAACTACAGCCTTCCGGATTCATTGATTTCAACAACTTTAAGGCCTGAGCTCTTCCATGTACATACACCAACCCATACAGACAGACCTTGTGACCACAGACTTGAAGAGAGTAAGCACTGCAGATGCTGGAAATCAGAGTGGATAGAATGTAGAGCTGGAAAAGCACAGCAGATCTGATGGTGTTGGTGGAGCAGGAAAGTCGACATTTTGCATCAGGATCATTCATCAGGACTCACCAGTCTGACTACTTCTTATTACAGAGTCTGCCATTACACACCACCCATTGTGATCCATTAACAGGGTCCATTAACAGCTATTCACCCTCCAAACCATATCATTATTCAGTCCTTTGTCTGACTAACTGCTCTTCTCTCTCTTTGGGCTCTATCCCCAACTATTATTTACTCCATCTCCCCTCCCCACCACCCTATCTTCTGTATATAAACCAACATTTTTCTACCTACATCAGTTCTCAGGAAGGGTCACTTGATCCTGTACATTAACTCTGATTTCTCTCCATTGATGCTGCCAGACCTGCTAAGCTTGATAAATACCTATTGGTTTAACATAGTCACATGTTAAACAAGAGAGAAATGCTTGTAAACTTCCATAAGAGAGCATGAAAAGGCAATTTTCAGATAGTGAGGCTGATAGAATCATAGAATCCCTCCAAGCCATTCAGCCTATCAAATCCACAATGACCTTCTGAACAGCTTCCCACCCAGACTCAACCCCCACTATATCTCTGTAACTCCACATTTCCCCAGGCTCATCCACATAGCCTGTACATCCCTGGACACTGTAGACAAAAACTGCACATCTTTGGATTGTGGGAGAAAACTCATGCAGACATGGGAGATCAGTCAAACATCACACGAATAGTCCCCTGAGGCTGGAACTGAACTTAGCTCCTGGTTGCTGTGAGGCAGTCATGGGGTCGATATTGTGAGTAATCTCATTGAACAAACAGTGAACCTGCTTGCTGCTCCATGAATTTGAACAAAGGGCCAATGCAGTCTGAGGGTTCTGATCCTGAGGCATTGTTGTTCTGATCAGTGAGTTTGCAGATTACACGAAGATTGATGGAGTAGCAGAAAGCATACGGGAGTGTCAAAGTATACAGGAGAACACAGATAGACTGGAGAGTTGGGCAGAGAAGTGGCAGGTGGAGTTCAATCCAGTCAGATGTGAGGTGATGCATTTTGGAAGGTCTAATTCTAGAGCAAACTATACTGTAAACAGAAGAACCTTGGAAAAAGTTGATGAGCAGAAAGATCTGGGAGTTCAGGTCCATTGTGCCCTGAAGGTGGCTGCACAGGTGGATAGAGTGGTCAAGAAGGCATATGGTATGCTTGCCTTCATCGGATGGGGTATTGAGTATAAGCACTGGCAAATCATGTTAAAATTGTACAAGACTTTGGTTTGGCTGCATTTAGAATACTGTGTACAGTTCTGATTGTCACATTACCAAAAGGATGTGGACGGTTTGAAGTGGGTGCAGAGAAGGTTTATGAGCATGTTGCCTGGTATGGAAGGTGCTAGCTATGAAGAGAGGTTGAGTAGGTTAGGTTTGTTTTCATCCGAAAAAAGGAGAATGAGGAGGGACCTGATTGAGGTCTACAAAATCATGAAGGGTATAGACAGGGTGGAGATAAGCTTTTTTTCCAGGATGAGGGATTCAATAACAAGAGGTCACGCGTTCAAGGTGAGAGGTGAAAAGTTTAAGAGGGATATACGTGACAAGTACTTTACACAGAGGATGGTAGGTGCCTGGAATGCGTTGCCAGCAGAGGTAGTAGAGGCAGGCATGGTAGATTCATTTAAGGTGAGTCTGGACAGATGCTTGAGTATGTGGGGAGCAGAGGGATACAAATGCTTAGGAATTGGGCCAGAGGTTTAGACAGTGGATTTGGATCGGCTCAGGCTTGGAGGGCCGAAGGGCCTGTTTTGGATTGTAAATTTACTTTGCACTGAGCAAGGAAGAAAAAGAACAATGTTCCTGGTCAGTTTTCCAAGGGTTTGGAGTGTGAGAAGGTGATGGGTGGTCCTGTAAGAGGTACATGTGACTGTAAAATTGCTACCACTTCCAGGTCAGGGAAGGGTGTGTATTGGGATGTTAGGAATAGGGGGGAAATGGAAATCAATGAATCGCCAGATGAATAATTAACTCAACCCTTGGTAATGGAAAAAACATTACAGAGATAAGTACAGTAAATCAAATGCTGTTCAAATATCATCCGCGTGCCCACAGTACAACCCAAACAGCTTCTGAACCATTCAAGTGTTTTTGTGGAATATTGTCTGTTGTAATGTAGGAAATGAGAAAATCAATCTGGGAACTGTGTGGTCACAGGAACAGTGTTGGGATGATAAGAAAGTCACCAGTTTTGATTATATTGCTTGTGGTGAAAACATCCAGTGACACCAAGGGAATTTATACATTGTATTATTTCTAATAATGCTGCAGGAGATTAAAAAGTAGGCCTTTGAGGGTAGTACTATCTGAATTACTCCTGGTAGCATGTGGTAGTGACAGTAGGAATAGGAGGATAAGGCAGATTCATATGTGGACAAGGAGCGGGTGTAAGGAGCAAGGATTTCTATTTTTGAACCTTTGGAATGTTTCCTGGGGTAGAAGTGAGCATTATAAGAAGTATGGGTTGCACCTGTATTAAAAGGGGACCAACATCCTGGTGAGATTTGCTAGTGCGACTTGGGAGGGTTTAAACTCGTCGCAGGCGAGGGTGTGTTGATGGGACCCAAAGGGATAGTAAGAACAGACAAAAAAAGAGGCTGGTGTCGGAGATAAAGGGAGCAAATTAAATATTCAAGGTAGGCAGGAGAATGGCAGAGAATGAGGTAAGACTGAGAAATTAAATTGCATTAATTTTAATGCAAGAGGCTGACAGCTAAGGCAGATGCACCTGGGACATGGTCAGGCACATGGGACTGGGATATCATAGTTATTAGCAATGAAACATGGCGGAGTGAAGGGCAGGACGCAGCTTAATTTACTGGGGTACAGATGTTACAGTAAAGATGGAAAGGGAAGCAATACGGAGGGGAGTGGCATGTTTAGTTAAGGACAACATTAGGCCTTTACTTAGGGAGGATAGTTTTGCAGCAGCAGTGGGAGCGGTGAGACCAAGGACAAGGTGGCTGCTGGGAAGGTAAATTAATCCTTCTATGGGAAAGGTACAACAGAAATGTAAAAACACTGTAAGAAGCACTTGTTGTGAGTGTTGGATAATTTTGTCCCACTGAGACTGCAAGGAATGGTAAGGTGAAGGAGCCTTGGATGATAAGAGCAGTGGGGCTTCTCGTCAAAAGGAAGAAGGAAGCTTACTTAAGGTTGAGGAAGTAAAGATCTGGCACAGCTTTAGAGGATTACAGGGTAGCAAGGAAAGAACTCAAAAGTGGACTAAGGAGGGCTAGGAGGGGCACGAAAAAGCCTTGGTGGGAAGGATTAGGGAAAACCCAAAGGCGTTCTGCACTTAGTGAAGAATAAGAGAACGATCAGAGAGAGGGTAGTGCCAATCAAGGATAGTGGAAGGATCTTGTGACTGGACTCTGAAGAGGTAGAGGACACCCTAAATGAGTATTTTGCTTCAGTATTCACTGGACAGAGGACCTTGTTGATAGTGAGAACACTGTGGACCAGGTTAATAGGCTTGAACAGATGGATATGAAGGAAGTGGATATGGTGAAAATTCTGGGAAGCATCAAGATAGATAAGTCCCTGGGCTGGACCAGATATATCCAAGTTTACTACAGGATGCGAGGAATGAGATTGCTGCACCTCTGATCTTTGCATCCTCACTCTGAATGGGAGTAGTACCGGCTGGTTGGAAGGAGGTGAATGTTGTTCATCTGTTCAAGAAAGGGAATAGGGAAACCTCTGGGAGGTACAGACCAGTCAGTCTTACATCTGTGTTAAGCAATATACTGGAAAGCATTCTGACAGATAGGACTATTTGGAAAAAACATAGTTTGATTAAAGGTAGTCAGCATGCTTTCTGAGAGGCTGGGAATGCCCCACAAACTTTATTGAGTTATTTGAGGATGGGACGAGACAAGGTGATGAAGGTCAAGCAGTGAATGTGATGTATATGGATTTCAGTAAGGCATTTGAGAAGGTGTCCCACTGTCGGGTCATTCAGTAAGTTAGGAGGAATGGAATACAGGCAAATCTGACTGTCTGGATACAGAATTGGCTGGCCAAAAGAAGACAGCGAGGGTAGAAGATGGAAAGTATTCCACCTGGAGGTCGGTGACCAGTGGTGTCGCTCAGGGATCTGTTCATGGCTCTCTGCTGTTTGTAGTTTTTATAAATGACTAGGATGAAGAAGCGCAAGTGTAGGTTAGTAAGTTTGCTGATGGTATAAAGGTCGGTGGTGTTGTAGGTAGTGTCAAGGGCTGTTGCAGGCTACAACAAGACATGGACAGAATGCAGAGCTGGGTTGAGAAGTAGCATATGGATCTCAACCTGGATAAATCTGAAGTGGTTCATTTTGGAAGGTCAAATTTGAATGTGAAACACAGGGTTAAAGATGGGATTCTTGGCAGTGTGGAGGAACAGGAACATGTACATGGACCCCTCAAAGTTGCCACCCAAGTTGATCGGGTTGTTAAGAATGCATATGGTGCTTTGGCTTTCATTAACAGGGGGATTGTGTTTAAGAGCTGCAAGGTTTGCTGCTGCTCTGTAAAACCCTGGTTCGAACACACTTGGAATATTGTGTCCAGTTCTGGTCGCCTCATTGCAGGAATGATATGGATGCTTGAGATAGGGTGCAGAGGAGATTTACCAGGATGCTGCCTGAATTGGAGGGTTTGTCTTATGAAGAGAGATTAAGTGAGCTCGGGCTTTTCACACTGAAGAAAAGAAGGAAGAGAGGTGACTTCATAGAGGTGTACAATGTAATGAGAGGCACAGAGAGAGTAGACAGCCAGAGACTTTTCCCCAGGCAGAAATGGCTGTCACAAGGGGTCATAATTTTACAGTGATTGGAGGAAGGTGTAGGGGAGATATCAAAGGTAGGTCGTTTACGCAGAGAGTGGTGTGCGCGTGGAATGCACTGCCAGTGGTGGTAGTAGAAGCAGAGACATTAGGGACATTGAAGCGACTGCTGGACAAGCACATGGACAGCAGTAAATTGAGGGGTGTGTAGGTTAGGTTGATCTTAGATTAAGATAAGTGCTCAGCACAACATTGTTGGGCTGAAAGGCCTGTACTGTTCTATGTTCTATGATATTCCTGGGAGACAGTCCAGGGAAATTTTGTGGGTGTAATGAAGAAATAAGAAAAGGATGACTATCCCATTGCAGTTGTGGTGTAGGCCTTCAAATAGTCAGTGGGAAATTGAGAAGCATCATGTAGGGAGATCTCCGATATCTATCAGATTAATAGGTTTGTAATGGTCTGGGATTTTAACATTCGACAGTAATTTACTGTGGAGAAGGACATAGAACTTGGGGAAAGAAATATTGATGTCTTGCAGAGTCCATATGACAGAAGAGGAGGTGCTGCAGGTCTTAAAATGCATTTAGGTAGATAAAGTCCCCAGAACATGATCAAGTTGGTCCCAGAAATTTGTGGGAAGCTAAGGAAGAAATTGCTGGGCCCATTGCTGAGATATTTATATCATCAATAGCCAAGGGTGAGATGAGGCAAAACTGGAGGATTCTTAATGTTGTGCCATTATTTAAGAAAGGCTGTCATGAAAAACCAGGTGATTGTGGAGTCTGACGTCACTGGTGGGTAAGTTGTTACAGGGGATTCTATGGGACAGGATTTACATGCAATCGGAAAGTCAAGGACAGATTAGAAATAGTCCTCATGGCTTCGTGCATGGGAAACCTTGATTCACTGACATGATTGAGATTTTTGAAGAGGTCACAAAGAAGATTGTCCTCATGCTCTGTCTCTCCCCTCACTCTCATACTCCCTTCCCCTTCTATCCCACAGTGCCCATTCCTGTCAGGACCCATTATTGTCCCTTCCACCTCATTCTTTCTTCTGCATCACACTCCAATATTATCTCCCTCCTCCACCTGGCATTGCTATTACATTGGTGTTCCCTCCATATCACTTCCCAACTCTACATCCCTATTATTCTAAATGTCACTCATTAATAATCTCATATTCTCCTCTCCCACTTTACATCACTCTCACTCCTCATACTTATTCCCACTTTCCCTGGTCCATCCATCTCCTCTGGATATCAATAACATAGGGAAGTTCACATTAACCATGAAATAAAATAATGGATGCTGTAAATCTGGAACGAAAATAGAATCTACGAGAAAAACTCAGTCACGCTGGCATCAACTATGGAGAGACGGTAGAGTTAATGTTTCTGGTCCAGTGACCCTTCAACAGAACTAGATGTTAGCTAGAATAGGTGGATTATATGCTGAAGACAGGGTGTCCAGGGGGGACTGTGGGATTGGGATTTATCAGGAAATAAAAAAATTGGTGGAGACAGAGCCCAGAAGGAGAGAAAGACAGTCAGACAGACAAAGGGATGAATAATGGTGAGCCAGGGAGACAGAAAATATGATAGTGGGGACTATAAGGAGGTGAAATAGGGCTGGTTGTACTGAAAGTACCTCATGTCATGATAGGGCCTGGGGTGTCCGCGTGGGTGAAGGACTTGGAAGAAGGTGTTCAGGCCCTAACATTATTGAACTCAATACTGAGTCCTGAAGGCTCCAGGGTCCCCAAGTGGGAAATGAGATATTGTTCTTCCAGATTGAGGCTCAGCACAAACTGGAAGAACAGCATCTCTTTTTCCACTCTGTTGAGGCCACATGGGGAGAACTTCATAAACATTGGAAATTACATTGTTGGGAATGTACTGTAGATCCACCACAGTCAGAGATAGATTAAATACTGATATGTAGCAAATCTCAGAAAAGTGCAAATAACAACATGTTACTTACATCAGGGGAATTCAGCTTCCCCAGGATGAACTGGGACATGCAGATTCTGAAGGGCTTAGACAGGACAGAATTCTTAAAATGTCTCCATGTGATCTTTTTAAGGCAGTGTGTAGAAAATCCAACAGGAGACAGGGCAGGTCTGGAACAGCTGACATTCACTAAGATGTTGCCTGGGCTGGAGCGTTTCACCTCTGAAGACAGACTTGATTGGCTGGGGATGTTTTCATTGAAGCAGAGAAGGCCGAGGGGAGAACCTGATGAAGGTGTAGAAAGTTATGGAGTTTGCATATTTGGTAGACAGGAGTGTACTTTTCCCCTCAATGGAATGGACAATATCAGGTGCATAGATTAAGAGAAGGAGCAGGGGTTTTTGAGGGGAATTAGGATAACATTTTTCCCCCCAGATGCTAGTTGGCATCAGCAATTCACTGCCTGAAAGGAGACAGAAATCTTTGCAGCATTTGGAAGTTTTTCAGATGGAGTCACAGAGTCACACAGGATGGAAACAAACTCTTCCATCCAAGGAGTCTCCACTGATCCCAAACTGACCTCGTCCCATTTGCCAGCATTTAGTCTATATCCCCCTCAACCCTTGCTATTCATGTGCTTATCCAGATGATTTTTCATTGTATAAATAAAGCCACTTCCATCACTTCCTCTGGCATTTCATTCCATATACCCACCACCCTCTGCATGAAAAAATTTCCCCTTGGGCTCTTTTTAAATCGTTTCAATCTCACCGTAAACCTATGCCCTCCAGCTGTGGAGTTACCTACCCTGGAGAATGTTGGCTGTTCACCCTATCCATGCCTCTTGTCATTTTATGAACCTCGATCAGGTCACCGCTGAGCCTCTGACATTCCATGGAAAAAAAGCCCCAGCCTATTCAGTCACTCCCTATAACTCAAACCCTCCAGTCCCAGCACACCCCTGCAAATACTCTTTCTGAAACTCTCAAGCCTCACAACATACTTACCCCATAGAAGGGTGACCAGAACCACACTCCAATATGTCTCACTCCAATGTGCCGCAGAGCCACAACATGGCAAGTGGGACTAGATTGGTTTGGGATATCTGGTCGGCATGGACGGGTTGGACCAAAGGGTCTGTTTCTGTGCTGTATATCTCTATGACTCTATGACACCCCAACTCCAATACTCAACGCTCTGACCAGTGAAGGTAAGCGTGCCATACTCTCTCTTCACCACCCTGTCCACCTGCAACTCCATCCCAAGGAACCATGTACCTGCACCCCCAGGCCTCCCGGTCAGAAACATTCCCTAGGGCTCCACTATCAACTGTATTAGTTATGGCCTGGTCTGCCCAACAAAAATGCAACACCTCACATTTATCTAAATTAAACTCCATCTGCCACTGCTCGACCCATTGGCCCATCTGATCAAGGGCCTGTTGCCAACTGAGTTAATCTTCTTTACTGTCCACCAGACAATATTTTTGTGTCACCTGCCAACTTACTAACCCTGCCTCCTATGTTTGCACCCAAATGATTTATATACATTACCAGAAGCAGTGGGACCCAGCACCAATCCTTGTGGCACACCGCTGGTCACAGGCCTCCAGTATGGAAAGCAACCCTCTGCTATCACCCTCTGTCTTCTACCTTCAAGCCAATTTTTTTAACTGAATTGGCAACCCTCCCTGGATCCCATGTGATCTAACTTCTCCAATCAGTCTACCATGCAGACCTTGTTGAAAACTTTTCTGAAATCAATATCGAGAACATCTATCACTCTGTCTTCATCGATCTTTTTTGTTACCTCTTCAAAAAACTTAATCAAGACACAATTCCCCACTTACAAAGCCATGTTGACTATTCCTAATAAGTCCTTGCCTTTCCAATTGCATATTAATCCTGTCCCACCCTCTCCAATAACTTACCACTGATGTAAAGCTCATTTGTCTATAGTTCCTGCGCTTTTCCTCACAGCTTATTTTTTTAAATAATGGCACCAAATTAGCCAACTTCAGTTTTGGCACCTCACCAGGAGCTGTTGATAATACAAGTATGTCAGTAAGGGATCCAGCAATCTCTTCCCAAGCTTCCCTAGTTTCTGGGAAACACCTGATCGGGTCCTGCGGATTGAACTAGCTTTGTACAATCGAAGACCTCCACAGCACATCCTCTTCTGTACAAAGAACCTTTTTCAAGACATCACTGTTTATTTCCCCAAGTTACCTCATTGCTGGGCAATGGAATAGATGTTGAGAGGCTCTTGAGCCCCTTCAGCCCATTGTCATCATTTGATACTGAATTACCAATGTTGGTTGGTTAGCTCAGTTGGCTGGACAGTTGGTGTGTGATATAGAGTGACAGTGCAGGTTCAATTCCTATCACTGTGAAGATCCTACCTTCTCATGCATGCCCCTTCAATGAGGGATACTGCCAGCGACAATAAACTCAACACTCGCTTTCTCACTCTCTCTCGGATCAGAGAACAGACTCTGGGACAATGACAGCTTCACTTTTTTTTGGCTCTATGACGAAAGAAGTCGACTCTCTGATTCTTCCCATAACTATGAGATAAAAGTTTTACAGGAACGTTCAACTTCTTGCGACATAAAGGTTAACCTCCCATTAACCCTCTTAATTACTCACTGTTCCTACAGACTAACGTTTTCTGACTCAAGCATTAGAACATACAGATCACTCCATAAGTTGCAATTCTGCAGGTTTTCTTTGTTTAGTGAGGCTCGTTCATAAAATTCTTCCTTGTGAAGACTCCCCTCCCCCTCACATCACTCAGGCCACACAACATCCCCCATTCTCTCACTCCACAAACTCCCATCCACCTTCTCAAAGTTGTCCTATCTCCTCACTCTTGCCTCCCCCCACACCACACCCATTCACTCCCCCACACCCTGTCCCTCCCTCCTTCAAACTCCCCTTTTGCAGACTCGCCTTATCTCCCCTCCACTCTATCAGTCAACCCCTCACTACCTGCTCCCTCTCTCTCTCTGATGGTGTTATTTGATCTCTCCCCCAGCTCCAGCTTCTCTGACTCTGGATCCGAACACAGCCCATCCCCTGCTCATCCTTTCTGAGGACCGGACCAGTGTGAGACTCGGAGACACAGAGCAGCCGCTCCCTGACTCCCCGGAGAGATTTGATTTCTGGTTCTGTGTCCTGGGATCAGAGGGATTCACATCAGGGAGACATTACTGGGAGGTGGAGGTGGGAGAGAAGACCCGGTGGATTCTGGGAGTGGCCCGAGAGTCTGTGGAGAGGAAAGGGAGGATTGGCCCCAAACCGGAGGCTGGATTCTGGATTGTGAGGCTGTTTCCTGGATGTGGTTATTTTGCCTCCACCTCCCCCTCTCTGACTCCCCTCTCTCCAAGTGAGAATCCCCGGAAGATCGGGGTTTTCCTGGACTATGAGTGTGGACAGGTGTCATTTTACAATGCGGACACCATGTCCCATCTCCACACTTTCACCCACACTTTCACTGACAGGATCTTTCCCATCTTCAGTCCGGGAGGGAATGACGATGGGAAAAACTCCGCCCCGCTGACAATCTGCAGGATGAAAGGGCACTGACAGATCCATCCCATAATTTCACCCCGTCCCCCTGCCTCCTGCCAGCTGTAAACTGATGGGGGTCAGTCTCAGTCTGGGGGAAGAGGGAGGGGGAGAGAAGAAACAAATAGAAGCTCAATTGTAGAGAGGGACTGACTGGGTAGAATGAGCTGTGAGCTGCAGGAACCCGGGGACCTTCCTGCCTGTAATGTTGCTCCACAGGCGGGAGATGGCGCTACATGACGGTGTTGGAGATGAATCAGTCAGTGGGTCTCAGACTGGGCTCAGGGGAGTCTTTCCGGGGGGACTGGGCTCAGTCAAAATAAAAATGTCATACTGATTTTCTTTAGACTTTCACCATGTGTCAGTAATGTATATCCCGCACATGATTTAGTAACATAGCGAGACTGGTCTTGTTTTGCTCAGGTCTGTAACTATTGCCCAGAATATTACTGCTCTTTCATAAAATTGGAAAATTTGAAAACCTCAGATTTGAAAGTGATGGGTGAATTGATCATTTATGTCATGATCAGATAATATTTAACCATGTTTGAAACCGTTCAGTTAGTGCAAACTGCAATGTAGGTGGAGTCACAGTTATCACTTATCCCTGTGTTATTGCTCTCTCAGCATTATCTCCTGTGAAATAATCCTTAAGTCACTCCAATGAAAATATCTGTTTGATAAAAATCATTACTCTAGCACTCTGTGTATGGAACCAATTCAGATTTTGTCTATGTTTATGTAGTTATAATTTATATTGGAATGCAGTATCAAATTTGAAAATAGTTTCTTCAATCAAATCAATATCTGTGATTCTCTCGAGTGAAAGCAAAAAGTTTCTAAAGAAAATTACTTCATCAAATAATCCAACAGAGTAAAGCTGTTGTCATTTTATTTGTAAATTTCTCCAGAATATGTATTCTTATACCTCACATTCCAACTTCATCTGGATTATTTTAAAATTCACTGTTTTGAGTCAATGGAGTGTTAGTTACCTGGAAATGATCCCATGTTTAATCTTGACCTTCAGTCATTGCTCCCTTATTTAGGGTCTTAGCTTCAGATATTGAACGAGCCCTGCAGCACAGACCCAAATTGGTCCATGCCAACCAAACGGTCAATCCACACTAATCTCATTTCCCTGCACTTAGCCCATATCCTTCTAAACTTTTCTATCCATGCATTTCTCCAAATTTCTTTGAAATATTGTTAGTGTGCCCATCTGAACCAATTCAGCTGCCTGCTTATTCTGGATGCAATTCACCCTCTGTGTAAAAATGTTGCCCCTTTTATTCTTTCTCCTCTGACTGGAAACTGATGTCCTCTGTTCTTTGAGTCTGCAAAACCTGGGTAAAAGACTAAGTGCATTCACCCTATCTATGCCTCTCATGATCTTATTCACTTCTGTAAGATTCCCTCCTTAGTCTCCTCCACTCTAAAGAAAAAAGTCCTTGCTTGTCCAACCTTTCCTTATAAATCAGTCACTTGAGTACAGGCAACATCCTTCTGCACTCTTTCCTGTTTAATAACATCCTTCCTACAGCAAGGTGACCAAAACTGAACCCAATACTCCAAGTGTAGCCTTACCAATGTCCTACACAACTGCAACAAAACCTCCCAACCTCTGTACTCAGTGCCCTGACTGATGAAGGCCAGTGTGCCAAAAGCCTTCGTCATTGTCCTGTCTCCATGTGACTCCCCTTTCAGAGAACCGTGTACCTGAACTCCAAGTCCCTTAAGGCCCTAACATTCATTATGAAATACCCATCTTAATTAGACTTTCCAAGTTGCAGGACCTCAGACATATCTCCATTAAACTCCATTTGCCATTTCTTGGCCCATTTCCCCAGTTGATCAAAGTCCTACTGCAATTTCTGAGAACCTTCCTCACTGTCTTCAATGCTGCCCATTTTACTGTTACCTGGCAATTGTCATGTGGTGGGCAGTGGGAACGTCCACTTGTTTCAGACCATGAAGCTGTAAAGGTGCATGGATACAGTATTCAGCTGGTCCAAGTCCAGTCCCTTTGCCCCTCCTGCCCTGCAATATTATTTTTACAGTCAAACTTGCATTCAATTTTGTAGTATTGTAAGTGATTCAGTTTCTTAAAATAAAGCATAAACGTAAAGCTGCAGCAACATTATACTTAATGTCAGTGACATTATACTTAAAATTTCCCACCACTGAGGTTAATGTTCAACACAGTTAAACAATTCTGGATAATTGAGGAAAGCCAGTGTGGGTTTATTCAAAACAAGTCATGTTTAACTGAATTGATTGAGCTTTTGTCTGAAGTCCCAATTAGCATTCAGAGGGAATTTGATCCTGGACTTGAAAAGACTTTTGAGAAATTGTCACATGAAAGACTTAGAAGTTTAATTGAAGCCCATGGAATAAAATGCCAGTGAGAACATGAAGATGAATTTGACTGGGTGACAGTGAATGAGGATGTTTGAGATGAGGTTAGTTTTACAGTAATGTTCTGTGTCGGTCTGTTCCAGGAACACTGAAACTCAGCAGGTCTGGCAGCATCTGTGCAGAGAAAACAGTTTTTCCATCAATTTCTGTTTAATTTCAGATTTCCAGCATTTGCAGTTCTTTGTTGGACACCAAATGTGCTACAAACTTCAGTTTTCCCTGCCAAGGTGTGCTACAGAAACAGAAATTGCTGGTGAGAATCAGCAATCTGGCAGCTTGAGTGGAGAGCAAGAAGAGACAACATTTTAGATCCAGTGACACTGCTGCAGTTTCTTGAGCATTTTGTTTTTAATTTTGTGGGATACCTTGTGATTGGCAGTGAAATGCAGATTCTTCCAGATCATTACAAAGAGTTGATGAATCAGGTTTCAAGTCAGCTGAGGCAATAGCTTCCCCACTGCCGACGGTAGACTATATGTTATCTTCTTAAATTCCCTTTTACATTGCAGGGCTGTGCCTCTGGGGTGAGAAAAGGACGGTGAAGCCTCTCTGACCCATCACATAAATCAACACTTTTCTACACTGTCCCACTGGACAGACACAAACAGATCTGAACAAGAGTCATACTGGATTTGAAACATTTCTCGCACCTCAGCTGCTGCCAGACTTGCTGAGTTTCTCCAGCATTCTCAGTGTTTGTGTGGAATTTGATGCTGCAGAGGGCTGTTGAGGCTGGGTCATTCAGGATATACAAGGCTCAGATGGACAGATTTTTTAACAAGGAAGGAAATCAAAGGTTATGGAGTTTAGGCCAGAAGTCAATTTGAGAACGATCAAATTAGCTATGATCTTATTAAATGGCAAAGCAGGGGATAGGTCACATCTGACACACTTCATTGAGTTTTTTGAGAAAGTGACAAAGAAGATTGATGAATGCAATGTAAGTGTGTTTTTCTGACTGGAGATCTGTGACCAGTGATGTTGTACAGTGATCTGTGCTGAGACCCTGTATGTTAATAATTTGGAGGAGAATGTAGGTGGTCTGAGCTTGCAGTGTGTGGCATGACCATAAAAACCCAGACTGACACTTGAGTGTAGTACTAAGGGAATGCTGCACTTTGATCCAAACCTCGTGTAGGGGTGAATATAAACAAGATCCGATGGCCAATATTTATCCTCCATTCAACATCCAAATGATTAGATGGTGTGTTCACATTGCTGTTTATGGGAGCCAGCTCTGTACAGGTTGGCTGCCTTATGTTCCACATTGTGACATTGAATACAATTCTGAAATAGTTCATGGACTGTAAGAAGCTTTGAGATGTCATTACAGGCACTATGCAAATACTGATCTTTTTATTTGAGGCATTCACTAAGTTATTCAGGAGCGTGATAGAGTCAGTATACCATGTTATCAGTTGTGATGGCAACTAGGGGTTATAAATATAAGACGGTCACTACTATATCCAATTGCTGGTTTCCCCTCTGCTGACCATAAGATGCAGCAGCAGAATGGGGTCATACACCAATCAGGTCTCCTCCACCATTTGATCGTGACTGATAGATTCCTCAGTCCCCATTCTCCTGCCTTCTCCCTGTAACCCTGGTCCCTTTACTAATCAAGAAGCTATCCATCTCTATCTTAAACACACTCAATGACTTGGTTTCCACATCATTCTGCAACAATGAGGTTGACAGATTAAACACCCTCTGGCTGAAGACATTCCTCCTCATCTCAGTTATAGAGTCAAAGAGTCATAAAGACGTACAGCATAGAAACAGACCCTATGGTGTAACTCATCCATGCCAACCAGAGATCCTAAATTAATCTCGTCCCATTTGCCAACATTTGGCCTGTTACCCCTCAGCCCTTTCTATTCATATACCTATCCAATTGCCTTTTAAATTTGTAATTTTACTAGCCTCCACCACTTCCTCTGGCAGTAGATTACAATTTTTTTTTAAATGATGCCCTTTAGGTCCCTTTTCTTTATATAGATATTTTTATTGAAAGAGGTAGATTTGTTTGTAAAATGACAGAAGTATAACCACAATAAACCAACAAAAAAAACTACTCTCTATATATAATAAAGAAAGCCAACAAGAAACAAGAATGCAAACAAAACACAACGCGACTCATGTGCAAACTGAACAAATCAGTGAATGCAATAAATAAATGAATAAATCAGCTCAACACCACGAAACATTAGCTCCCGACCATTAAGAACATTGAGTATTACACGTGAAATTACTAGAAACTCTTCCTTCAAGGGTATAAATTTCACTCAATCAGATTGTCATGGAGACACAAAAGCCCTAGTTAAAATGGCAGATAAATCTACATTCCAATCATCCAAAATGGGCCGCCATATCTTTAACAAATTTTCAGTTTTTCGGCATATCATATTCGTAAGAACATCCAAAGCAATATGTTCCATAATTAGTATACGCAAACCAACAGACCTGTAGGGATTCAGAGATCCAACACATCATACAATTCTTCTCCCTACACAAAAAGTGAGAATATGAAAAAGTTTTTTTTCCCAATGAGCATCAAAAGAAGATAAACTGGGGAGGTCTAGGAGAAGGGAGATATGGTCCCTCTTAACTTGATCCCAAAAACCTCTCTATTACTTCTGTCACAGCACTTCAATATCTGCCTGAAGCAAGACCATAGACAATGAATGAGAGCACCAATACTTATTATACACTGAGGACATAGGGCAGATACTCCCACCTTAAATTTTGTGAGAGGCTCTGGGGCCAAATGGGCCCTGAACAGAATCTTTACCTGCATGGCATGGGTCCTGTCACAGATTGAAATCTTTCTAGCATTTTCACAAATGTCCTCCTATGTCTCCATAGACATCTCACCCCATAGCTCTCTCCCAGAACCCACTCAACGTCTTCTGAAAGATTACGCCATAATATGTGATAAACAGTCCTAACAGAGAGAGTATTACAGCATGAAGCACCCTCTCCTCTGTGATAGATCTGTAGGAGTCAGTCAAAAGTGCTGTCTCTTTTTGAATAAGATCACTGACTTGAAAAAAAAAGAAAAAGTTCACTGCTAGCCAAACCATATTTACGGGTTGTTTGGTCAAAGGACATCATTATTACACCTTCACATAAATCACCCAGACAGAAGATTCCACCAGCTTCCCAAAGCTTAAACACGGGGTCTATTATCCCTGGCTGAAAACCTGGCATACCAGCTATGGGGTAAGAAAAGACGTTTTGGATATGCTACCTTCACTCTGCCACATTGCCCTACATGCTTTGACAGTATTAATAATTATCAGATTACAACAATATTTTGTAACTGTCTTCAATTTATTTAAGAACAACTGGCTAATGAGGGGGCATTTTGCCTGGAAGGCCTCAATATCTAACCATATTGACGTCAGATCCTCACAAGCCTAGTCATGAACAAAAGATAAAAGAGAACTTAGTTGATATTTTTCATTATCGAGAGGTCGACTCCCCCAACCCCTGGGGCAAGTAGAATTTAGCCAGTTTAATAAGAGGCTGCCTACAGTGCCAGATAAAGGAACTAAACCAACCATTAAGTCCCTGGAATGTTTGCCTTGGAAGAATGAAGGAGAGCATTCGTACAGGATGTAGCAAATGGAGAAGGACATTCATTTTAATGAGAGCCACTCAGCCTAGCCAGGATATTGGAAGCACATTGCAGAAGATCTTGCTTAATTGTGTCAAGCAAATGGGCAAAATTGGCCTGAAGCAACTGATCAAAGACAGGAATAACCAAGTTGCAGAAATAAAGAAACCTCCCTGTGACCATTTAAATGGGAACTGTGATTCACCCTGTACATCAGATATTCTCCTAGAGCCCCACTCATAGACATGGCCTCCAGTTTTGAGAAATTAATCTTATAACCTAAGAAGGAGCCAAATGAATTGATACATTGTATCAAATAGGGGGACTGAGACCACTGGATTCGACAAAACGTCAAGAACATCATCCGCATATAACTTGATCTTTTGGGAAGTTGATCCTACTTCAGGGCAGCTATATTAGGATCCCTGCAAATAGCCTCTGCCATCGGCTCAATCATCAATGTTAAAAGTAGTGGTGAGAGGAGACAGCTTTGCCAACTGCTCTTACAGATATTAAAATTATTAGATTTCACACCATTAGTGAGAACCACTGCTGGAGGATCACTATAGAGTCCCCTCACCAGCTAATAAAACCATCCCAAAACCAAATTTTTCAAGGGTATAAAAAAGATATGGCCACTTGACCCAATCGAATGCCTTTTCTGCATCCAAGGAGATCACTAATCCATGAACCGACTGCTGCTGACACCCTTGATTCATATTCAGTAACCTGCTGACATTATTGCTGGATCCATGGCCTTTTATAAAACCAGTCTGGACATCTTTAACAATGGAAGGCAGGACAGTTTCGTAATGCAAGAGCCTTGGACAGGACTTTAAAATCAGAATTTAAAAGTGAGATGGGCCTACAGGAGGCATATTCCTCCAGTCTGAAGGTTGTGACGGTTATGATGGAGTCCTTCTTTAAGAACATGTTTCTTCCAGGTGTTACCTCCAAACAGGTATCTTTCCTTAATGCCCCTTTAACAGAGCAAGAGATACAGCAGGCTGTGAAGCCGATACAGAGTGGGAAGGCGCCTGGCCCTGATGGTCTTTCTAACAAGTTTTACAAAGAATTTATAAATTTCTGCATTTCTGAAATGCAGCATTGATCTTTTTAGAATCGCAAGTAACCATCCCAGTACCATCCCTAATTGAGGTAACTGACTGGGGGCATTTTTCTTTTCCTAGCAAGATATGCTAGATACCAGCCTGGCTTGTCACCATGTTCAAACAGTCTTTGTTTCACAAATGAAAGTTCTTTCCTTGCGTGAGCATTGAGTTCAAGATGGACTAAAGAGCTGTAACCCATTGCATCTTAGCCACTGAGGGCCGATCAAAATATACCTTCTCTGCTGTCTTTAGCCGTGCCTCAAGCAGGCATTGCTGCTCCCTCTTCTGTCATTTCTGACTGGCAGAATAAGAAATAATTATCCCCCACTCATAAGCCTCAGCATTCTCCCAAAGAATAGATGGATTATTGGCCGTATCCAAACTGGTGGCTAAAAATACTTTAAAGAAATATTCGATGAAGTTACTGTCGTTAAGTATAAAGGGATCCATCCACCAGTGTCAAAAGCCTGTAACATTGCCCTTAACCTCAATCTCTAAATATACTGCAGCACACAGTCAGAAATAGTAATATTTCAATTGTACAACATGTTAGCAAATCCAAGGATAATGCAGGGGTTAGGAAAATATCAATCCTGGTATGACACTTGTGCAGATTAGAAAACGTAATGTGGGGTGGAGACACTTCCAGACATCCAGACCCCTACGTATGGGGTGGAGACACTTCCAGACATCCACCAATCCCAATTCCACGCATAAGCCTGCTTGTTGCTTAGATTCTAAAGAAGGTATTGAGGGGACTCTCAGCATTCAATCCACCGTGGGATCCAGAAGGCAATTAAAGTCTCCCCCTATAACAAACTGCCATGGCGCAAGAGCCAACAGTTTGGAGAATGCATTGGTCAAATATTTAAGGGGATGCTCTGGGGGACAATAACCATTCAAAATACCATACTCTTCTCCATGTATTGAGGCTTTAAGGATGACAAACAGCCCATACTCATTTTTAATCTGATCAAGCAATGTTAATGGAAGATTCTTCTGAATAAGTGTGGCCTCTTCCCCTACTCCTAGTATTGAAGGAGGAGCAATACACCCGATCATGCCCACCCTGCTGCAATTGCAGGTGTTCCTTATCACCAAGGTGAGTCTCCTGCCAAAGGGCAATGTCCACCCTCTCCTTTCTACGACTAGAAAGCACTTTTTTTCTCTTTACTGGGGAATTGCTTACTCTAATATTCCAGGTACATGATTCGAGGACACAATTAGCCATGACTCTCTATAACAGCATTTGAACTCCAAAAAGGAAGAATGTGACTTACCAATTGCTGAGCATAAACAAAAAAAAGACTCGATGCTGAAAAAATACATAAACTAAAACTACTACAACTAACATACTAGTAACTACGTATACAAAAAAACCAACAGCCAAACCTAACATATAGCACTTAGTGAGCGGCTCTCCCCCCTGCCCACAAGGGGCACTTACATATCCTAAAAACACCATCATAACTCCCTCCAGGTTGAGCTGCATCCCAGACTCAAGCCAAGAAAGGAAAAAAAAAAGTACCATGAACAAAGAAATTAAAAGTAGGCACTCCACCCATCCCCGAATATACATTAACACCCATTGATGTCAGAAAAAAAAATCAACAACACTTTCTTTTAGAAAAGGAGAGAAAAGAAGAAAAGAGACACTATTGTCCACATCTTTTAAGTCATCCAGTCTATGTTAAAGCATCCAAAAAGTTTTTCACTTTTTCTGAAGTATCAAATAAGTGCACACACCGATCATAAGTGAAACAAAGGATACCTCAAGGAATACTGCATACCAAGGTCTCTCAGTCATCTCTTGGCTTCACCAAATGACTTCCTTTTACAAATCCTAGCCACAGAAAATTCCTGGAAGAACATGATCCTGGAACCTTTGTGGGTTAAGGCCTGTGGATACTTCCTCTTCGTTCTGGAGACCTCCATAACTTTGTTCCTGTCACTGTGGAGTTGCCCTAGAAATAAGCAAGGGCACTGGTCCGAACCGGGCCAATGCACCATGACCCAGAGGGCCCTCAACTTTCACTTGGTCTGATGCAACCTCCAACCAAAGAAGTCATGACAGCCAGCTCTCAAAGGAGCTCACTGGCTGATAGCCTTCCACTCCCTTCAGCAGCCCCATGATGTGAAAATTCTTCCAACTACCTCTTCTCAAGTTTGTTGACTTATTCCAGTAAGGTAAGGCAAATCCGTTCGAGAGCTCAAATCCGTTCCTTTGAAGAGTCGATCGCGAGCTCTGAAGCTGCAGTCCTTCGTTCAACCTCCTCTATTTTGGCATTCAAGGCCTTCCAGCTGCTCCTCATGCTTTTTGGATTATGGCCAAGATCAGGGTCCAGCCGACCGTGGAACTTCACCTCGATTGACAACTCGATCAATTCACACAGTTTCGCAAACTCTGCAGCCAGGGCCTGATGGGTGAATGACTCTGATGACTACTGGAGGGGGAGAGTTCCACATGTGTTGGGACTTATTCAAATCTTTACAATTTGTCATATTTCTTTAATAGAACAAACTTTGTAAAACTTAATAAAGGTTCGATAGCTATTTAAACACCGATTCCCATAAAAATAACTTAGGTGGGGAGGATGAAGATGTTAGTTTGCCTGAGTTGAGATGCAGAGCTCAGCAAAGCAGACCTTTCAGATCACCACCATCTTGGATCCGCCAAGATCTTTTTCAATCTTTCCCCTTTCACCTTAAACCTATACTCTCTCGTTTTGGACTCCTTTACCCCAGGGCTATTCACTCTGTGTTCTGCATGATTTTATAAACTTCTGTAAAGTCACACTCAGACTCCAGAGCTCCAGGGAAAATAGCCACAGCCTATTCAGCCTCACCCTACCACTCAAAGCCTCCAACCCTAGCAAAGTCCTTGGAAAACTTTTCTGAACACTTTGATGTTTCTATCACTGGGAGAGCAGAATTGAATGTGATTGGGTTTTTTTGAAGAAGTAATGAATAGGATTGATGAGGGCGGAGTGGTGGATGTGATCTTTCTGGACTTCAGTAAGGCGTTTGACAAAGTTCCTCATGGTAGACTGGGTGACAAGTTTAGATGACAGGGAATACAGGGAGAACTAGTCATTTGGACACAGGACTGGCTTGAAGGTAGAAGATAGAAGGTGGTGGCGGAGGGTTGCTTTTCAGCCTGGAGACCTGTGACCAGTGGAGTGCCAAAAGGATTAGTGCTGGGCTCACTGCTTTTCATCGTGTATATAAATGATAAAATGTGAATGTAGGTGGTAAAGTTAGTAACTTTGCAGATGACATCAAAATTGGAGGCATTGTAGACAGCAAAGAGAGTTACCCCAGAGTACAATGGGAACTTGATCAGATGAGCCAATCGGCTGAGGAGTGGCAGATGGAGTTTTTTTAGACAAATGTGAGATGGTACATTTTGGAACGGCAAATCAGGGCATGACTATGCACTTAATGGTAAGGTGCTAGGAAGTGTTGATGAATAAAGAGACCTTAGAGTGCAGGTTTGTAGTTCCTTGAAAGTTGTGATGCAGAAAGGTAGGATAGTGAAGCAGGCATTTGGTATACTTTCCTTTATGTCAGGGTATTGAGTATCAGATTTGGGAAATCCTGGCAGAAGGCAGGTCAGTAGCCACCTTTTATGCACAATTAAGGATATCCAAGAAATCCCACATTTATCAATGAATAAAAAATACCTTGCTCCTCTCAGTCGGTGTTTGCTGAGAGACTAATTCCACCAGAAAAATGACAAAATTGAAACAAGTAATTTTTTGGGGAAATTTCTCTTTCCAACCGTGGAAGATCCAAACAGGAAACTGAAGCCAAAGAAACGTTCCAGAATTTCAAAAAGCCAATGTCAGCACATTCAGAAAATGATAGGTTGCAATTGCCTGAAATCATAACCATAGCTTTCTTCATACACAAACTACAAATGAAATAATCGAAGCAAGCATTCTGGTTTCAGTAAATGGATTATTAATGAATGTGCATCCAGATATATTGACTAATATATAAATTTCCATGAAATTATGTTGCAGAATTTCTGTAAAAACATATATTATTTCTGCAACATTTTGCAAACGTGTACATCTTAATGCAGATACATTTCAATGTGTAAGAAAAATTCCAAAGGGTGGATCAACAACCCATAGTTAACTCAAAATGTTAAAGGTGCTGTCAAACATAAACAAAAAAAAAGCACGTAATTCTGGAAAGACAAATGACAGATCAGAAGATTGGTCAAAATATTTTTTAAAAGCAAAAAAATGACCAAAAGACAAATGAAAATGAGAAAATTACTCTGTGGGAGAAAGCGAACCAGAAATATAAAATCCAGAAAGTATGTAGTTTTATAAATATTTAGAACAGAAAAGTTAACATGAGAGTTCGTTCTGTACAAAGTGAGGATAAAAAAATTAAGAATGGAAAATAAGGAGATGTCAAATAAATAGAACTGATATTTTCCATTTGACTTCACGATCTGAGATATAAGTAACGTTCCAGAAACAGCAAAAAATCAAAGAATGGAAGAGAGGAAGGAACTTAGGACACTCACAATCACTTGAGGGGGCAGAGCGATGGGAAGAGAGCAGATGGGGCAAGTAGAGACTGAGGTGAAGAGTGAGGATGGGAGAGAGAGATAGGAAGAGTGGGTCACTTATTTCCTTTCGGGAAGGGACACTGCCACCCTTACCTGGTCTAACCAACATGTGACTCAGCACCACAGCAAAGATAAATGTTAACTGTCCTCTAAAATAATCCGACAAGTCACTCATTTCAAAGGCAATTAGAGATGGCCAATAAATGCTGGCTTTGTCAATGATGCCCACAGCCAATGAAAGAATAGGAAAAAGTAAGAAGGAACCAGTAAGCACCGTCAATGATCATTCCAATGTTGGGCCAAGGAAAAGGTGAACTGACATTGTGAAAAGCATGGTCCTGACATATTAAACTGTGAGGCCCAAGGTTTGTATTTTACCCAAGAGCTAAACAGTGAAACACTCAGAACCACAGAGCGAACTGGATTAATGAATGTAGGAGAATAAATGTCTGCAGGGCTTTCACAAACATGTAAACATTCGGGCCAAGGCAAACCAGGGAAGAAATTCTACTCATCGTGGATTCCTGACAACTTCAGAATTTGGATCCCTGCCCATTCTCAAGACAATCAAAGGAAGGAAACATGGGATTTTTGGGGGGAATGTTTCCATTGTGATTATCACTCCTGTGAAGGTGCATTTTGTGCACACCATTGTTGCTATCTCAGAGCACAATATTTCAGAGAGAGCAGGCCTGTAAATGAACATGTACTTGGAGAATCCATTCCCCTACTTCCTGTGATGTAAACATAGGTCAAAGTAAACGCTCAGGTCCTGATACTACAGGACCACCCACATACAATACAATGCGAGGAGTAAGTTTGAACTGTAGATTCTGGAGATCAGAGTCAAAAGGCGCGGTACTGGAAAAGCACAGCTGGTGAGACAGCATCTGAGGATCAGGACAGTCGACATTTTGAGCATAAGGTGGAAAGGGGCTGAGAGAATAATTAGGACAGGTGGGCAGCTGGGGAAAAGGCAGCTAGGAATGTGATATTTAGATGAAAGTGGGGGTGATGATGATGATAGGTCAGAGTGGAGAGTGGACCAGATCGGTGGGAAGGAAGATGGACAAGTAGGACAGTTCAAGAGAGCAGTGCCAAGTTGGAGGGTTGGATCTGTTATATGGTGGGATGGAGGGGAGATAAGGTAACAGGTGAAATCGACAGTGATCCCATGTGGTTGGAGGGTCCAAAGGCAGAAGATCAGGTGTTCTTCCTCCGGGGGTTGGGTGTCTAGGATTTGGCCAAGGAAAAGGTCCAAGACTTGCATATCCTTGGCGGAGTGGGAGGGGGAGTTGAAGTGTTCTGCTACAGGACGGTGGGGTTGCTCTCAATGTGATCTCCTCTAAATTGGGGAGACAGGATGCCAACTGGTGGAATGTTTCAGAGTACATCTCTGGGACACACAAAACAATCTACCCCACTAGGGGTACAGGGGGTGGAGGAGGTTGGTGCGTGTGTCCCAGAGATGTTCTCTGAAACATTCCACTAGTTGGCATCCTGTCTCCCCAGTGTCGAGGAGACCACATTGACAGCAACCCTTGAAACCCTTTTTCAATTGTCTCTATCATGAGAAAAGACCATGAAAGCTCTCTTTCCCAGCACATAAATCAGTAATTCTATACCATCTCACTGGACAGACACAGTCCAAAGACAAGTCATACCAAACTCAAAACACCAAATTTGTTTCCCTCTCCCCAGCTCCTGCCAGAACTTGCAGAGTTTATCCAACATTCTCTATGTTTGTATGGATTTTATTATGAGGAGAAAGTGAGGACTGCAGATGCTGGAGACCAGAGTTGAAAAGTGTGGCGCTGGAAGAGCGCGGCAGATCAGGCAGCATCCCAGGATCAGGAGAATCAACATTTTGGACATAAGCACTTCTTCAGGAATTAGGCTGGTGTGCCAAGTGGGCTGAGATAAAAGGTTGGGGTGGGGGAGAATTTGGGGGAGGTGTGCTGGGAATATGATAGGTGGAAGGAGGCGAGGGTGAGGGCAATAGGCCGGAGAGGGGGTGGGGGCGGAGAGGTCAGGAAGAAGATTGCAGGTCAAGAGGGTGGTGCTGAATCCGAGGGTTGGGACTGAGTTAAGGTGGGGGGAGGGGAAATGAGGAAGCTGGAGAAATCTACATTCATCCCGTGTGGTTGGAGGGTTCCTAGGTGGAAGATGAAATGCTCTTCCTCCAAGCATCGTGTGGCCAGGGTCTGGCGATGGAGGAGGCCAAGGACCTGCATGTCCTTGGCGGAGTGGGAGGGGGAGTTAAAGTGTTCAGCCACGGGGCAGTTGGGTTGGTTGGTGCGGGTGTCCCAGAGGTGTTCCCCGAAACATTTCGCAAGTAGGCGGCCTGTCTCCCCAATGTAGAGGAGACCACATCGGGTGCAACAGATACAGTAAATGATTGTGTGGAGGTGCAGGTGAATTTGCGATGGATATGCCCATAGTTTAAACCCAGAGTCCATCATCCCTGGCTGAAATCCCAGCATACTAACTATGGGTGTCAAGATGATGTTTTGGCAATATTGCCCTCACCATGACGTACTGCCCTCCATACCTTCTCAGTATTGATGACAATTAGGCTATGGCAATATTCCTTAACTGTTCTCATTTTGTCAAAGAACAATTGGCTAATAAGGGGGCATCTTGTCTCAGATGCTTTGATGTTCAACCAAAGTGAGTGAGGGTTCCCCCAGGCCCAATCATTCACATACAATAACAAGTTTAGCTGACAGTTTTTGATATCTGGAAGGTCCACTCCTCCCAGTGTGTAAGGTAATTGCAATTTAGTCAATTTGATTCGGGGCTGCGTGCGATATATTTGCTTAGTAAAAGGTAGAGGTAGCATTCACAAACAATACAACAGGCGAGGCAGAATGTTCATTTTAATGAGGGCTATCTGACCGAACCAAGAGATTGGAAGCGCCTCCCATCCATGAAGGTCCTGCATGATTCTGTCAAATAAATGGGCAAAATTGGCTTTAAATGGCCAATCATAAACAGGAATAATGAACATATCTAAGTGGAGAAAACCATCATGTGACCATTTAAGAGGAACCGAGATCCACCCTCAGGATTAAGTACTTGTCAAAGACCACCCATGGCATGGCCTCTGATTTTGCAAAATTGATCTTATAACTCGAGAAGCCACCAAATAGATTGATGTGTTGTATGAGGTGTGACACTGAGACTGTTGGGCTTGATAAGAACACAAGAACATCATCCGCATATAGCGCGATCTTATGTGACTTGGTCTCCACTTCTGGAGCGGTTATATTGAGATCCCTATGTATTACCTCCACCAGTGGTTCGATCGGCCCTGACAATATACTCACAAATTTTGTATAGAGCTCACTGGGGATCCTGTCAGAACCCAGTTCCTTTCCATTCTGGAGCTGCCTCACAGCCTCCTCCACCTCTTGCTCTGACAACAGGGCAGTGAGGAGATACTCTCGTTCAGGGGTCACTCCCTGAATATCCAAATTCTTAAAAGAAGACTCTATCCTGACATGTCACTCTCAAAGCTTTCACATTATCTGAATTATGCCAAAGTTTCCGAAATGCTGCATTAATCCTTTTAGAATCGTAAGTTAAATTTCCAGTATCCTCACTGATCGAGGTAATAGCTTTTGTGGGGGGTGGTATTCTTTTTCCTAACAAGATATGCTAGGTACTTCCCCCGGCTTATCCCTATGCTCAGATCTTGACTTGCAAATGTAAGCTCCCTCTTAGCTGTCAATGTGAGTATGGAGTCCAGCGCAGATGGAAGCTCTATGATCCTCGACAGTTTAACCAGTGACGTCTTGTCAAAGTATGCCTTTTCAGCGACTTCCAGATTCGTCTCAAGCAAGCATTGCTGCTCACCTGCCTGTCACTTCTTAATGACTGAATAGGAAATAACCAACCCCCTTGCAGATGCTTTAGCTGTTTCCCAATGAATGGATGGGTTACTGGCTGAGCCTGAATTAATATCGAAAAAAGCCCTGAACTCAGTAGCAAAAATTTCAACAAACTTGTTATCCTCGAGGATAAATGATCCAGTTGCTCATACCTTGAACCTACCACAGTATCCTTACTCTTAATCATTAAATACACTGGGACATGATCAGAAATAGTGATAATGCCAATTGTACATGACAGCATCAAGCCCAGATGTGCTGTGGGGGTTAGAAAAAGATCAATCCTGGTATGGCATTTATGTGGTTTTGAAAATAGCGTGAAGTCCTTGCAGTAGGGTGAAGGTGCCTCCAAACATCTGACAACCCCAATTCAACACAAAAATCCCTGCCATAGGATCTATGAGACAATTGAAATCCCCTCCTATGATAATATGTTGACACGCAAGGTTCACCAGTTTAGAAACTGTGTCTGTCAAGAATTTAAGGGGTTGGACAGGGGGACAGTAAGTATTTAAGATCCTGTATTCTTCTCCAAGTATCAAAGCTTTAAGAATTACAAATCTCCCGTATGTGTCTTTTGTACACTTTAATAACTTAAATGGGAAGTTCTTTCTAACTAAAATGGCCACCCCTCTACTCCGGTATTGAAAGATGAAAAATACCTATTCTGTTGCACCTTCAACTGCTCTGCATCATCCAAGTATGTTTCTTGTAATAAGGCAACATCCATCCTCTCCCTTTTAAGGCTGGAAAGTACCTTCTTCCTCTTGATAGGTGAATGATGCCCCTTAATATTCCAGCTGCACCACTCAAACATATCATTAGCCATAATCGTCTATAGTACTATTTAGATACCAGTGGGGAAGAACATGAATTACCAATTGCTGAGCTTTAATGCAAAAGAATCCACAAAACCCAAAAACTACACAGACTAAAATAACTACGGCCAACAAATCTACAAAACGTACAAAAACTATATATATAGCAATAACAGAAAAACAAAAAATCATCAAAGGCACTGATTGGAGAAATTTACCCTTCCCCTCCTTCAAAGGGGGCACCGACACATCGTACAACCCTACTAACTATCTCAATTGTCCTCTCAACTCCTACTAGCTAGTGTCACGCCACACAGACCAATCACTTGGGAGAAAAGAAAAGAGCAAGTTTAGCAAAATTGACAAGTAAACTAAAAATAACTGTCACCCATTGCTCAATATAACTGAGAGGTTCAAGATCTCCATCCCAGACATCACTTCACACAACTTATTAACAGAAAGAAAACTCCACAAAGTCTTTTTTTAAAAAGAAGAACAAACTAAACAACTCTACCCTCTACGTTTCTTTGGGCGTTCGACTTCAGGCAACATGTCCACAAAGTTCTTTGCTTTCTCTGGCGAGTTGAACAAATGTACGGATACCTTATGATTGATCCAAAGCACTAGCTATCTTAAAAGAATACTGGATCCCCAAGCTCTCTCAATCGCCTCTTGATGCCATCATAAGACTCCCATTTTCAGATTATTGCCACCGAGAATTCGGGAATAAACATGACCGCCACAAATCAATGCCCATCAGGTCCCTCCCCTGGGCTCTAGAGGTTTCCATGACTCTCTGCTTGTCTTTATAATGATGGAACCTTACCAGGACAGGGTGTGGGCTCTGATCCACACCTGGCTTTCATGCCATGATCCAGTGGGTTCTTTCATTTGTTATCTTCTCTATGCCAAAACCAACGAATTCCAGGAACCACATCTCGAAGAACTCCACTGGCAACTCACATTCTGTCCCTTCTGTATGCCAACAATGTGTAGGATCTTTCTTCTGCACGTGTTTTTGAGATTGTCTACCAGATCCAGCAGACCATGAACCTGTGTTCCCAGGGCTTCAAGCTGGCTCTCCGAGGAGTCACTCTCTGCCTCTACTCCTGCAGCCCGGCGCTCAAGTTCATCAGTCCTTTTTCCGAAGTCTTGCCGCATAGCAGATACTGGAGCCAGCTTCTCTTCAATTATTTTCCTGGATCTTCTTCCCCAGATTCATGACCTCGTGGGATTTGGGCAGCTCCTCAACCATAGTCTGCTGCTTCACTGGGCTGGGCCGTGACCCCAGCCCTGGTTGAGCTTTCTCCTATTTTCACCATTTGCACGCAGTAAGGACAAAGGTAAGTCATTTTTTTCAGGTTTCTAGCTCCTTTACTGTGCTTTTATTCACAGTAAAACATATGGGATGGGATCTAGCTTTGCTGGGTCAGTGTTGCAGCACAGAACCCAGCAACATGATCCTTACAGGACACCGCTATCTTGGATTACCCAACTATGTTATTTTAATTACCACAGTTCAAGCTTCTCTGGCTCTGGATCTGAACATAGCAAATCCTTGGCTCATCCTATCTGATGGCCAGCTCAGAGACAAACTGCAACAGCAACCTAACATCCCAGAGAGATTTGACAACTGGCCATTTGATCTGGGATCAGACGGATTCATATCAGGGAGATATTATTGGGAGGTGGAGGTGAGAAACAAGACTGGGTGGATCCTAGGAATGGTCCAGGAGTCTGTGGAGAGAAAAAAGGAAATTAGTCCGAACCTTGGCACCAGCTATAAGATGATGCAGCTTTTCCCTGGAAAACGTTATTTGGTCAACACCACCATCTTCTCGACCCCTCTCACTCCGAACGTTAAACCTCAGAATATTGGCATTTTCCTGGATTATGAGGACTATGAAGATAAATTTGTGAAGATTAATCAAAAATAACGTGTCGAGAAAGATACTGCAAGACCTGTTGAATTTTTCCAGTAACTTCTGTGATTGTTTATGTAATGTGATGGGTGTATGCAAAGCCAGCTCTCAGAGGGACCTCAAGAAGTTATAAGTAATGGGAGGATAGTTGCTGTGTGTCAATGGTCTAATGCTTGGACTGCTTTGTGTGAAACATACTCTGCATGGACCTGACATGAAATGTTGTGGTTAAGATCAAGGCACAAGCTCAAAGTTGCAACTGATTGCAGACCAGGAGAGGTAACTGATTTTGATAAGTTGGCATATAAAATAACAGATTAACTTGGGAAAGGAATGTGAATAGTTAGAACTTGGACAAATTCGATTCAATGCACAGGGAGAGACCGGGGAAGATGTGGGCATTTGTTGCCATTCTCACAATCTTTAGGAAGATGGAAGAAAGTAGATTGTTTAAGCTGGTGCAGTCCTTGGCAGTGTTGGTTACAAGATTCTGATGCAGTCACATTGAGGAAATGCTAATATAGTTCAAAATCAGGATGGTACTTGTTTTTGAGAGTAACTTGTGGATTCCTTTACTTCTACTGCCCTTACATTTCCAGGTGGAAGAGGTCATGGATTTTGAAGCTGCTACTGATTAAGATAACCAAGGAGAACCTACAGTTATATAATGTTTTCCATGTAGTTCACATCATTCCATACATAGAAGTCATAGAGTCATACAGAATGGAAACAAACCCTTTAATTCAATTCATCCATGCCGACCAATTGCATCTGCCAAATTTGTCCCTCTAATCACTTCCAATTCATACAGCCATCCAGACACCTTTATATGTTGTAATTATACCTTTCTCCAGAACTTCCTCAGGCAGTTCATTTCAAATATGCACTGCCCTCTGTGTGTTAATCCTCAGGCCATTTTATGGTCTTTTCCCTCTCACCTCAAATATCTGCCATCTAATTTTGGCCTCCCCCAGCTAAAGAAGAAGAGATTGGTTAATGACCCTAACTATGCCCTCGTGATTTTATAAACCACTGTTTCTCAGTCTGGAGCTGGAGAACTATATCACTGATTGAAAGGGGTTATGGGCATTTATGAATAATTCTCCCTGCTGTCATTTCTGAGTTTCCTTACTCACTGGATTTCCCAGATTGAAAGTTCTTGTTTATAGACTGAATGATTTAGTGCAAGGGAGGTCTTGCCTCACTAACTTGATTGTGTTTCTTGGGGAGGTTAAAAAGATGATTGATGAGGGAAAAGTGGTTGATGTTATCTACATTGTCGACTTCTACAAAGCCTTTGACAAGGGTCCCCATGGGAGACTGATACAAAAGTTGAAGTATCATGATGTCAGGGTGAACTAGCAACATCGATATAGAATTGTCTTAGTCACTAAAGACAAAGAGGAGTGGTGGAAAGATGCCTTTCGGAATGAAATGTTATAAGAAATGGCTCCAGAGGGATCAGTACTGGAATCTCTGCTGTTTGTGACCCACAGAAACGATGTGGAGGAAAACATGGTGAGTCTAATTAGTAAGTCTGCAGATGTAAAAAATGATTGGTACCGTTGCAGATAGTGAGGAAGATTATCAGATGATGTAGCAGAATATAAATCACATGGAGGCATGGGCAGACAAATGGCAGACTTATGTTAAGCTGGATAAATGTGAGTTGTTGCATTTTTGAAGGACGGGTGCAAGTCGGAAGTATAATGAGAGAACCTGAGGAGGGCCGATATGCAGAGGGATTTGGGTGTGCAGGTCCACAGATCACTTAAGTTGGCAGCACAGGTAGATAAAGCAGTTTTAAAAAAGGCCTGTGCCATGCTTGCCTTCAATGAAATGGTGCATAGAATACAATGATAGAAACGTTATGCTGCAGCTTTATAGAACTTTAATTAGACCACACTTGGAATATTGCAGTTAGAATCCCTACAGTGTGGAACCAGGCCTTCAGCCCAATAAGTCCATATTAACCCTCCAAAGAGTAACCCACCCAAACCCATTCCCCCCTTCTATTATTCTACATTTACTCCTGACTAAGGCAGGTAACCTACACATCCATGAACACTATGGGCAATTTAGCGTGGGCAATTCACCTAAACTGCACATCTTTGGATTGTTTGAGGAAACCAGAGGAAATCCACACAGACATGGGGAAAATGTGCAAACTCAACACAGGCAGTCATCCGAGGCTGGGATTGAACCTGGGTCCCTGGTGCTGTGAGCCACAGTGCCGTTCACCAGGCTACTAGAAGAATGTAGATGCTTTGCTCAGGTTACAGAAAAGGACGTTTACCAGGATGTTGCCTGGTATGAGAGATTTTAGCTAAGAAGAAAGGTTGGATAGACTGTTTGATTTCACTGAAATGCATGTGTTCAAAGGACGACCCAAGAGAATTTTATAAAATTATGAATGGTCTGGAATGTGTGTTGCTTTTTCCCAGGATGGAGGTGTCAATTACTAGGGGACACAGTTTTAAAGTGTGGAGTGGGGTGGGATGGAGGATCTAATAGAGATGTGTGAGGCACTTTTTTTTTCACCCAAAGAGTAGTGAGTGTGTACAACGCGCTGCCGAAGGAGGTTGTGGAAGCAGACACAATAGCAGCTTCCAAGAAACACCTGGACGAAGACATGAATTGGAAGGTGTTCGCGGGATGTGAATCCTGCAAGGGAAGGCCATTTCAGTATGGTAGGGCCAAATGTATTGGCGCAGGCACGGAGGAACCAAGGGCCTGTTTCTGTGCTATATTACTCTTTGTTCTATTACACACACCGTCTCCACCCCCCCCCACCCTGGGCCCAGGAACCATCCCCCTTTGCTCCGCTCCACGATCGCGGCTACTCTCTGATGCAACGCTTTCCGGCCGACAGGGACAAATACAAACCGTCTGCAGACCCGGGAGTGACACATGCGGCAGGCTTTGTGGCCTCCACACAGTTTCTGAAACCACCCGCCCCAGGCATCGCTTACCTCTGCAAATACAGCCAAGAGAGGTCCGAGGCGGGGGGATGCTCCGCGTAAAGCGCAGTCTTACAGCGCAGGGATAGAGGGAGTTCACGCTCCTGTTGTATTATGGGTAGTTAGATCGCCATTGGAAGCTGTACGTTAAATTTGATCACCCATTAGTTGTGATATTGTGTAGATCATGTTTTGGAATTTGTGTATGTGGCGTCCCACACATTGCAGCAATTATAGTTGAATCTCACACATTACGGCAGTTATCGCCAGAACAATTCCTTCAATAAGATGTTCGCTCAGTGATACCCAAAAGGTGGGATGCTTTCGGGAATCTTTTTCTGTGAAGAACTGCCAAAATTGCATTCTCACAAGTGTTCCAGTATATGCATTTTACTTATGCTGGTACGTGAAGAAAGAGCAGTCAATCCTTGTGATGCATGTCAAAGACCCTTTTTAATCCATTGAGGGGATAAAAGTGATTGATGTTATCTCCATGATAGACCTCAGCAAAGCCGTTGACAAGGGCCCCGATGAGCGACTGGTTCAAAACGTGAAGTCACATGATATTCGGGGTGAACTGGCAATATCAATACAGAATTGGCTGAGTCATGGAGATAGATGGTAGCGGTGGAAGGATGCTTTTCAGAATTGGAATTTGTGTCAAGTGGTTCCACAGGGATCAGTGCTGGGATCTCTGCTGTTTGTTGAGAGTGTAGTGCTGGAAAAGCACAGCAAGTCAGGCAGCATCTGAGGAGCAAGAGAATCCACATTTTGGGCAGATACCTTCATCAGGGCTTATGCCTGAAACATCAATTCTCCTGCTCCTTGGATGTTGCGTGATGTGCTGTGCTTTTCCAGCTTTACACTCTCGAGCATCTGCAGTCCCCACTTTCTCTTCTCTGTTGTTTGTGGCCGACATAAATGATTTGGTTGAAAATGCAGCTATTATAATTAGTAAGTTTGCAGATGTAACAAAGACTGTTGCATTTGCAGATAGTGAGGAGGAATGATGGAAGATATAGCAAAATATAGATCAGATGGAGGCATTGGCAGATGCAGCTTAATCTGAAACAAATGTGAGGTGATTCACTTTGAAAAGTCAAATATAGATAGCAACTATAGTGACAGAACCTTAGCAGGAATGATATGCAGAGGGATTCGGGTGTGCAGGTCCACAGATTACTAAAGGTGGCAGCGCGGATACATAAGATAATAAAAAAAGGCCAATGGCATGCTAGCCTACATTGGAGGGCGGATTGAATGTCAGGATAGCAATGTTACGCTACAGCTTTATATATTGTGGTACCCACACTTGGAATCATACAGTGCTGGTCACTACACTGCTAGTGGGATGTCGATGCTTTGCTCAGGGTGCAAAAAAGGATGCTTACCTGGATGTTGCCTGGTATGAGAGATTTTTGCGAAGGAGACAGGTTGGATAGGCTGTGTTCACTTTCACTGAAATGCAAGAGGTTGAAAGGCAACACAAAGAGAGGTTTATAAGATGGCGAATGGCATGGATAGACTGGAAAGTATGAGGTTTTTTCCAAGGGTAGCGGGATCAATTGCTCGGGTACACAGGTTCAAGGTGTTTGATGGATTGGGGTGGTGGATTTAAAACAGATGCATGAGGCACATTTTTCACACAAAAAGTGGTGAGTGCTTGCAACGTGCTGCTAGAAGAGGTGGTGGAAGCAGACACAGAAGCAGCATTCAAGAAACACATAAATGAACACATGAATAGGAAAGGAGTAGAGGGATAGGATCCTACAAGTGAAGAAAGTTTTCGTGTGGAAGGACCAAATGTATCTGTGCAGGCTTGAAGGATAGACGGGTCTGCTCCTGCACTGTATTGCTCTTTGTTCTATTACATACAAAGCCCACCCCACCCAGACCATAGCTCGGGTGCATGAACCATCCCCCTTTCTCTGCCCCAGGATGGTGGCTGTTCCCATGATGGTATGCTTCCCGGCAGGGGCAGTAAAGAAAAAGCCCATCAGCACACCCAAGCTGTTAATTCTTCAGGCTTTGTGGCTCCCACATTGAGTTTCCAATACCACCCACTACAGTCATTGCTTAAATTCTGTAAATCCAACCAAGCATACGGACATACATGGAATAGTGTAGGTTAGATGGGCTTCAGATTGGTGTGACAGGTCGGCGCAACATTGAGGGCCAAAGGGCCTGTACTGTGCTGTAATGTTCTATGTTAATTCTCGGGCAATGGCAGGTCCACACAAGTGCACACTATCTGACAGTGCAGGAGATGATTCGGGAGGGGGCTGGTGATCCATACCGTGATGTATGATGGGTTGCCAGCACGCCATTGGAAGGCCTCTCCTTGCTGTGGTTACACATTTGTTGGTGTTTGGGAATTAATAGAGAAGCGGAGTCCCACACAGAGCAAGAACTATAGTGAGTCTCACACATAATGGCAATTATAGCCGGAACATTTTTTTCAATCAGCTGTTCGCTCAGTGATGTCCAGAACATTGGATGCTTTAGGGAACCTTTTCTGTGAGGAAATGCCAAGATCACATTCTCATAAATGTTCCAGGACATGCAATTTTTTCTGCTGTTACATGAGGAAAGAACAGGGAATCCTTAGGACACAGGACAGAACTCATCTTTTTAATCCGTACAACGTATACTTACTATCAGCATGGCCTTTTGACATTGCCATGAGAAGATTCCATTGAACTCATTTTAGGTCTATTTCCATCATTGCATTTTGATTGTAGTTTTTCCAAGTCATTTGTACACCATCACAGGCAGTTAAACCTCAAATACTTTGCTGTGTCTGTGGAAAAACATTGAGGTCAGAATAGAATGGCAGGTTTCCCTTTTGAAACGAAGAACTTTTTTAAAATTTCATTATCATTTGTTTCTTATTTCTCAGTTCAACCCAAATAACTTCCCCAAAAATATGTCCAGGGAAATTATTTGTGTTGAACTGTTTCTGTGCTGTACATCTCTATTACTCTATGACGCTACTTACTTTTGAACTATGCAACAAAATTGGAAAACATTACTTTGAATTAAGGGAACTGTACCAAAAAAAATGATCACAGCCTATAAAGGAACGACTTTGGCTGAATTTGCATGTAGTTTCCAAATTAAGAGCATTGAATGAGTGTGTAATAAATTATGTTACTGTGTGGGAAGATCAAACCCAGATGACTTCTCTCTACTGGTTTGTTTGTAAGAAAATTCTACACAGTGACAAGGGTTTGGCAATGATTAGCTTTCCATTGACCAGGTGGATTGGTTTGGAGACAGGGCAGATGAGAAACAGCTTTTAGATTATGGTGACCATTTTTTCCATGTAAGCAAGAAGGGAGAATCTAACATCTGCAGGGAAAGAATCTAGAGACAGCTCTGTCTCCCTCACCAACATCTGAAATGTACCTGTAAATCCAGCTTCTATTTATTTATTCATTTGTGGGCGCTGACTAGTTAGTGTCTTGCCCTTTAAGCAATTGGGACATCTGAATGGCTTGCCTGGTCATTTCAGAGGGTAATTGAGAGATTACCACACTGGTGTTACATGACGGCCAGACCAGGTGAGGATGGCAGTTTCCTTGCCTGAAGGACATTAGTGAATCAGATGGATTTCCTGGAAAAATACTTTCATAGTAGTTAAACACCACTACTACTCACTGAGTAAACAAACTATCTCTGACATCTGTCCTATATCTATCACCCCTCAAATTAAAGCTATGTCCCCTCACACTAGCCATCACCATCTGAGAAAAAAGGCTCTCACTGTCCACCCCATCTTACCCTCTGATGATCTTATGTGTCTCAATTGTCACCTCTCAACCTTCTTCGCTCCAACAAAAACAGTTTCAAGTCCCTCAGCCTTTCCTCACAAGATCTTCCTTCCATACCAGGCAGCATCCCAGTAAAGCTCATCTGAAACCTTTCCGATGCTTCCACAGCGTTCCGATTATGTGGTGATCAGAACTGTATGCAATATTCCAAGTGCAGCTGCACCTCGTGGCTCTGAAACTCAATCCCTCTACTAATAAAAGCTGACACACCATATGCCTTCTTAACAGCCCCATCAAACTGTGTGGCTACTTTCAGGGATTTCTGTACATGGACACAGAGATCTCTCTGCTCAGCCACATGACCAAGAATCTTACAGTAAGCCCAGTACTCTTTATTCCTGTTGGTCTTTTCAAAGTTAATCACATCACACTTTTCCGTAAAACTATCCATCTGCCACCTCTCAGTCCAGCTCTACATTTATCTCTGTCCCTCTGTAGTCTGCAACATCCTTCAGCACTATCCGCAACTCCGCCCACCTTAGTGTCACCCACAAATGTCCTAACTCATCCTTCTATGCCCTCATCCAGTTCATTTATAAAAAAATGACAAACAGCAGTGGACTCAAAACAGATCTTGTAGTACACCACTAGTAACTGAACTCCAGGATAAATATTTCCCATCAACCATGACCTTCTGTCTTTTTTCAACGAGCCAATTTCTGGCCCAAACCGCTAAATCACCCTCAATCACGTGCCTCTGTATTTTGTGCAATAGCCTACAGTGGTGGCCTTTATCAAATGCCTTACTGAAATCCATATACACCACACCAAATGTTTTACCCTCATCCATTTGGTCACCATCTCAAAGAACTCAATAAGGTTTGCGAGACATGACCTACTCTTCACAAAACCATGTTGACTATCCCTAATCAACTTATTCCTCTCTACATGATTATGAATCCTATCTCTTATAACCTTTTCCAACCGAAGCAAGGCTCACTGGTGTATAATTATCAGTCATGATTTGGAGATGCTGCTGTTGGAATGGGGTGTACAAAGTTAAAAAAAATCACACAATACCAGATTGTAGTCCAACAGGTTTAATTGGAAGCACTAGCTTTTGGAGCGCTGCTCCTTCATCAGGTGATTGCGATGATGAAGAACCACCTGATGAAAGAGCGGCACTTCGAAAGCTAGTGCTTCCAATTAAATTTGTTGGACTATAACCTGCCATTGTATGATTTTTAACTTTATAATTACCAGAGTTGTCTCTACTCCCCTTCTTGAACAAAGCAACAACATTTGCTCTCCTGCAGTCCTCTTGCACTATTCCTGTTGAAAATGATGACATAAAGATCAAAGCCAAAGCCTCTGCAATCACCTTACTGGCTTCCCAGAGAATCCGAGGATAAATCCCATCCAGCCAAGGGGGCATATTTATTTTAACATTTTACAGAATTTCTAACATTCCTCATTAATGAACTTCAATCCCGTCTAGACTGCCAGCCTTTATCTCAGTATTCTCCTTGGCAGAATTGTCATTTTCCAATGTGAATACGGATGAAAAATATTCATTTAGCGCTTCCCCTATCTCCTCAGACTCCACATACAATGTCCCACTACAAGCCTGCAAGTGTATCTGGAAAAAGAAACAAAGAGTTGCGGTTCCTGGAAATCAGAAACAAAAGCAGAAATTGCTGGGAAAACTCTGCAAGTTGGCAGCATCTGTGGAGAGAAATCAGTGTTAATGCTTCATGCCTGCTGACTTTTCTTTGTTTGAGAATGGTTCTAAAGAAGTGTCACTGGACTTGAAACATTAACAGTGTTTCTGCAGTGCATTTTAACAATTTATACAGCAACAAGCTGACAACTAGGTAGTTTTCATGATAATGGAGGCATAAGTGTTGTCAGAATCAAGAACGCTGGTCATCAGCACCTCATCAAGGGCAACTTGGGACAGACAGTAAATGATTGCCAGACAGTGATACCTATGAACCAAGTCTCATGAGTGTATTTTTTTTAAAAAAGAAAGGAATGAGAATGTAGTCATGCTACCCTGAATTGTGTCAGTGCTTTGTTTTCATCAATATAAAAGTGTACCTATGGCTTTTATTTAACATGACATTCAGGTGACAACTTTGATAGTGCAATATATTTTCAGTGTTGCACTGTTATCATCCAAAACCCCACACAACAAGCCTTGTCAACACATAGTCTGCTCTTACACCCAACCCATTGTTAGTCCCCATTATTAGGTATTCACCCTGACTTTTAATTTTGGCCTCACAGTGAGGAATCATTAAAATTATTACACCATGATATCAACAAGTTTCATGCCACCATCAGACTTACCATAGACTACTCTTTAGAATCAGTTTCATTCTTGTGCACATGCGAATTCATCCAGGTTGAGAACCTCAATACCTCACTCTACCTCAAGCCCATGGATCACCTCATGAAGCTGCATTTCTCTAGCTTCCAGCCTAATTATGTAAAAGAAGCCATCTCCGATGGACAAGCCCTGCATATAATAGAATTTGCTCAGTTGATGAAGAATGTGATGTAAAGGTGCTAAAGGATGCTCTGTTAAGAATGGGATACAATGTTCAACTCATTGATCATCAGTTCTAACAGGCCACAATGAAAAACAGCAATGACCTCCTCAGAAGACATACACAGGACACAACTAATAGGTAACTTCTGTCATCTAGATCTTCCCTGGCGCAGAGCAATTACATCATATTCCTTGCAGCCTTCAACATGTCAATAAACATACTGCCAAGATCATCCCTATGCATTCATTTCTCTCTTTCAAACAACCACCAAACATTAAACAGACCATCGTTCACAGCAAACTACCCATTGACCAGCACCACACAACCCTGCCATAGTAACCTCTGCAAGACATGCCATATCATCGACATGAATACTACAATCACATATGCAAACACGACTGACCATGTACATGGTAGATATTCATGTGACTTGGCCAACATCGTCTACCTCATAATCTGCTGTGAAGGATGCCCTGAGGCATGTTATGCTTGAGAGATCATGCAGACACTATGACAATGAATGAATGGACACCACACAATAATCACCAGATAGGAATTTTCTCTCCAAATCGGGAAACACTTGAGCAGTCAAGGACATTCAGCCACCAATCTTCAGTTCAGCATCCTCCAAAGTGGCCTTCAAGATACATAACAATGCAGAATCGCCAAGCAGAAATGAATAGTCAAGTTCTGTACCCATGAAGACAGCCTCAACCGTAATCTTGGGTTTATGTTGCACTACATGTAACCTCACCTTACCGTTCTTCATTTGTAAAATCTTCCTTACTGTCCTGTTTTGATACTATCACCATGATAACTTGTTGTGGTCTTTTTACCTTAATTAGTTTGTACAGTTTAATTACTTGCCACTTTGGCTAGACCCTCGGCATGTGACTCTTATACCTATCACAGTATTCCAGCCATTTGGTTTGTCGCCAGCACCACCTTATTATTAAGTTTTTGCAATTGTCTCTGTGTCAATTAATCTGATTATTGGTCATCCCTTCCCTTGCTGGTCAACCGTCCACACTCTACTCACACTATTTGTATGACCATTTGAGCTCTCTGCCTATAAATTCTGTGTTTGTGTGTCTCTTTTCGCTTCATCTAATGAAAGAGTAGCGGTCCAAAAGCTTGTGATTTTAAATAAAACTGTTGGGCAATAACCGAGCATTGTGTGCCGAGAGATCCAAGTGGCTCGGGAGAATAAGGAGTTGAAGGAACATAGACCATAGAACATTACAGTACATGTCTTTCAGCCTTTGATGTGTGAACCTGTGGATTCCACACCCCTACTACTCTGAGTAAAGAAACTACCTTTGACATCTGTCACTCCTCAATTAAAAAACTATGTCCCCTCGTGCTAGCCATCACCATCCAAGGAAAAAGGCTCTCACTGTCCACCCTATCTGACCCTCTGATTATTTTATATGTCTCAATTAAGTCACATCTCAACCCTCTTCTCTCCAATGAAAACAGCCTCAAGTCCCTCAGCCTTCCCTCATAAGACCCTCCCTCCATACCAGGCAGCATCCCAGTAAATCTCTGCTGAACCTTTTCCGATGCTTCTACAGACTTCCTATAATGGGGTGACCAGACTGTAGGCAATACTCTGAGTGCAGACGCACCAGAGTTTTATGCAGCTGCAGCATGACATTGTGGCTTCGCAACTCAATCCCTCTACTAATAAAAGCTAATACACCATATGCCTTCTTAATAACCCTATCATCCTGGGTGGCTACTTTCAGGAATCTCTGTATATGAGCACCAAAATCTCTCTGCTCAGCTCTACTACCAACAGCCTTACTGTTTGGCCAGTATTCTTTATTCTTATTGGTCCTTTCAAAATGAACTACCTCACACTTTTCTGTAATAATATCCATTTGCCACCTCTCAGCCCAGCTCTGTAGCTTATGTATGCCCCTCTGTGATCTGCAACATCCTTCAGCACTATCCACAACTCCACCAACCTTAGTGTAATTCGCAAATTTCCTAACTCATCCTTCTATGCCCACATCTAGGTCATTTATAAAAATGACAAGCAGTGGCCCCCAAAACAGATCCTTGTGGTACACTACTAGAACTGAACTCCAGGATGGACATTTCCCATCAATCAAGACCCTCTGTCTTAGTTCAGCTAGCAATTTCTGCTCCAAACCACTACATCATCCTAATCCCATACATCCATATTTTGTGCAATAGCCTACCGTGGGGAACTTTATCAAATGCCTCACTGAAATCCATATACACCACATCAAATGTTTTACTCTCATCCATTTGGTCACCATTTCAAAGAACTTATGACGTACCCTTCACAAAATCATGTTGACTATCCCTAATCAACTAATTCCTACACATACACCGGATCTGCTCAGATGAGGAGGAACATGATGGGCACCTGGAAGTACTCAGGGATGTCCTCATAAGAACCGGGTACGATGCTCAACTCATTGACGCCAGTTCCGACATGCCACAGCAAGGAACCGTAATGACCTCCTTCGGAGACAGACACGTGCTGCAACTGACGGGGTACCCTTCATTGTCCAGTACTTCCCAGGAGCTGAAAAACTACGCCATGTTCTTTGTGACCTGCAACACATAACCAATGAGGATGAGCACCTTGCCAAGGCCTTCCCCACACTTCCACTGCTTGCCTTTAAACAGCCACAAAACCTCAAAACAGATCATTGTTGGTAGCAAACTGCCTGGCTTTCAGGACAATTCCATGCAACCCTGTCATGGTAGGTGCTGCAAGACGCATCAGAGTGTGGACATGAATACCACCATTACACGTGGGGACACCTCCCACCACGTACGTGGCAGGTACTCATGTGACTCAGCCAACGTTGTCTATCTTACACATTGCAGGCAAGGATACCCTGAGGCATGGTACATTGGGGAAACTGAGCAAAGGCTACAGCAACGGGTGAATGGGCACTATACAACAATCAACAGACAGGAGTGTTCCCTCCCAGTTGGGGAACACTTCAGTGGTCCAGGACATTCGACCTCGGACCTTCGGGTGACCATCCTCCAAGGTGGACTTTGGGACAGGCAGCAGTGAAAAGTGGCTGAGCAGAGGCTGATAGCTAAGTTCCATACCCATAGGGAGGGCCTCAACTGGGACCTTGGGTTCATGTCACATTACAGGTGACCACCATTGCACTATACACACACACACAGAGACACACACACACCCTTACTGACACCCACACTCACACATGCATCCTCTCAGAGACTTAGACCACTCTACACTCATGCACACATATATACACTCTCTCTCACAGACACTCACAACCCCCATCCAGACACACACACACACACACACACACACTCACACATGCACCCCTTCACAGACTTAAGACACTCTACACTCACTACATGTGCATATATACTCTCTCTCATAACCCCCAACCCAGACAGACACACACACACACACACACACATACATTTTGTGGGGTGAATTTGTACTTGCAGAGTTACATTGTACTTTGCTCAAAAACTTCATGAATTCATGTAAAACTCTGTTATCTCACTTTTTAGATTAGAATCAACTCAAAAATCATGGCATAGACATGGGGCTAACAGGGGGCTAACACCTTCAGCATATTGTCTAGCTGACACCAATTGTCACAGTTAAACTGAGAATGCAACCTTTTGAAAAAAAACGTTTTGTGATTTACATATGAAAGAAGTGAAACTATCATGGTATTCGAACAGATGAAAGACTCAACAGACAATCAAGGTATTTTTAAATGTATAATTTCAGTTACATCACACTGTAAATTTTTGCTATTAATTCTGTGCCTTACAATAGTGTCCTCCACAATCCCCTGATGAAGGAGTGGCACACTGAAAGCTGGTGTGTTTCAATTGAACCTGCTGGACTACAACCTGGTGTTGTGTGATTTTTAACTGTGTACACCCCAGTCCAACACCGGCATCGCCAAATCACAACTTAATCCTCTCCAAATGATCACGAATCCTATCTCTTCTAACCTTTTCCAACACTTTACCCACAATCAAAGTAAGGATCACTGGTCTATAATTACCAGGTTTGTCTCTACTCCACTTCTTTAACAAGGCAACAACATTTGCTATCCTTCAGTGTTCTCGCACCATTGAAAATGGCAAAAAGATCAACGTTAAAGCCACTGCAATCTCCTCCCTGGCTTCCCAGAGAATCCGAGGATAAATTCCATCTGACCCAGGGGACATAGTTATTTTAACAGTTTCCAGAATTGCAAACATTCCTCATTCTGAACCTTAATTGCATCTAGACTGGTAGCCTGTATCTCAGTAGTCTCCTTGGCAGAATTGTCATTTTCCAATATGAATATTGATGAAAAATATTCATTTAGCACTTCCCCTATCTCCTCAGACTTCACGCACAACTTCCCACATCTGCAGTCATTGTTTTTACCTTCCCACTACTATCATTGATTGCGCCCAAACTTTCTCTCATCGTTCTTTTATTCCTGATACACCTATGGAAAACTTCAGGGTTTTCCTTAATCCTGTCTGTCAAATACTTCTCATGTCCACTCCTGGCTCTTCTTAATTCTCTCTTTAGCTCTTTCCTGGCTAACTTGCAACTCTGAAGCACCCTAACTCAGCCTTCAAGTCTCATCCGAACATAAGCCTTTTTCTTCCTCTTGACAAGAGATTCAACTTCTTTTGTAAATCACGGCTCTCTTGCTCAACCTTTTCCTCCCTGCCTGAGAGGTGCAGACTTCTCATGACGTACAGTCGCTGTTTCTTGAATAAGATCCACATTTCAATTGTTCCCATCCCCTGCAGTTTCCTTCCACATCTTATGCTTCCTACAGCTTGTTTAATCACATCATAATTGCCTTTCCCTTACTAATAACTCTTGTCCTGCACTATATACCTGTCCCTTTCCATCACTGATGTAAACATAACCAAAATGTGGTTACTATCAACAAAGTACTCACCACCTCCAAATCTAATACCTGGCCAGGTTCATTCTCCAGTATTAAATCCAATGTGGCTTTGTCCATTGTTGGCTTGTCTACATACTGTGTCAGCAAACCAACCTGTACACATTGGACAAAAAAGTGATCCATCTAAAGTCCTTGAACTACAGTATTTCCAGTCAAAATTTGGAAGTTTAAAGTCCCCAAGCAACTGTCCTATTATGCTTGCTCCTATGCAGAATTATCTTTGCTATCCTTTCCTCTACATCTCTGGAACTATTTGGAGGCCTATCGATAACTTCAAACAGGATGACCTCTCCTATTTCTAACTTCCGTCCATCCTACCTCAGTAGATAAGTCCTCTTCAAACATCCTGTCTCCCATTGTCCTACTGTCCTTGGGGTTCCCTGCACTGTCTGCCAGTTCCCTTTCTGTCCCCTGACTGTAACTCATCTGCCTTTCTCTTGCACCTGAGGAAATACATAAGAAGAGGGTATGGCAGAAACTAGTTGTACTGAAAGTTAATAAGCAACTGATTGTCTACACTGTAGAGTATTCAACCAAGTGAAAGATAATCCATGGACTGGTAATTATTTTCCAATATTCTATCAGTTCTGTAATGATACCCTTGAACTTGGAAGGCTGCAAATTTGTCACTACTATTTAGAAAGGGAGCAAACAAGAAAATTGGTAATTAAAGATCTGTTAAACATATCCCAGGAATCCAAGATGATGGCGATCTGAGACGTCTGCTTTGCTGAGTTCTGCATCTCAGTGCAGACACAGTAGCACTCTCACCTCTCCACTTAAATAATTTCCATGATTATTCAGTCTTTGAAGAGCTTTTGCATTTATCAAACTTATATAAATTCTTTTTTAAAGTTGTTTTATTAAAGAAACATGACAAAAGGTAAAGGCTTCAACACACGGGACACTCACCTGAGAAGGTGAACACCTTCGCGGCTGCAGTTGCAGCTCCCTGTACCAAGCCCATCCGAGTTGTTCACTCACCAGGCACGGGCTACAGAGTTTGCAAAGCTGTGTGAGATTATCAAGTCATCGATTGAAGAGAGGTTCCGCACCAGACTGGACCGAGTCATGGCCATGTTCCACAATCACGAGGAGCAGTTGCAGGGCCCAGGATGCGGAACAGAGACAGATGAAAAGAGGACCGCAGCTTCGGAAACCAAGATTGATTCTTCAAAAGGAAGAATCTGAGTATTGGAGAAGCAGGTACTTACCTTCCAGGAGCAAGTCGACGACCTCAAGAAGAGAGGTAAGTGGAAGAACGTTCATGTTGTGAAGCTGCTGGAAGGAATAGAAGGTGACCAGCCAGTGAGCTTCTTCGAAAGCTGGCTGCTTGCTTCGTTTTCTAGGCCTAGAGAATGCATCAATCCAGGTTAAACTTGAAAGGGCCCTCCACAGCTATAGGGGCAAAGGAAATTTGTGCAGACCTTGAGAATCAAGGGGAATAAAACCACAGGCCTTACGTTGCCAAGATTCCAAGATTATGTTCTTTCAGGAATTCTCTGCAACTGTAACTCGCAAAAGGAAGACTCTTGATGAAGCCAAGAGAAGATTGAGAGACTTGGTAACCAGTGTTCCCTCAGGTACCCGGCAGTGCTTCACTTTATGTATGATGTGCCTGTGCATTCGATTGACTCTTCAGGAAAAGTGAAATATTTGTTGAACTTTTTAAAATGGTTTGGATAACTTAAAGGGTATGGATAGTAGTGTTTCTTTTTCCTTTTCCTCTCTCGCTTTTCTTAAGAAGATGCTGCTGATCTTTTTTTTTCTGACACTAATGAATGATAATGTATATTTGGGGATGGGTAAGCTGTCTCCTTTTAATTTCCTTGTTAAGATTTTTAAAAAACTTTTTCATTCTCATTTTTTTTACCTGAGTCTGGGATGTGGCTCAAGTTGGAAGGAGGTATGAAGGTGTTTTGGGATATATAAGTGTTCCCTGTGGGCAGATGGTAGAGCCCCTTGTTAAATGTTTTGTGTTTGGTTTAGTCTGTTGGTTTTTTGCATATGTAGTTATTCGGATGTAAGTTGTAGCAGCTTCAGCTTTTTTTTAGGTTTTGTGAACCCTTTTTTGTCTATGCTTAGCAGTTGATAAGTTGAATTTATCCTTTTTGGAGATTGAATGATGTTTTTGAGAGTCATGGTAATTGTGTCCTCAAGTGGTATACCTGGAATGTTAGAGAGATCCATTCGCCAATTAAAAGGAAAGAGGTGCTTTCTAGTCTTCGGGAGGAGAGGTGGATATTGCCCTCTTGCGGGAGACTCATCGCAATGATAAAGAACATATGAAATTTCAGTGAGGTGGGTTTGATCGGGGGTCTTCTCTTCCTTCAGTACTAGGAGCAGAGAAGAGGCCATACTCATTCATGGATCCCATGGTGGATAGTATGCCTAAAGGCCCATTCACACATTATTCATAATCTAAACCATGAGTGGACTTACAGGCGGGCTTGGAATTGGTGGATGTCTGGAGGCATCTCCACCCTACGGGTAGGGACTTTACATTCTTCTCTAATTCGCACAAGTGTCATACCAGGAATGATCTTTTCCTCACCCCTGCATTATCCTTGGATTCAGTAACATCTTGTACAATTGGAAATATACTATTTCTGACCATGCTGCAGTATATTTAGAGACTAAGGTTAAGGGAAATGTCGTGGGCTCTCAGCACTGGTGAATGGATCCCTTTTTATTCTTGGGCACAGTAAGTTCATTGAATATTTCCTCAATGAATTTAAGGTATTTTTATCTATTAAATTGGATACGGCCAGTAACCCGTCTGTTCTTTGGGAGACAGCTAATACTTCTGCCAGGGGGATAATAATTTCTTACTCTGCCAGTCAGAAACAACAGAAGGAGGAGCAGCAATGCCTGCTTGAGGTGTGGTTGAAGATTGCTGGAAAGGCGCATTCTGATAAACCATCAGTGGTTCAGCTGCAGTTGGTTACGGCTCTTTGGTGCACCTTGAATTCCGTGCGTACACAGACAGCAAGGAAGGAACTTTCCTCTGTGAAACAAAGACTGTTTGAACATGGTGACAAGCCGGGCAGGTATTTGGTATGTCTTGTCAGGAGAAAGAATGACCCTCAATCCATTAACTCAATGAGGGATGCGAATGGGATGGTCACTTGTGATTCAAAAAAGAACAATACAGGTTTTGGAAATTCCGTTTGAACTAAAAAAAGTCTGAGCATTGTGAAGGTGGATGGGCTAAGATGGAATCTTTCTTTAAGAGCTTGGATCTTCCATGTGTTGCTTCTGAGCGGCATTTTTCTTTGATGCCCCTTTAACAGTACACGAAGTACAGGTGCCGGTGAACTGGATGCAGAGGGGGAAGGCACCTGGCCCTGACGGTCTCTCCAGCGAGCTTTAGAAAGAATTTATACATATACTGTCTGGACCAATGTTCAACATGTATAATTAGTCACATCGTCACATGCGTCTCCAGCTGTCCCTGAGAGAGACGAACATCTCTTTTATTCATACGGAAGGGAAGATTCCTGAGGAATGTGCCTCCTATAGGCCCATCTCACTTCTGAATTCTGATTTTAAAATTCTGTCTGATGCTCTTGCATTAATATTGCAAACTGTGTTGCCTTCCATTGTTCAGGATGATTGCTCTGGTTTTATAAAGGTTATAGATCTTCTAATAATGTCAGGAGTTGCTGAATTTCTTCAAGCTTGTTGGCAGCAGTCAGTTCAAGCATTAGTGATCTCCTTGGATGCAGAAAAGGCATTTGATTGGGTCGAGTAGCCATATCTGATTTACACGTGTGAATGATTTGGATTGGGGGATGATTTTACTTGGTGGGTGAAAATCCTTTATACTGATCGTGTGATCCAGTGTACTTGATGTCCTTGAAGTAAAATGTTTGAATAAATTTGAGTGTAACACTTAGTGCTTTCGGAGGTCGGGAGCTAATGTTTTATTGTGCTGAGCTATTTTATTTATTTGTGAATTACCTTGACTGATTTACTGATTTTGCACATGAGTATTTTTCTGGGTTTTTTTGTGTTTTTGTTGTTTTTGTTCTGTTTCACTGTTACATACATAGAGTGAAATGTTCTCTTTTCTCTTGTTGATTTGTTGGTGTTGTAATTTTTTTTGTAATTTTGTAATTTGATAAAAACACTTTCAACAAAATATCTATGTAAAAAAACATATTCCACTGATATGAAAAATGCTAGAATCAATGAAAAGGATGAAATGGACACTTGGATGATAATGATCCACTTGGAAACAGCATGATTTATGAATGGAAAATCAGTTTTTATGAAGCTGTGGATTTTGTTTTGTAAATGTTATGAGTGAAATTGATAAAAGACAGAAGATGGAAATCATGTCCTAATATTTCTTGGAGTTTTTGTCAAAATCCACCAGTGGAGATTGTTTTAGTAAAATGAAAACGTATTGAACAAGAGGTAATATATTGAGGTGCATTCAGAATTGCTTGATGGACATAAAACAGAGCAGGAATAAACAGGACATTCTCACATCATCAGGCTATGACTAGTGGGTCCACAAAGATTAGAAATTGGATCCCAGCAATTCACAACATTTATCAGTTATTTCGACATGAATATCAAACATAATATTTCAAACGTTGTGACGGATGCAATGCAGTGTGAGCACGGAAGATGGAATATAACATGATAAATTGTGAGGTCATCTCTTTGGTGGTGAAACACATGGACAGATTAGTTGTAATTGGGAAGAACTTGGAATACCTAGATGTATAAAGGGATGTGGTCTGTGTCAATATGTTGCTGAAGTCTAACTTGCAGGCTCAGCAGAATGCTCGAAGGATTAGTATAATGTTAGCCCTTGTTGCAAGAGACATTGAGTACAAGAGTACAACATAATGTTGCCATATGTAGAGACAGTCTTGTATCCTGGTTGGCGGAGTTGATAAAGCATGGTGCTGGTAAAAACGCAACAGGTCAGGAAGCCTCTGAGGAGCAAGAGAGTCAACATTTTGATCATAACCCTTCATCAAGCATGGGGAGGGGGAAGGGGCCTGAGAAATAAATGGGGAGTGGGACTGGGGAGAGGTGGGTGTGATGGCAATATATGGGAAATGTTAGGAGGTGATAGATCAGTGGGAAGTGTGGAGGAGACAGGTGGGTAGAAAGATGGACAGGTAGGTCAGATCAAAAGGGTGGAGCTGAGTTGGAGGATAGGATGTGGAATGGGGTAGGGGGAGGGGAGATGTGTAAACTGGTTGAGACTGTGTGGTTGTAGCTCCTGAGGCGGAAGATGAGGTGTTCCTCCTCCAGTTATGGGTGGCCTTGTGTAGGCAGTAGAGGAGGCTCAGAATGGACATGTCGGGAGCGTGGGAGGGGGATTTGAAGTGGATGGTCACAGAAAATTGGGGTTGGTTGGTGTGTATGGACTGGAAATTTCCCTGAACCACTCTGTGAGTTTGTGCTCTGTGTTGCCAATGTGAGAGGAGACCACATTGACAGCAACATTGCAGTAAATCTCTGCCAGATTTGGAATGATCTTTTGGGGACTTGGATGGAGGTGAGGTGGTGGGGGAGGCCCTGTGTGGGTGCAGGTTTTGTGCTCTTTCGGTTGCAAGGGAATGTGCCAAGTGTGGAGAGGAGGGGTTTGGTTTGGAGTGTGGACCTCACAAGGGAGTCATGGAGAGAACGGTCCCCATGGAATACAATAAGAGTGGGGATAGAAATATATATTTTGTTGATGGGATCTGACAGTAGGTGGCAAAACTGGCCGAGTATGATATAATGCATTGTGGATTGTGAGAACCAGGTGTCAATGTTGAGTCAGTTGCCCGAGATGGACATGTGCAGGAAGGGGAGGTAGGGGTCAGAGATAGTCCAGGTGAATTTGAGGTCAGGGTGGAAGGTGTAAGTGTGGTGAATGAACTGCTCAAGACCCTCGTGGAAGTATACAGACAGTCTTGTATCCTGGTTGGTGGAGTTGGTGCTGGAAAAAGCACAACAGGTCAGGCAGCGTCTGAGGAACAAGAGAGTCAACATTGATATTGTCATTGATGTTGAGGAGGAAAAGGTGCGGGATGGTACCAGTGTAGCTATGGATGAGGAACTGTTCTATGGATCCTACAAAGAGCCATGCAGGTTCCTATAGCCTCCTCTGGTTTGTAGGAAGTGGGTGGATTGGAAGAAGAAGTCGTTAAAGATGAGGACCAATTCTGCCAATTGAATGAGAGTCTCATTGGAGGGGTTCTGGCTGGGTCAGCAGGAGAGCTTTTGGGCTTTCCTTATGGGCAATGCCGGTGTAAATGGACTGGATGCCCACGGTGAAGATGAGGTGTTGGGGACCAGGGAATCAGAAATCAAGGAGGAGGTGGATGGTGTGGGTCATTTCTTGAACATATGTGGTGAGTTCCCAGAAATAAATCCAGCAGGGATTGACTTTTATATCCTCAAACCTCATTTACTGCAACCTTTGCTCTCGAAGTGTCTCCTCTACACCAGAGAGACCGAGTGCAAATTTCTGGTACAGTTCATCTCTGGCCCTTACACAACACCAAGCCCCACCTTCCTGTGGCCATCCACTTCAATTCCCCCTCCCACTCTCCTGATGACATGTCCATTCAGGGCGTCCTCCACCGCTGACACAATGCCACCCAAACACTGGAGGACAATCAACTCATCTTTAGCCCCCAGACACTAAAACCACATGGCCTCAACATTGAAATCACCAGTTTCCAAATCTCCCCCCATGCCACTCCAACTCGGCTCCACCTTCATGACCTGATCTATCTGTCCATATTCCTTGCCAACTATCCACTCCACACTTTCCGTTGACCTATCACCATCACCTCCTCCGTTCGCCCACCACCCTTTCCCCAGCCCCACTAACCCTATTTATTTCACAGCCCCCTTCCCCCTCCCCAATCCTGAAGAAGGGTTATGCCTGAAACATTGATTCTCTTGCTCATTAGATGCTGCCTGACCTGCTGTGCTTTTTCCACTACCACACCTCAGCAACTCTGACTCTCCAGCATCTGCAATCTTCACTTTCTCCTTGTTCTTGGATGGTGGAATTGCCTTTTGAATAGAGGTGAGAAAATTGGGTTTGTTCTCTACAGGATTTTGAATATTGAGAAATCATTTCATTGAAATTTATAATGTACTTACAGCTGTGCCAGGGTGTATGCAGGAAAGGTATTTCTTGGATAGATGTCCACAAAATATAAAAGGAGATGGCCTTTTTTCTCCTGGAGATGAACAGAATTCATTTTCACTTCGAGGGTTTTAAACCTGAAGGCCTGTGGTACTTCAGTATTTAAATACGATTAATAAAAATAAATTGATAATTTTCATATTATCCTTCATGTCTGGGAAAATGAGGATTGGGTGTGTGAGAAGCATTGTAGTGTTCAATTAGCCCATGATAGCATTGAGTGCCTGAACACACTTAACGTGTTGAATGACTTAGTTCTGTTCCTTTCTCCCGTGTTCCTCCAGAAACTTTCAGTGAGCATTTTTTAAATTCCATGTTTATTTTGGTTTCGTAAACTACTTACAGCATACTTTTTCAATTTGAAACAAAGCTTTAACAGATGAAGAAGAAATGTAACTCAAATGACCTTTTGAGGAGACCAGCATAGGAAGAGGCCAAGACCAGCTGACCATCAAGAGAGAGAGAGAGAAAGAGAGAGAATAGCATTGCAGAGCCAGAGAGTGAGCAATTGTGTAAATCCACAAGAGACTTGAGGAATATTGTAAGCTTAAGGGGTCAAAGAGGATTAGAAACAGAATGTTACTATTAAAGTTTATTCTAACTTGTTGCCTAATAAAGTTGTGATTGTTTGTATTAGTACCAGCTTGTGTTCAGTAATTTGACCACTTCAGTATTTTGGGACACCTGGGCAAGTTCATTCATCACATTCAGGTTGAAGTTGCCTCACTATTTTTAAGGAGGAATAAGACAATATTGCAAACTCCCCAGGATTCCCAATCCCTATTCCTATAGCTGGCGACTTGACTCCCGAAGTGGGGATGTTGTGACCTGACTCCTTCCTCTTTCCAGACTCTGCTTCAATGAACACCGATGATTACAACTTCCCTGGAGCTCGAAGTGATTGCATGGCTGAGTAGTGAACTTCAAAGGCCTGGACTTTGTTCTGGTTTGTAGAGGCATCTGGTATTCCAGGGTTGTTCATATGGCCATTGGGCATGTGCTGCATGGAGCACGAGGGCACTCCTTCATTGATTGTCCGAACAGATGACATTGCTGCATGGGTAGGTTCTGAAACCCCACGTGTGGCCATGCACATGAGCAGCTTACAGGGAATTCATTCTTCTCTATTCCAATGATCACAGGCTCAATCACTCAACCCCTCTTTCAAGACAGTCCTTCCAAACATGGTAACAGCAAAATGAAACTTCTCTGTACTGTCTTCAATGCCAGTAAATCTTACCTTAGATAAGGAGCCCAAAGCTATTCATGTAACCCAGCTGTGGTCTGGCTAGTGCATTATAATCCTTTAACAGAACTGACCTACTTTTATTTTCCATGATCTTTGAAATAAATGCCAACATCTCATTTGGCTTCTCTAACACCCACTGAAATCGATGCCAGTTTTCTGTGATACATGAATGAGGACTCTTAAATCCCACTGTTCAGGAGACCTAAGGGAAGGGAATCCAGCAGAGGTTTACAAGCATGATTCTGGGATGAATGTCCTGCCGTATGAGAAATCATTGTGGACTCTGGGTCTTTACTCATCAGTGTATAGAATGACGTGAGGGGGTCTGATTGAAACGTACATAATTCTGTGATGCCTAGATAGAGCTAACATTGAAACGATGTTTCCACCAGGAGGAGAGACTCAGACATGAGGGCACAGCCTCAGAATGAAGGGATGACCCCTCAGAACTCAGATGAGGAGGTATGCATTCAGCCAAAGGGTCGTTAATCTGTGGAACTCATTGCCACAGAAGGTTGTGGAGACCAAGTCATTGAGTAAATTTTAGACAGTGATTGACAGGTTCCTGATGAGTAGGGACATCAAGTGTTATGGGGAAGGCAGGAGAGTGGAGAGGGAAGGAGAATGAATGCAGGAGTTGAGAAATATATCATCCACAATTGAATGGCATAGCAGACTTGATGAGCTGATTGACCTGATTCTGCTCCTGGTCTGAAACTCCAGTCAACTCTGCCCTAATTTTTACTGAATGGCAGAACAGGGTCAAGGAGAAATGACCTGCTCCTACTGCTGGTTTGTATGTTTCTATGTTCATATCAATTAACTCTTGAGGCTGGGCAGACCCTTCATTGAGCTGTACTCGAGGTTTGCCCAGCTTTGAGACACATCGGCAGCCAAGCTGTTCCAACTGATTTGCATTTGATGTTTCTACACAATCGTGTGACTGTGATTAAGGGTTGACGCACAGAAATCGAATTGTTTAGTTTTAAGTAAAACAGATCAGTGCTGCAGCACATTGCATATTGTGTAAATAATTGACAAATTGTTCAACTTCAAGAGAATATTTGTCACACACTCCTGTTATTTCTATGGATCCTGTTCAACCTTTTGTTGTCCCTCTCATTGAGTGGACCCTGTGTGGAGCGGTGGATAAAGATGTGGCAAGGCTGAGTAAATGACAATGGAGACAGCATCTGGTGCAATGCTAGATTGAGATGAAAACATCAGCCCAAGGTCACCTGGTGGGAGAAGTGAAAGTCCCAGGGCTTAAGCCTCAGGTCTGCACTCAGCCTTATCCAAGGCTCCAGGTCCATGGCTAGGTCCAGGCACCAGATGGCTGAGGCAGTGACGTTCAGGTATGTGGACCCAGGCCAGGTCCCTACAGCACCAGCAGTGGCTTCACAGGTGAGATTGGCCCAGCATGAACTCACGGCAGCAGTATTGGTGAAGGCGAGGCAGCACCAGAGTGTGGTGAGTCTTTGTTCCAGTGGCAACGGTGTGGTTAAGCACGGTTGCGGTCATGTCATTGGTTTAGCAGCAGTGGACCCAAGGCATCAATGTGGAGAAGTGTGTAACCAGGCCCATGTCTGAGCCAGAAGGGGAGCTGTTCCTAAGACCACCACACTTTATTGAGATAAGTTTATGAGATGAATTTATTGTTTTATTTTTCTGGCTTTATATTCTGTACTTTGGTTTACTTTCTGCGTTTAAAGATAAGGCCATCATTGACAACATTAAACAACATTTTTCACTGCATTTGTTATTAATAGACTTGACAAGAAATCAAATCAAATCAAACGACTGGTCTGTGTGATGTTACTGGTCCATTGATCTCATCAAGGTGTTTGAGTGCAATTGGCATGAAGTCATCTTAAATCTAGACACATTATCCTTTTGTTTTACTTATTTAATTCTTGCAGTCAGGCTTTTCACTGCAAAGTTACATGATTAAATTTCTGGATGCAGTTAGCCAAGATTGCTGATACAATAATCACATTATACATCACTGCCATTTCTTTTCTTGAATGCAGTAGCAATGTGCCAATGCAATGGTTGTATTGTAACCTGAATCCGAAATGAAAATAGTAGTCTTATATGCATTTTGTTGCTCATTTTGGATTGTATGGCATTATTGATGTGTGAATAATCTTTTATTCCTGTTGTGTCCCAATTCTTTACTTGGTTTTTTTTCTCCCTTCCTTACCTTGATTTGGCAAAACACCTTGCCCTTTATTTGCAGCTATCCTCTTTTGTTGCTGCTGAATGTTGAAATTTACCAAACTGGGAATCAGCAACATGAGTTACAGCTGACCACTCTGAACAAACACATTTCAGTTTTTGCATTACATAGACATTTCTTGACTTTCTCTATGACTATTTCGCCAGTTAATAGAACAGAAATTAATTAAAATAATGCCTGGGTTTAAACATTGTTTTTAATCATAATAAAGTATTTAAGAATTCAGACTATAGCAGATTGTGGTTGAACAAGACATTGGTGAGGCCACTTTTGGAGGATTGTGTATGGTTTTAGTCACCTTCCTTTTGAAAGGATATCTGGATTAGTGGTGCTGGAAAAGCACAGCAATTCAGACAGCATCCAGGGAGGATAGGACTACAGTGCAGAAGGCTTAGAAATGGTTTACAAGAAAGTTGCCTAGAATGCAGGTTTTGAGTTATTAGGAGAGGCTGGATAGACTGGGACTTCTTTCACTGGAGCATAGGACATAGAGTTTCATAATATCACAAGGAGCACAGTTAAGTTGATTACCAAAGGTGTCTTCCTGTGGATGTGGGAGTTCAAAACTCGAAGCATATCTTTGAAGGTGAGAGGAGAAAGGTTTAAAAGGGAACGTAGGGGCAACCTTTTCACACAGGAGGTGGTGCATATGTGCCAGTGGACTGACAGAGTAAGTGACAGATGCAGATACAGTTAGAACATTTAAAAGATATTTGGATAGGTACATGAAGAGAAAAGGTTGACAGGGACAGGGACCAAACACAGGAAAGTGGGACTAGATTAGTTTGGAAAACATAGTTGGCATGGATGAGTTGAACCAAAGGGGCTGTTCCTTGTGTTTTTCGACTCGATGATTTGCTGCCTCAATGACTCTATCATTCTTTTGATTCTTGTCATCTTTTGTTCTTAAATATAGATTATCGTTCAATTTTGCTGCACCATTTTTGATTGAAGACTCTGTGCCAAGCAGACCCGTGATCAGGACACACTTCCCCAACCTCAAGAAAAATGTAACACAGAAATTTGAAAAGGCTACATGTACAGTGTACTTTATCAGGCTATCAACAAAATGTTGTCAGGGGTTATTTTCACTGATGCAGATAGTGATGAGGAAGAACATTAAAACTCCACCAATATTCTGCAGAACAGATATTTTCATGGAGAGAACCATTATGTGTGGATGCCTTGATTAATACAATGAGTTGCTTAACACATCCAATATAGATAGTCAAATTGGTCTTCCCTGCAGTCTCATACCACATAAATGTAGGAAAGGCTAAAGTCCTGTTTACTGTTTAAAAGCATCATATGAGTTTCCTTCTAATCAATTTTATGACATAGCACCTACCGTAATGTGACAATATTTACATATTAACTAGTAACTATAAATAACAATATTCATAGACCTGTGCAAATCCAGTCCACTTTGTCAGCGTTGCTTTACCATGTAAGGACACTGCTGCAGCATGATGAGATTTCCAGTGAAGTGAAATTGACAGGTTTATCACAACTGCAGACATTAACGCGAAAATGATAGAAATACTTATTGGACCAGACAGCATGAAAATAGCACTTGCTCATTACCTGAGTCGAAACTGAAAAGAGCCAAATATCACAGCAGCAGCTGGTTTGCCTCCTCCCATTCCATCCTACCGAAGGTAATTCAGAGTCTCCCTGCTGAAAACCATAACACCAAGAATCCCCATCACTATGAAGAAGGTGAGAATTTGGGAAGTTTGATGGTGGAAATGTTCACAGATGTTCATTCTTTTCCTTGCTCAAAGGGCAGATGTGTTGCCTGCTGGGCTTAGTTGCCCTTGAGAAGTTGGTGAGCTCTCTTCTTAAACTGCTACAGTCCATGTGCTGTCGGTAGACTCACAACACCCTGAGGGAGGGAACTCTTGGGTTTCCACTCAGCAACAGTGACAAGTTTCCAAGTCAGTTTGGTGAGTGATTTGGAGCTAATTTTCAGGTGGTTATGTTCCCATGTATTTGCTGCTTTGCCATTCTAAATGGAAGTGGTTGTGGGTTTGTAAGGAGCTGTCCAAGGCTTTTTGGTGAATTTCTGCAGTTCAGTTTGTCAATAGTACACACTGCTGTTACTGAGCATTGGTTGTGGAGGCAGCAGGGTATTTGTTGATGTAGGCCAGTCAGGTGGTCTGCTTTGTTCTGGATTGTGTCAAGCTACTGCAGTATTGTTGGAGCTGCACCCACCCAGGCAAGTGAGTCAGATTCCATCACACTCCTGGCTTGTGCCTTGCAGACGAGTGACAAGCTTTTGGGAGTCAGAAGGTGCATGACTTCACACAGTATTCTGAGCCTCTGACCTGATCTGAAACTACCTCATTTATATGGTGAGGCCAGGTGCACTTCTGGTTAATGGTTCCCCCTAGGATGTTTACAGCAGGAAATTTCATGAAGGCATTGTATGTCAATGTGCAGTGGCTGGATTGACTGTCATTGGAGAAGGTCAAGACTCGGCATTAGTGTGGCACAAATTTGAATTCACACGTGTCAGCTTTAGCTTCGATATTGGTCAAGGTCTTGCTGCATTTGTACATGTGATGTTTCAGAATAGTGTTGAAGATTGCACAGTCAACGAACATACCAACTTCTGACCTTATCACTTATGAAGCAACTGAAGACATTCATGTTCATGTTCATCTTCCCATGTGCCAGGTAACCAGTGGAAAGTTTGATGCCCTCCACCCCTCATTGTCATGGATTCCAGATTTGCTGGGGTTCCTTGATACCACACTCGATGAAATATGACTTTGATGTCAAGGGCTTTCACACTCACCATGCCAGAATAAGACAAACTTCTGGTAATTTACAGAACGTGGCATTTGTTGCAATTTTCCTTCCATTCCCTCACCATCCATCCCCCACGGGTTCCTCAAATCACATTCGGGAGAAATGATTTGGTGTCCCCCTTGGAAAGACTCCCCTGAGCCCAGTCTGAGAAACACTGACTGATTCATCTCCAACACCGTCATGTAGCGCCACCTCCCGCCTGTGGAGCAACATTACAGGCAGGAAGGTCCCCGGGTTCCTGCAGCTCACAGCTCATTCTACCCAGTCAGCCCCTCTCTACAATTGAGCTTCTATTTGTTTCTTCTCTCCCCCTCCCTCTTTCCCCCAGACTGAGACCATGGGGTCCATGGTGGGATGGGGGGAGCGGCTAAGTAATCACATCCCTGATACGGCCACAGATCCCAGAATCCCGTCTCCCAGAAATGAAATCTCTCCGGGGAGTCAGGGAGCGGCTGCTCTGTGTCTCCGAGTCTCACACTGGTCCGGTCCTCAGACAGGATGAGCTGGGGATGCGCTGTGTTCGGATCCAGAGTCAGAGAGGCTGGAGCTGGGGGAAGAGAACAAATAACACCGTCAGAGAGAGGGAGGGAGAGAGAGGGGCGCAGGGAGTGAGGGGTTGAGGGATTGAGGGAGTGGGATGAGTGTGGAGGCGAGATAAGGTGAGTCTGAAAAGGGGGAGTTTGAAGGAGGGGAGGGTCAGGGAAAGGGGAGTGAGTGAGGGAGAGTGTAGTGACTGATGAGAATGGAGGAATGAGGAGGAAGGATGGGTAAGGCGGATGGAGGGAGATAGAGAGGAAAGGAGATTGAAAGGTGGTATGAGAGAGAGAGGGGTGTGGAGAATGAAGGCGAGCCCAGAGGGTGGTGAGGAATGGGAGGGTTGAGCCAAAATAAATTAGTTCCCTCACCTTCCCGGCTCCTCACTCTCCCCGCACCCGCTGTTGCTGCAAAATCAGTCTGCCTCCCGGTTGGAATACAGACACACTCTAACCTCAAACCTTTCAGGCAGTGTCTGAGCTGAGATATCACTTTCTAAAAGTAAAACCAAAAGTTATCTCGGGACTGCGATTTGAATCAAATTCTGGGATTTACATATTAACCGAAACCTGCAACGGATTTTAGCTGATTATAGATTTAACAGAAATCTCGGTTTGTTCAGTACCATCGCAACATTTGTGTGGCATTTTCTTATTTTACCAAAAATTCTGTGTCCTGTGATCCTTCCCCACTAACTCCCTGACGAAGGAGCAGCGAAAGCTTGTACTTCCAGATAAGGGATTCTGGATTAGTGGTGCTGGAAGAGCACAGCAGTTCAGGCAGCATAAAGACAGTGAGCCTGAAGCGTGGAGAGATAAACTCGAGGAGGGTGGGGGTGGGGAGAAAGTAGCATAGAGTACAATGGGAGAGTAGGGGAGGGGATGAAGGTGATAGGTCAGGGAGGAGAGGGTGGAGTGGATAGGTGGAAAAGGAGATAGGCAGGTAGGACAAGTCCGGACAAGTCATGGGGACAGTTACTGAGCTGGAAGTTTAGAACTAGGGTGAGGTGGGGGAAGGGGAAATGAGGAAACTGTTAAACCTGTTGGACTATACCCTGGTGTTGTGTGATTGTTACCGTGGTAATTCTTAGTGTCGTGAAAGACACTAAGAATTAAACGTAAGATTCTTACAGACGGATCCCCGGACAGACTGCTTCCGTATCTGTCATCTCATTCTGTCGATATCTAATACTTTGTGTTTGAGGGCAAGCGGATGTAGTCATTCACACAACCCAGTTCAGTGATCTGGATCTTACACCGGATTGCACCAGAGGGTTTGTAACTGAACAGTGAGCCCATTCTGCAGCTCAATTCAGGGAAAACTCACTCCCCGCCCATCTCCACCCCCGCACCCCCCCCCCCCCCCCCCACTCACTCTCTCTCACTCTCTCTGCCCCTCCCCAAGGGACAGCACTCTCTGGGTCTTCACCCTCCCGACTAGGGTTCAACTCCCCCCGCCCATGTTGCGTTTCTTCTTCAATATATGAATATTTAATTTTGTTTCTGTCAAAATATCGAGAGGATAAAGTTTAAAGTAACAATTGTTTGCAGTAAAATTCATCGGGAAGTCGATGACCTGAACGTGTTTACCTGCGCAGGAACAGTGAGACTGGGAACAGTTTGAAACAGGAAGTGCTGAGATTGATCATGGCTTCCAGACAGGAGCTCCTGAGACTGACCGAGGAGACTATTTGTCCCATTTGTCTGGATTTCTTCACCGATCCGGTTACACTGGATTGTGGACACAATTTCTGCCGCTCCTGTATCACCCAGAGTTGGGAAAAGAAGGAGATAAACTCCTGCCCGGAATGTAGAGAGGAGTTTCCGGAAAGAAACCTCAGGGTAAATCGGGCCTTAGCGAATCTGGCCGAGGAGGCTCGAAAATTAAAGCTGGATCCGAAAGAGAAGGAAAGTAAACCTCACTGTGAGAAACATCAGGAAGATCTGAAACTGTTTTGTGAAACTGACAGGAAATTGATCTGTCTGATTTGTAGAGATTCGCGGGAACACAGAGAGCACCGCTTCCTGCCGATTAATGAGGCTATTGAAATCTACAAGGTAAAAGAGACAATATTTTATAATCTGCGCGCTTTATCACACATTCCTGATCCAACACCTGACCTAACACATCTAACTCTGCAATTTCTCTCCCAATTCTAGAATAAGCTGAAATCTTCCTTAGATTCTCTCACAGAGAAGAAATCGTCAGTTCTACAAACGGAACTGACCCAGAAACGGAAGATTTCCGAAGTGAGGGTGAGCTCTCCCTGTGCTGATTCTCTGGGATCTGGGTTAGTTTTGTTCCCTTTATCGCGGGACATTAATGAGGTTTCACATTTCATTTGGTAGGAACAGGCGAGCAGTCTGCAGACCCACATCACATCCGAGTTCACTAAAATGCACCAGATTCTCACTGAGAAAGAGCAGCGTTTACTCAGAGATCTCAGGGAAGAAGAGGAGAGGGTTGTAGAACCAATGGAGAAAAACCTTCGAGAGATTCAGGAGAATTTAAATTCTATTGAGGAGAAACTCTCAAAGTTGCAGAAACAGATGGAGCAAAAAGACGAGCTGATATTTCTGAAGGTGAGGGATTGTATTCCAGGTTAGGTAATGGAAGTTTCACCCAGTTACAAAAAAAACTGATGATAATTGTTAAATTAATAAAGCAATTATAAAACAAAATAGAATTAAATTGAATCTCTGACTGATGTTGTCACTGAACGAGCCGCTCCCACACCGTCTGCAGAAAGGCAAACCAACAGCCTCCCGGAAATGTGTTGTGATCTTGGTAGTTGCTCGGTTATTATCTCCGTGTTCCCCAAGTTTAATTATCTCCTGGAACTCCCATTGTAATCCAGTTCCAGTTCCATGTGGAGAATGTGAGGGTGTATCTGGTATTTTGGGAGGGAGAGAGTCGCTGTGTCTGTGAGCGGGACTGATGGGGCAGTTCCAGTTTATTCTCCTCAATCTTCCTTCCAAAATGTATCACGTTACACTTTCGTGTTGTGTCTGCTCATTTCAGCAGCCTGTCTGTCTCCTCCTGAAATCTGTTACTGCCATCCTCACTGTTTGTGATTCATTTCTTTCAGGAGGCAACTTGTCGGAAGAGAAGGTAGGACATGCTCTTTACTGAAACTCTGCACAGTTTGCTCAGTAACTCAGTCATGGATTATTCTGGGTTTATCACTTTTTAAATATATTTTTCGAATACAAGCTCGCGGTTTAATGTTTTGAGTGCAATACTTTACCGTTTAGAGAGTACGTCCAAAGTCTCGCGCTATTTCAAAGGAGCTTCAGAAAGTGAATAAAATACAAATGACACCCAGATATTAATGCAGATGCAGGATTGAGAGTATCTTAAAGGGGGAAAGAGGAATAGAGATGGAGGGGTTCAGGGAGGGAATCCCAGATCTGAGGGTCTGGGCAGCTGAAGGTCCAACCTCCAATGGGGGGAGAGACTAAAATCAGAGATGGTCAAGTGGTGAGAAGTAGAGGAGCAGGATTCTCAGAAGGTTGTGGGACATATGTACTACACGGTTGGACATGAGGATTTTAGATGTTTTAGTTTTTCATCTCTGTTCCACAAGCTCTATTTATAATACAGCAAGGGAGTGGGGGAAATGTTTATCATCTCCATGGTGTGTGATGTCTCAGTGACTAATCTGTAATCAGGACATGGGCCTTTCTCTGGACCTGGGGGTTTCAAAACCTTGCCCTTGCATTATAAGTGATCCAACAAGAACTTGATAAAGATAAGATGAACATTTCAGTTTCTAGCCCTTTCACTCAAATATGAACAATGCTGAAAGTTTGAATATTTAAATAACGTCATACATGTTCTAACAAAGCATTTCTAACGTCACCTGTTTAATGTTCACAGGATTAGTGATGAGAAGATGACAGTCTCAGCTGCTGACGGCTCTCTGTCTCTCGGCCAGTTCACCGGCCCTTTACAGTACACAGTCTGGAGGGAAATGATACACACCATTCACCCAGGTAAACATGTGTATTCATTTTCCTGACAATAGATCCAGTTGTGCAGGGGGTCAAAGGCTCCAGTTTTCATCTTCAGATCGATAGTTACAGAGTCATAGAGATGTACAGTATGGAAACGGACCCTTCGATCCAACTTGTTGATGCCAACCAGTTATCCTAATCAAGTCCCATTTGCCAGCACTTGACCCATATCCCTCTTTACCCTTCCTGTTCACATATCTATCCAGAAGTCTTTTAAAGCTGTAATTGTACCAGCATCTACCACTTCAACTGGCAGCTCATTCCATATACTTACTATCCTCTGCATCAAAAAGTTACCCATTAAGTCCCTTTTATATCTTTCCCCTCTCACCCTAAACCTATGCCCTCTAGTTCTGGTCTCCCCCACCCCAGGAGAAAGACCTTGTCTATTTCTCCTATCCATGGACCACATGATTTTCAACCTGTATAAGGTCACCCCTCAGCCTCCAATGCTCCAGGGAAACTCTGTAACTCGGAAGATGGACAAGGGAGATCCAGTGGATGTAGTGTACCTGGACTTTCAGAAAGCTTTTGATAACGTCCCACACAAGAGGTTAGTGAGTAAAATTAGGGCAGTGGAGGCCCAGTCTCTGGATTCATTTAAGAAAGAATTGGATAGAGCTCTTAAAGATAGTGGAGTCAAGGGTTATGGAGATAAGGCTAGAACAGGATACTGATTGGGAATGATCAGCCATGATCATATTGAATGGCGGTGCAGGCTCGAAGGGCTGAATGGCCTACTCCTGCATCTATTGTCTATTGTCTATTGAAAACAGCCCCAACCTATTCAGCCTCTACGTATAGTTCAACTCCCACACCCCCCAACCCTGACAATATCCTTGTGAATCTTCTCTGAACCGCCTCACATTTCACAATATCCTTTTGATAGGAAGGAGACCAAAAGTGCACACAATATTCCAAATGTGGCCTAATCAATGTACTGTGCAGCTGCAACATGACCTCCCAACTCCTAAACTCAATACTTTGACCAATAAAGGAAAGCATACCAAATGCCTTCTTCACTACCCTGAAAATTTTGGAATTGGCGTCAAGTGACAGACAAATGGTGAGCAGGGACTTGAGCAGGGCATACAAGACTGAGTCATGGTTGGAAGTGATGAGTTCTGTGGGGCAGGAGCAGGCAGAAACAATAGGTCTGCCCGGGCAATCCTGTTTGTGTACTTTGGGAAGGATGTCGAAGCGGGTTGTGTGGGGTCGGGGGACTATCAGCTGGGAGGCAGTGGTTTTGTGGGCGGATCACCAAATGAAATTAGGTTGATGACTGTGGGTGATACAATGGCCTGATGTTCCATCATGGGGTCACAGGCTAGGGCTGATAGGAGGAGGTATCTGAGTGGTAACTTAGCTTCTGCAATATAGAGGCCAGTCTGTCGATTACTACAGCACCACCCTGATCAGCAAGCTTATTAACAAAGTCAGGGTTGGCTATGAGAGCACAGAGCACACTGCTGCCTCCCTCTCTCACCTGTAATTGGAAAAATGTATTGACTTTGTTTCCAGCTTCCTCACCGCTCTCACCTTCACCTGGTCTATCTCTGTCTC